>NC_064848.1:39989799-40329799 GCF_024139225.1 Suncus etruscus
TGCAAGCACTAGCCAATGAAAGACGGCGGTTCGATCCCCCAGTGTCCCATATGGTCCCCCCAAGCTAGGGGCAATTTCTGAGCGTTTAGTCAGGAGTAACCCCTGAGCATCAAATGGGTGTGGCCCCCCCAAAAACCCCAAAAATGGTTGTTTCAATAAATGATTGCTATCTATTTCCTCCTTTCAATGGTAGGATGATAATGAGAGTACTTTGCTGAATAACGCATATCTTCTATTTTATTAGAAAAAAAAAAGATTCCTAGAAGTAACTCAACCTCTACCCCACCACTGCAATTATTCCACCTTATATGGAAGGAGCATATTGGTCACACAGATATATGCAGTTAAAAAAACTCAAATTATGCAACTATAAAATAGCAGGGAATTGCCTTATAATGTATAAGGTAGACTATCTAGAACCAACGTAGGGTGGTTCTATGACCAACATAACTAAATAAAGTGCTAGCATTACCTCTAAGTGTTGGTGGGTTTCTCTTGTTGTGTGACATGAATAAATTTCATTGAGCACTGAACTACAGATACGCACTAGGAAGCAACATGCACACTTGAATACATAGACACCTACCACACTTGTTAACTAGATCAAATGGATTAAACTTTTAACTAAGACCAAATCATTCTTTTCCCCAATATATGGGCTAATCCTTTGTGGTCTAATCCAGTTGTATTACTCTGAAGTCATAATTTTACCTAGCTGCAGTAATAAAAAATTAGGTATTTAGCATATTTTATGTAATGAAGGTAGCAATTAACTATTGACTAGACAAACAATAATCTTGAACAACCCATATATAATTTTAGAAACAAATTATGAAACAGAATTTATTCAAAAGTAAAGAATGTTTAATGATATGCTGACTAAATTGATATTTCTCATAAAATTTGTTTTCAATAAGTGTTTTCTCTACAAATATGAATTCTATATATTACTTAGTGTTTATCAGCTAAATTATAGACTAGTTCTGCTGTTCATTAAAATTTTCATAAATAATGCAAGCTTATGGAAATATTTATTATATTTTTATATCATGAACAATAAATAGCCTCATTGTCAAATAAAAACTAAATAATTAGGCATTTGTGTACAGTACAGAAAAACTAGTTTTCCATTTGTTTGTCAAGTGTTTCAATTACCCATAAAGTATATGGGTATAATTTGGGGATTACTATATGTTCAAAATTCATGAAGCTGAAGTTTGGGATGTAATATTTCCTATTATTGTTACATTGTAGTAGTTCAAGGCAAAGAAATGGGACTGTACTATATAAATCTTACTTGACTTATCCTAGAAAAATTGGCAAAGTTTGTCTTTAGCTTTATTTCCTGAATGCTTTTGAAGATACAGTTGTCAAATTCTCTCCCAGGACCAAGACTTAAATATTGTGTTCAGGAATACTGTGATTTTAATAAGTTCTTTATCTTACTTTCTTTTTTTTACAGGAAATACAGATAGTTTGATAGTTTTGCTTGTGTGTGTGTGTGTGTGTGTGTGTTTGTGTGTGTGTGTGTGTGCTAGCACATGTGCAGATAAAGGGTGGACATTGTAAAAATGTATGTGCCCAAGAAACTGCCCCATGCTTGTTACTTGTTGCTGTTAAACAAGCTTGCTTGTTTCTTTTCTTCTTTCCTTCTTTCTTTTCTTTCTTTCTCTTTTCTTTTTCTTTTGTTCACTTTTCTCTTTCTCTCCTTTCTTTCTTTCTTTCTTTCTTTCTTTCTTTCTTTCTTTCTTTCTTTCTTTCTTTCTTTCTTTCTTTCTTTCTTTCTTTCTTTCTTTCTTTCTTTCTTTCTTTCTTTCTTTCTTTCTTTCTTCTTTCTTTCTTCTTTCTTCTCTTCCTTCTTTCTTTCTTTCTTCCTTCTTTCTTTCTTCTTTCTTTCTTCTTTCTTTCTTCTTTCTTTCTTCCTTCCTTCTTTCTTTCTTTCTTTCTTTCTTTCTTTCTTTCTTTCTTTCTTTCTTTCTTTCTTTCTTTCTTTCTTTCTTTCTTTCTTTCTTTCTTTCTTTCTTTCTTTCTTTCTTTCTTCCTTCCTTCCTTCCTTCCTTCCTTCCTTCCTTTCTTTCTTTCTTTCTTTCTTTCTTTCTTTCTTTCTTTCTTTCTTTCTTTCTTTCTTTCTTTCTTTCTTTCTTTCTTTCTTTCTTTCTTTCTTTCTTTCTTTCTTTCTTCCTCCTTCTTCTCTTCCTCCTTCCTTCCTTCCTTCCTCCTTCCTTCTTCCTTCTCCTTCCTTCCTTCCTTCCTTCCTTCCTTCCTTCCTTCCTTCCTTCCTTCCTTCCTTCCTTCCTTCCTTCCTTCCTTCCTTCCTTCCTTCCTTCCTTCCTTCCTTCCTTCCTTCCTTCCTTCCTTCCTTCCTTCCTTCCTTCCTTCCTTCCTTCCTTGCTTTCCTTCCTTGCTTTCCTTTCTTTTCTTTTCTTCTTTTCTACAGTCAGTGATTCATTGTGTCTATTGCTAGCAGAGTGCTCATAGGTTTCTCCAGGTGGTGCTCAGGGAACCATGCAGTGCTAGAGATCAAACAGTGCTCCCACATGTAAAATACAAGCTATAATCATTTGAAACGTCTCCAGGGCACAAATAACTTTCTCAATGCCAAACTCTGCCTAATTGTTCTCTTACCAACTGTATGATTTTTGTTTGTTTGCTAAGATCTTTTATTTTCTGATCCTCATTTTTTCTACAACCATCACATGAGAAAAATGAGCATTTTATTTAATTTTTAATAAATTTATTTATTTAAAGAAAATGTATCACATAGTTGACAAAACTGATCATAATACATTTGTTTCAGGATGACAGAAAGCAAAGTTATTAAAAAATAGAAAGAAATTAGAAAATCTAAAAATAAGAATTTGAAAGAGAAGAGGAGGGTTCATTAGCAGCTATATTCATTAGCAGTGAAAATTATTGTATCACCAATAAGTCTAAATACAATAGCAGAAGGTTTAGAACGCTCTTTTTTTTTTTCTTTTAGTTTTTCGGCCACACCCAATGACACTCTGGCTATGCGCTCAGAAATCACTCAGAAATGGGGGACCATACGGGACGCCGTGGAATTGAACTGCAATCCGTCCTAGGCTAGCGGGCAAGGCACGCTACTGCTTGCGCCACGGCTCTGGCTCTAGAAAGCTTTTTTTTTTTTTTTTTTTAAGATAGGAGATACATTAAAAAAATGTTGTGTTTGTGGCAGTTATTGTTGCTTTCATAGGCACAGCAAAATATGGAATAAATTGGAAGGAAAAGCCCAAGCATTTTTAAGCTTTGAGGAGGGAGATGGGGAGCATTGGTGGTTGGGAATGTTGCAGTGGTGAAGTGGGGGGAGGGTGTTCTTTTTATGATTGAGATTCCTCCAAAAACTGGAAATCGAGCTCCCATATGATCCAGCTATACCACTCCTAGGAATATACCCTAGGAACACAAAAATACAACACAAAAACCCCTTCCTTACACCTATATTCATTGCAGCACAATTTACCATAGCAAGACTCTGGAAACAACCAAGATGCCCTTCAACAGACGAATGGCTAAAGAAACTGTGGTACATATACACAATGGAATATTATGCAGCTGTCAGGAGAGATGAAGTCATGAAATTTTCCTATACATGGATGTACACGGAATCTATTATGCTGAGTGAAATAAGTCAGAGAGAGAGAGAGAAAAACGCAGAATGGTCTCACTCATCTATGGGTTTTAAGAAAAATGAAAGACACCCTTGTAATAATAATTTTCAGACACAAAAGAGAAAAGAGCTGGAAGTTCCAGCTCACCTCAGGAAGCTCACCACAAAGAGTGATGAGTTTAGTTAGGGAAATAGCTACATTTTGAACTGTCCTAATAATGAGAATGTATGAGGAAAATGGAGAGCCTGTCTAGAGTACAGGCGGGGGTCGGGTGGGGTGAAGGGAGACTTGGGACATTGGTGATGGGAATGTTGCACTGGTGATGGGAGGTGTTCTTTACATGATGGAAACCCAAACACAATCATGTATGTAATTAAGGTGTTTAAATAAATTAAAAAAAAATAAATAAATAAATAAAAGAAAAAAAAGAAATTCAACTACAAACATATTTGTAATCATGGTGCTTAAATAAAGATATTATTCATATAAAAATCAGGAATCTCTGGTATTGTTATCACTTATCTCTGGATAACATACACACACAAATGACTGAAACACAACACAGAAACATAAAGTACTTGGGCAGTCTGAAACTTGATCATGTAATTTCATAATCAAACTTGCCTATTAGTCATTTTGTTCATACAGGACAAAGACAAAATGTTGATAGTAATAGGATGAATGCTCAGTAAGTGAAAGGACTCTTTTAAGAATGAACCTTTTCTCTCTCATTGTTTCAAAATACGTCCATATAATTTTGTAGTTTTGTAAATGAGTTTTTGGCTATTGCTAGGTAGTAAGTTCCTAAGTTTAAGTTTTACCATTTATTGGCATCCAGCAGAGAAACAAAGTACTTTTATTTGGAAATACATTTGGAAAGGATTCCAGAGAGCCCAGGCAGCATTAATTGTACTCTAGTTTGGGAGATTTTCACCTTTTCTGTGCTCTGTAACTAGCTGGAATTCTTCCAACTATAATTTGGATTTACCACGAACTTTAGTTTTTTTCTTTTCCTTTTTTTGATTTTATGTGAGAAGTGATTTTTAAAAAGTAACTTGTACTCATTATTCTAAATTATACTTTTGCCTTTGCTTTTCTTATTTGCAAGCACCTTCTAGCTCTTATATGTTCAGTCTTTTAATAATAGGTATATTTTATAATTGGTTTTTAGTGGTATTTTAAAACTTTGAATAGTTGGTGAATTGGGGTTCACCTTTTACTAATCCCATTATATGCTCACATCAGAAATGTCTACTGCTTCAAGTCTTTATTTAAATTATAATAGGAAATGTCTGAATTCTCCAACATCCAATTTATGTTCTTTTAATCCAAAAACTGCAAACCAGAGAAACACTCTTAGTGAAATTATTAAGGGAAATCAGAGTTTGTTCAGAAAGGAATTTTATTTTCTAGCATATTCAAGAGTTATAAAAATTCTATGCAACTATGTGTTATGAATAAATAACATTTATTGTTTATAATTCACACAGATATGCCAGTTGTATGTATTCTGATTCAATTTACTAAGATAGACAATTATTTTGTTGTTATGAGGTCTTTATCCACTGGGAACAAAGAGAGATTAGAATGATAATAACACATTAGATTAATGATATTATTTTTATTTATTATTGATAGATATTGTTAGGTTGCACTGAGCTTTTAGAATTTAAGAAATTTGCATGAAAGAATGATGAAGGAGAGGTGTAAAGTCATGAAATACAAAATTGCTTAAAAAAAACAGTTTGAGTAGGCAGAAAGGCATCAATCAGTACATTAGACCACTTCAAGGAGCAGTGGAGAGTCAGGATGACAAAGCACTGGCAAGTCTGCAACTGAAATGTCATATATACCTATTCTATAATACCTGCCATTGAAGTCATGGTGTGGAGAAGACCAGGGTATGATGATTGTGAGGCAAGTGATACCAAAAGAATTAATTTTGTCTCTATTTACAACTGTTATAGAGTCTACCATATTTTATCATATACCACTCTCCTTAATTAATTTTCTTTTATTTTCTCCTTAAATTTTATGGTTTGTCTTTTCACATATAAAGCTTTCTGTTGTTGTTTTGGGCAATATACAGTAGTACTTAGGTCTCACTCTTAGTTCTCAGCACTCATCGTTATTCCTGTCAATAATTATGGGATCATAGGTGGTGCTGGAGATAAAACTAGGACTATGGCCATATGCAAACAAGTTTTTCTAACCTATTTAAATATTTAACTTATATTTCAAATAAAGTATGTCATGGATTCAACTTATGATTTTTAGGTTACCACCTAGTTGTATCAGTATTATTTATTGAATTATATTTTTCAACTGGATTGAGAGCCCCTTCTCTCATATTTTAAATTCTTTCTTATGGATAAACTTATATCTGAATTTTCTATAGCATGACACTGGTCTGTCTATTAACTCCTGAGCCCTACTATTTTAATTATTGATATTTTATATTGTTTTAAATTTTTTTGGTTTAGGCACCACACTAGAATTGCTGAGGGGTTACTTCTGGCTAAGAGCATGGTGATAAAACCTAAAAAGCTCAAAGAACCATTTGACATTAAGAACTGAACCCAGCCATATATGTATTGTCTGATTACATGGTGCCAGAGCACATGTCACCCCACCTCCCTTTTGAGATGTGTACTTTCTCTTACTTTCATGCTTGGTTTTGTACCAGGTTCTCTCCATCTATGGATAATCCTCGCATTGTCTTGAGCTCTTACTCATTACTTTTGTTCTTTATCCTCTCCCTCACCTTTCTCAGTATCTCCAAATAAGATGAAAAAAAAAAAAAAAGAAAAAAACTCTGCATTCAGAGTATGTTTTAGCACTCCCCTCCTACTCACCATAAAAGTATTACTTAGCACACATCTTTCACAGTGAAATAAGATTCATAGTATGTTTCTAAATGATAGAATTTGCAAAGGGCAGCTCTATTGTGGAAAAGTAAACAAAATATTTCTAGCATATGAAAGAATATTTTAAAAAGTATAAGCATTAGGGGCCAGAGTGATAGTGCACTGGTAGGGCATTTGCCTTGCACACAGCCGACCCAGAACGGACCTGGGTTTTAATCCCTGGCATCCCATATGGTCCCTCAAGCCAGGAGAGGTTTCTGAGTGCATAGCTAGGAGTAACCCCTGAGAGTCACTAGGTGTGCCCCCCCCCCAAAAAAAGGTATAAGCATTAAATTACAGAAAATTTTTGCTTTGTTTTGATTTGGGGGGGGGGCTACATAGGTGACGCTCCAGGATTATTCCAGGTATGCGCTCAGAAATCACTCCTGGCTCAGGGGACCATATGGGATACTGGGTATTGAACCCAAATTCTTCCTGGGTCAGCCTCGTGCAAGGCAAACACCCTACCAGTGCGCTAACTCTCTGGCCAGATACCAGAAAGTTTTCTTAGAAGTGCCACATCATTCTTTAGCATAAGCTTCAAGAAGAAAAAATTAACTTTCGTATTTTAGAGCCTATTAAATAAATTGAAATGTAAAATATTTGAAACTACTTATCTTTTCTATAAAATTACTCTCATGCAGGAGACATTCATTTATGATATAATACATGTGTTTTTAACTAAAAACTGATGCATTTTAAGAGGTTTTTTAAATTTGAACAAAAATTTTAATTGAAAAAATTAAAATATCAATATATTATTTATAAAGGAATCTAGTAAATTTCTTTACTAAATAAAATAAACTATGACTTATTTTTGATTCATCTAGATTTCCTTTTTGCTAAAATAAATTTAGAGTTATAAAATAATAGCTATAAGAAATGCAATATAACTGTGTTGAGGTTACATTTAGAAAAAAAAAAGAAAAAATGGATCAAATAATGATGCAAGAGACATCAAAGCAATTCTTTCTTTCAACACTTGAAATTCATGCAAATCTCTAAATACTAAAGACTGTTTAGCTGAAGGAAAGTCCACAGAGAGGATCACTGTGAAAACAATATCTGTTCTAAATTTTATGTTATAAATAGATTATGCTTAAGGACAAGCCTCACTGTCTAGGAGAAAGAAAGTATAATTCAACTTTGTTAAGCACAAAATATAGATTTATATAAATATGCTAACAAGAGTTCTGTAAGTCAGTCCCCTATAGTATGATTATAATGAGAATGCTCTTGAGCTAAGTTGTGTGGGACATAAATTCACTTTTGGTTATTTACTAGGCACATGATTTTGGATGATTTATTTAAGTTTTTATAGTTATCACTTTCATAATTATGAATAGTAAAACAAAATTGATGCAAATATAAAATGAGCTCATTTATATAATGCTTTTTAACAGTGCCTGACACATAGAACTAATTAAATCGTATAATTGCTATGTCATTGATAAAGGAACAGTTTGTTGCCTGCGGATAAAGAAAGACACAAGTTATATACAGACTAGGTGGTGTAATTTGGGTTTTGGTATTGGTCTATTCAAAACCCACTGGATTAACATTTCTTTTCCAAATTTTTTCAAAGTGTAGCATTACTTGGGAACTTGATAGAAAGTCTCTTGGGCTTGGTCCAGATTTACAGAGGCAGAATCCACAGTTAAGTAAGATCCCCAGGTGATTTCTACATAAGTGTGAGAGGTAATGCAGACCATTCCACTGTCCTGCCAACTACCTGTTAAATGGAAGGATAAATCATTCTCATGCAATCTGTTGCTTTAGAGATATTAGGAATCCCAAGTTGTAATTCCTTTTGCTTTGCCTTTCTAAAAGTACTGTCTAGATCAGTGTTTCCCAAAATAGCCAAGACTTGTAGAGTAGGGAGAGCATTGTATCCATGTAGTGGTCCTCAAACTATGGCCCGCGGGCCACATATTGTATTTGTATCTGTTTTGTTTCTTCATTGCAAAATAAGATATATGCAGTGTGCATAAGAATTCGTTCATAAGTTTTGTTTTTATTATAGTCAGACCCTCCAATGGCCGGAGGGACAGTGAACTGGTCCCCTGTTCAAAAAGTTTGAGGACCAGAGGATGGCGTTAGCATCACATGCAAATGTGCGTTGTTTTTTTTCTAAAAGAATCTAGATTTACCCATGAAGTGTTGAGTGATTTTTCCCCCTAAACATGTGGTCATCTAAATTTGGTAACCTCTGTCTAGAGGCTAACTCTCTGGGCAAGTTGTTGATATGTCTGTAGTCTAATTGCTTTCATTTTCTCTCTTTTTCTGTCTCCCTTACTCCTCATTCTTTACTTCTCTTTATTATTGAATTTATATCTTAGAACATTTGTGCTATTTGGTTCTGATAATAATTCCATTGAAGTATACCTTGTTATAGGCAGAAGTTTTTGAAGTTAGGATTCATCTTTAGATTAGACAAAACTGGACCTAAATGCAAATGCCTATAAATATCTTCCATAAGTCATTTATTTGTCTTCTCTCTTGCTTTTTAATAAAGGATACTATTAATAAATAAATGTCATAGTTAGAATAAAAAAAGGACAAGATATAAGAAGCACCTGGAACATAATCAATGCTCAGTAAATTTAAGAAATCATATAAACCATATCTCCTACTGGAAGCTTTCTGTCAATGTTAAGGAATCTTGCACAGAAGACCTATTCATTTAAAAGGTAGCAGACAATTAGGACCCCTAATGGAATGCAATGAATTCAAACGTGTATTTAAAGGAATATCTTCTATATTTAAAGACTAAGGCAATTGCTTTTATGTGGAATAAGCCCCAGAAGGGTTCAGTTTCCACTAGAGAATCATCAGTTTTATTTTAGTCTGCAGTTTCTTTTCTTCTTTCCTTTTTATTAAAAGTAGGATTACTATCATTGAATTGCAAGAAATCTTGTCCCTTTCATCATGTGATTTAAAAAAACGTTTTCAGTTCTTAAAGCAACTTAAATCACAAAATAGTCCTTAAGTGGGAATAAAACAATAATTTTAATTAAAGTTAAGAAGGCAGTGTGGAGAACTTTGCTTTCTGCTATTATTTACAGAGTATGAGACTTCCATAAAGGTAGGTGGACCCACATAGCATAAAAACAAGAACAGCCTTGGTAAATTTCCCCAGTTCCGGTTCTCAGGACCACAGCAAGCAATACACAATAGAAATGCCTTTCAAGTTTTTGCAGCTGTTCTGCTCTAGAGAGCACCCACTGAGTTAAAGGACAGACTTTCCACATAGATGTGAGATCCTTAGGCCCAAAGACTAATTAATTTTCTAAAAGCTATCAAAATTAGGAGAAGCAGGCCAATAAAACATATATTTGGAATAAAATATCATTTAAGGCAAACAATAAATAAGCCACACAAAAATGATTTTATTCTTTTTTTTTTTTGTTCATACATTACTTCAAGACTTCATTTTATAAAGCAAGCCAATTTTTTTTTTTACTTCCTTTACAATTTGACTTCATTCGTTTCAGTTTTAGGTATTTCCAAATACTTGAAGTGGGGTTTCATTGTAATTTATTGCTATATGCACATTATGTAGGCATATTTCTTCCTGTTTTCGCTTAATTTTTTAAATAAAAGAGAACCATTTCTAATGGAAAGGAAAAATAGATATAAGTTATTTCCCAAAGTGTGGGACAATGTTTTGATTTTTCATTGTGATAAGTTTATGGGGACTTGGCAGACTGTGTAAATGTAAATTCAACTGCTTGTTAACTTTTTGTTTTCAAGGTCTACTTCTTTAACATTTTACTTTGTTTGATCTAGTTTCCAAATATTGGGACTTTCCTAATAAGGTCACAATAACTGTTGTGGAACCTATATTTTTGTTTTTTTTTTATTCTTATTCCTCCATCTCTCATTTAGGACTTTATTTATCAAAATGTGGTTTAGTGGATTAATGGAGTTCACAGGGGAAAAAAATGAAGAAAATCATTCATTTACCTTAACAGAATACATGTAGTATCTCACTGCCCCCAGACTTCTTTGCCTCCTATGCAGTTCTTATACTAGAAATGTATTTATTATGAGAATTGGAGTTCTCAATTTTTTTCTTTTTCTGAACAAAACTGACAAAGACTTTTAAAATGTTCTTTTGCAGGATGTGGATATATTGCTTTGAATTTGCACTGTCAGATAAAAAGAGTAAAGAAAGGATAAAGAAAATTCCTTAAATTTCTAAACTACAGAATTCACAATATATGTTATTGGATAATTCCAGAGCATTCATGATAATATGGAATTTCATTACATGTCTTAGAGTTACCAACTTCCCTGATTTTCTCTGTTGTATTTTAAAGGCTTTACTTTGAATGCTTCTGAGATGGCAATGCTACCATTTAACATGTAAATATTTATATTTTCTCAATTGTCGGTTCTCTGTATTTTCAGATTAATTTGTCTGAAACTGGAGTGTGCTTCATAATTGATATTGCATCATAGTTTGTTACTATTTTTTGTTCTCAGTGGTACAAAAAGTCAGGGTTCTATTTTATTATCAAAGCCGTTTTAGACATGAAGACTTGTAATACAGGCTTTTTGTTTGTTTATTTTAGAAGGGCAGTGCTCAGAGTTTACTCAGAGTTGCTGTACTCAAGAGTTTTCTCCTCAGTGTCTGCTAGGGATCAGTCCTAACAATACCAAGATTAAAACCAGAGTAGTCAGATGCAAGGCAAGTATTCTTCTAGACATCTGTACTATCTCACTGGCTCCTATAATACACGTTAAAAATACATCTTCAGGGAGAGTCTGGTTCCTGGTGCTGTTGCAGGGAACTATGTCTGTTCTATGTCTGGACCCTAGGGCTCAGGATTGGATGGTCACTGTCTGATCTCATGAAGTCTAAGTTGGGTCCAAATGGCACATGTTCAAAATGGAAGGCACCCCTGTATTAAAAGATGTATGGGCCTCCACCATGCCAAAGGCCTTCTTATCCAGGCCTGGGGGAGGGGTGCGAGACTTGGGTGACCCCAGCACCCCTCTACCGCCTTGCTCCGGATCTCCAGGGCTTCCCCTGGGCCACATGCCTGGGCAAGCCAGTGAGGTGGGTCCCTTGGAGGAGCTTGAAGGTTACCCTAGGCTTAACTTGTGGGTGGTGAGAGTTGCTTGGTTGCACTAAAGCAGTCACTGGTAATTTCTTACCAGTCTATATGTTCAAAACCGCTTGGGGGCGCACAATATACATTAATAGTACTCCCTATCCTTGAATTATATTTTTCTGTATGCAGAATGTCCATTTTGTACTCTACCCTTTCGCACACCCCTACAAAAGCTCATTTTTCTCTTTAACTCTCTCACCCCATACCATCATTACTCCACATTTACCCTTTTTAACTTCAGTACTGCAGAGTCCTTAGTCACAGACCAAAGTGCTGCACTGGAGTTAACACCCCCCCCCCCAACTATTTCAAAAGGCATAAAATGGACACGCATGTCTTTTCAACATTTTATGTGTGTTTTCTTTGACAGCTATAGCTGTTGCTGATTATTTTCTTATACAATGATGATTTTCCCCATTTTTTCATCTTTTCTTCTCTTTGTGAACTGTTCAATAGGGAATTTGGTGAAAGAGTCTCTCATTTAATGCTTATGTTTGAACCAAGTCACGGGTATTGTTGGGCGTGTTCTTATGCCCCCATATCACCAATAAGGTCACGTGGCTTTATTTCTTGTTTGCATAGGCACATTAAAATGGGAAAATACTATACATACAGAAAGTTCTTATCTAATAGAGATGGGAACACACAAATATTATAGTGCAATGGGACCTTACACCTTGCACATTGACATAATGACCTGGCACAGGCCTCAGAAGAATGGGCATTCTCCTTTCACCCCTGATCTAGGGAAGCCATCTACAAAACATCCATGGTTGTCTGTAACATCACCTGGAAGCAATCCTCTACCTGGGAAGACCCTACCACTGCTCTGACATTGATCTACTCAAAAGAGACTTCCCTTTACAATGAGAAGATGTAACAACAATGACCTGCTTACTGGACAGGGCTTTCTGCATTGCCCTTTAATTGTGAGGTGAAACTAGAGTATGCTCCACACCAGCCTGACTTTAATGTAGGATATGCTGATTCCTGATACCAACAATAGAGACTGCGTGAAAAATAAAACTGTATTGGCACTACAGACAATGACTTGGATTCAACAAACTAGTTTGTCTGGAGCCTAGAATTGGTCTTATGCCAGGAAAATTCAGGGGTAGGGTCTCCTTGTATTTAGGATAAGGCTTTTCATTTCCATGTTCCCCATATTTTGATGGGCCTATGCAAACAATATTTGTCACTCTAACACCGTTTTTACTGTGCTTCTTTGACTCTAAACCTTAAAAAAAAAAAAAAAAAACACTTGGGGCCGGAGAGATAGCATGAAGGTAAGGCGTTTGCCTTTCATGCAGGAGGTCATCGGTTCGAATCCCGGCGTCCCATATGGTCCCCCGTGCCTGCCAGGAACAATTTCTGAGCCTGGAGCCAGGAATAATCTCTGAGCACTGCCGGGTATGACCCAAAAACCACAAAAAAAAAAAAAAAAAAAAAAACACACTTAAACTTTTGATGTTAACTTTTTTGATGTTAACTTTTTTTTTGATGTAAACTTTTGATGTTAACTAATATGTATGTGCATGAAAATGTAAAAAAATACTATGCTTCAGTGTTTAAGGAGTCACATAAATTTCATGGCTTTAGATTGTTTTGTGTACTGCTAAGAAATGTTATAATGTACTACAATCTGGATACTTGTAGACAAAGTAATTGTGCATGGGTTCTCCCTTATTTTTCTTAATGTTCTTTGACTGTAAATTCAAAATTTAGGCGTCAGCAAGGGGATTCCTTCTGAGAACTCTGTTTATGGATGATTGTCCTTCCACTGTAACTTTACCTTGTCCTCTTTCTTTGCATCATTGTTCTTATAATTAAAAATAAAAATTTAAATAGAAATAAAAGATGTATGGGTTCTTCTCCATAATAAATAATAACTTATTTCTGTACATAAAATTTCTTCTTTTTAGTATGCTTTTGCAAAAAGGAATGCTGCCATGTTGTATTACTGGTGCATTTGGGGGTAAGAATATCAGGCTACACAATCTCTGTGCCTCGGTTTTGATCTGAGCTTTTATCCCAGACAAGATTTTTTCTTGTAGGTTTTCATACCAGGCAGAAACAAAACAGGTAAAGTTAAAGAGAAAAAGCAACATATATATTATACATATAACATAGATATAATATATATAGCATATATATAATATATATAAAATAGTGGAAATATATAAAAATAAACTTACAAAAAGCAATATATGATATAAATAAAATAGTGGAAATATATAAAATAGATTTACAAAAAGTATTGAAGATAAATAAAGTGATGTAAGAAGCTACCTTACATTTGGGGATAAACAAGCTAAGAGATAGTATTATATAGGTCTTAAACTTATAAAGAAAATATAGGCTTCCCCATTGTCTTTTGAAATTTTCTTCTGGGGGTGGAATCCAGAGCACATTTTCATCACACGCTCTGGTCTTGTTGAGTTTGATACATGATTTGTAGCAGAAAGGGATCAGAGAAATTAATACCACTCTAGCACCAACTTGTTTTGATATGACATCCTGACAATGAGGAAATGGCAACAACTTGATCTAAGAGCAGGTTGTCCTATCTAATCACCTAACTGTAAGATGAACTCAGAAGACACAGCATTCTTTGATCTGTGCAAAAACCAAGATTGCTAACTACAGAAAACTGACCTTGACAACCATGACTGAGCAAAACTTATCCTGGGATCAATAATAAAGACCCTAGCCTAGGCTTTGGCTTGGTATTTGTACAATAACCAAGATATCTAATTCCAGAAGCCTGATTTTGACAACTGCGACAGAGCAGATCTTTCAGAAACATAAAGAAAGACTACCCTAGGATCTTCTTCCTCGGATCTGTGCAAAAACCAAGACCATAAGTTATAGAAGACTGATTACAACAACAGTAATGGAACAGAACTGCTAGAACCATAAAGATACTATCCTAGGCTTCATCCTAAGATGTGTGCAAATACCAAGATTTTAGGATAGAGACCTGATTCTATCATTCACAACTGAGCGGAAAGTTTCCTGGCACCATAAAAAGTCCTTTCGGGTGTGAAAAGGATCGTGTATGGAACCTGTAGTTATTTCCATGAAAGTATGTTTCAAAGGCAGAGAAACCCTGTATCTTTTAGGCCAAGGGAATTCCCTTTCTAATTTCCCCATTATTTACTGTGTCTATACAAAAACAAAACAAAAACAACAACAAAAACTTTGCCACTCCAACCCTCCTTTGTTTTTTCTTTTCTTTTCTTTTTTTTGTTCTCATGGTTATTGTTTGGCTATTGAATTTGTTGCTCTGGTGCTTTTTTGTAGTTGCTGGTTGTGGTCTTTTGTTTGATTTTTGTTTTGTTTGTTTTATTTTGTTTTTGTTGTAAGTTTTTGTTGGTTTTTTTGTTTTGTTTTGTTTTGTTTTGGTTTTGGTTTTTGGATCACACCCAGCAGTGCTCAGGGGTTACTCCTGGCTCCATGCTCAGAAATCACTCCTGGCAGGCACGGAGGACCATATGGGATGCCGGGATTTGAACCAATGACCTTCTGCATGAAAGGCAAACGCTTTACCGCCATGCTATCTCTCTGGCAAGTTTTTGGTTTTTTGTATTTTTTGCTTTTGTTATGTTTTTCTTCTTTTCTTCCCTTTTTCTTTTTAAATTGATATTTATAACCTCTAGATGGATTCCTTTTTTGTTTTTTTTGTTTGTTTTTCTTTTTTTTCCTTCTTTTTTTCTTTTTCAAACAGAACTACATAACTTGAATCATCTTGTTCTTCCCCATAAATTGGGGGGGGGGGGGCGGGAATGGATGCTACTAGAACCAAACAGTCATAGGAACATTGAGTAGAAATAAAAAAAGGATCAGACTTAAACACCAAACCCAAAGTCAACAACAACAGAATCAATACCCAACCTTCAACAAGATATACACAGAGGGGACCAGCTATCCTAGCAGTCCAGGGGGCAAGGGAGCTGGATGCTGAGAACTGGAGTGGAGGAAGAACAACTCTGGTGATAGAAATACCCCTGACTCAATGCCACTATGTACCACAAATATTACTGTGAAAGATTTGTAATTCATGTTGGTCACAATAAAAATTATTTTTTGAAAAATGCATCTTCAAAGAGCATCTTTAAAAATCTTTCATAGTAGAAAGCTGGAGCAATAGCACAGAAGTACAGCATTTGCCTTGCACACAACTGACCTGGGAATGACCTGAATTCGATTCCCATAATTCTACATGGTCTCCTGAGCCTACTAGGATCCATTTCTGAGCGCAGAGCCAGGAATAAGACCTGAACAGTGTGGCCCAAAAAATCTAAAAGAAAACAAAAGCTTTCAAAACTCTAGAAAGTAAAATTTTAAATAAAAACATTAATGAAACAAAAATATTTTAAAAAGTAACATCTGAGTTTATTTTCACAGTATGAGCTGTTGTTCGGAAAGGTTTATTTTTCTTCATTTTGCACCCACTTCAAGTGCCCCTAGTAAGTGAAATCTTCATTTGCAAATAGTAGGCCACTGTAATCAAAAAATTGCTGATGTGCCTGCCATTTATCTCTACCTCCAAGAAAAATATAGATCATGCACTGAATTGGATCAATGCGTTCAGTAAAAGTATTTGAAATTCTGGAGGCCAGAGCGGTGATGCTAGAGGTAAGGCATTTGCCTTGCAAGTGCTAGCCTAGGACGAATCACAGTTTGATCCCCTGGCGTCCCCTGTGCGTCAACGGGTGTGCCCCCTCCCCCCCAAAAAAAGTATTTGAAATTCTGAACCGTCAAGACTGATTTAATGATACACATCATGAAATCCTTAAACCTTAAAGTCATTGTTTCTAAATAGTTCACACACTAGATTATCATCAAATAAGCAAGCTTATACTACTATAGTTTTTTTACTAGGTTCTTTATGTATTTATTATTTGTTAAGATTTATGTTTTGTGAAAAACAATAGAATTTAAGAAGCAGTTTGTCTACAAAGCAAGTCCATGTCAGTAAGATTTGGGGGCATTTGATGTAGAAGGAGAGTCAATGATAGAGGCATATGGTGGGAAGCATGTTGTTGAAATGCTGTATTGATAAAAACCTACCATTGACAGTATTGTAAATCCTGGTGTCTAAATTTTTACATATTTATGTTCATTTTAAATAAATTTATGAAAGAAGGATGTGAAATTTCAGGTAGTTTTTGAACAAAATCAACAAAATCAACTAACACGCTTATTACTATCAACAGGAAAGCATTAAAAAAAAGGAATTGATTTAAAAAATCTCAACGAAGTGAAACTTGTTTTCCCTTTAAATCACATTTGCTTTGACAACAATTCATACTTTATCATTCTAATAATTTTCTAATTTTCACTTGATATTATTTATTTTGCAGAGAAACATCTATAAGTGTATTTTTCTAGCTGTAAACAAATTAAGTTCTACATTATTATTATTATTATTATTATTATTATTATTAATTTAGTAGTAGGTCTGGCAGTGCTCACCGTTTGCTCCTGGTTTTGTGCTCAGGGATTACTTATGGCACTCCAGGCAGGGTACTTAGGACATCTTATGTGATGCAAGGGATCAAATCTGTGGTAGATGTCTGCCAGGAAGCTCCTTTACCTATGTAATATCTCTCCAGCCCATATGTTTCACTTTTTAAGTATGATACTTAAGAGATGTTTATTTGTAATAACATTCTTAGGCAATTACAAATCTGTGAATAAATGCTTATTAAAACAACATTCTCAATTGAAAATATTAACAGAAGCTTATGTAGGACATTCTAGAGAACATTTTCATTGCACTATTGAAATCATATTACTTGAACAGAAAACATTCTCTTTGAGAAGCTTAAACTTAAAATTTTATTTGATTTATTAAATTATAAATTTATTTTTATTTATTTTAATTATTACTTTATCTTATTAAACTTGATTCAATGAATTTGGAAATATAAATGCTTCAACATCTCAGCCATACATATATATGTACACAGACATATTTATAATTGCAGATTAAATATTTTCCTGAATTTTTAACATTCCTAACATGAGAAGTATCTTATACTTAATGGACAAACATAATTGATGTGACAATGTTTTTAATTTTCATTATTTATGGTAATAATAATGTAAATCTTAAAACCAATATTATTTGATAAGTGATTATAATAATAATTATTAATTTGCTATCTCCAGAACTGCTAAAAATAACATAACTTTATTTAATAGTAAGTACTAATATAAAAACCAGATAATATTAGGTAAATTTTAAGAGATGAAGAAATGAAGGCATGGAGAATGTGAATGTAATTTTTTATTCTACTGATTATGAATGCCAAATTTAGAACTTAAATTCATGTGTGCTTAATGTTACAGCTTAGTCTTTTAAGAGTGCATATATATCATTTTAAGAAAAATATCAAGTCAGGTATATTTTGTGCATTAATATGCATAATTAATAATTAATATTATTAGACTACCTTTTATTTTTAGTCATTTTACAAATATGTTTCATATGTAGTAAGGATATATATCACTCATGCATCAAAACAATGTTTTTTTTTGCAGGGTGGGGATTGGGATACACTTAATATTACTTAGGGATTACTGCTATCTCAGGAATTACCTCTAATGGTACCCAGTGGGCCATATGATATGACAGGGATCAACTCGAGGTAGGTTGCATGCAAGGCAAGTGCCTCCAGCCCCAGAACAATGACTTTTAAAGTGCTTTGATAAATTCTGATGCTTAACCGAAAAAAGGCTAGGGTGATTGTTTGCAATGAAAAGGCAGTGATCCAATAGGCCCAGTTCCACATTCTTTCTTGTTACTGAATTGACCAGGGTAATTCTATTTTTCTGTTTTATAAATTGGGATAGGGTCATACAAGTTAATATGCAAATTGTTTTCATGGTTGAAAATATTTAAAAATAATGTAGGAATGTACCTAGGGGAAAATTATGTGTTATCTAAAACTTCATTTTTATATTATAGAAATAGCAAAAAGTGCTAATATTTATGATAAAAATTTCTTTATAAACAACAACACAGAACCATTGAGAGTTCTGCTGAAGTACTAGTAGCTCTGAGGCTCAACAGAAAATTCAAAGTTTATCTACTTTTCTTTTTAAATTAAATCCCCATGCTTGCTGTGGGGTATTGGGAATTAATGCATGAAATCCCTAGTCTTGCATTTGTTTAACGGCCACGATAAAAAGATCTCTCAAATCAAGCCACTTTGAATTGTTTGTAAACTTTCAATGCTAAAGATATAGGATCAAATATATATTATACTTTTTTGTTGCATTTGTTAAGGAAAATATTTTCTTTAAGTTTTCTCTCCGCAGAGAGAATTTCTGTCCTTTTTGTAAAGTATCTAGAATCCAGAAAACATAAAGAAAGCAGAAAGATAATAGGATTCTGTGTGTTTGTCACATTCTTGTTTCTTATTTAAACCACAGTGCAGTTATGAGAGAGGATGCGCCTATGATGATGAGTGTTACTGTAATTCTACCACATGTCTCACCAACTAAAGTTTCCTGTTTTCATCACCTTTGACAGCCACCTCTTCCTACCCTCCCTGCAGGTTCATTCTTCTCTCCATCCGTTCAATTGTAATTTTTGCTACTCATCAGGCATTTGTTTAAATAACTCTCCAGATTAAAATATTGTTCATTGTTTTTGTGCTTACTCAAAACTCATGTCCAGAATCAGCAAAAAATTTGCCTTGAACATACTAGACAATTAATACTAGTTAAGAGTTATTTTTCCAGTGACTTGTGGGTATTTGCAAACTCCTGATCAAAATGTTGGCAAATTCTTTTGCTGGAGGGGTGTGTGTGTGTGTGTGTGTGTGTGTGTGTGTGTGTGTGTGTGTGTGTGTGTGGTGTAAGAGAAAGTGTAAGAGAGACTAGTAAGTTGTCTTTTCATGTTTTTTATAGTTCTTGAATATTGTTATTGAAAAAATGCCTCAGGTATAATAACTATATTTAAAATCAATACTTTAAAGCTACAAAATTGCAAAATTTTCTTGCCAGAAAAACACTTTATTCACTATAGTATGTGTGTGCCATTGTTGCCCTTCTCTGGTGACTTTATACATCTCAGTATTTAATTAGTTATTTTATAGTTGTGGTTTGAGAAGTACACTTGCTTAGATATATGGTTTGCTCCTGGCCCAGCAGTCAGAAAACACTTTTGGCAAGGGTTTTGGGACCATATGTGGTGTCAGGATCAGTTGTGTGCAAGGCAAGCACTTTGCCTATTGTATTAGTCCTCTAGCCCAAAAAAATCTTTGTATTTTAGATTTGATTTTTCTGCACATACATTTGATAACTGAATTGGCACACGTGGGGAAAAAGGGAAAATTCTGCCATGTACATTCATATCATAAAAGTATTTCATAAAGGTGAACATGTTTTTTAATATGAGATAGCATAAGTTATGTTTTAATGAGCAAGACTCTTTAGAGAATCTGATTAGTAAAACATTGATTATTTGGAAGAGCACACCACATTCTTGAACTTCCTACACAAATGTTTTTCTGAACTTTAGTCCTTTCCCAAGCCACAGATTTCCTTTAACCTCAGGAGATGCCTCCTACTATTATACTTTACTGATAAGCTCCAGAGCTATTTATTTTACTATTCAACTTCCTCCATAAAATGGGATTAGAAAGAAATAAGAGGTTTGGGTTTTAGCAATTATTTATCCTTCAGAGAATTAATGTTTTTAAAATTTTAACTGAAGAAAACTCTGTTGAAACAATATGTTAACACACACAAAAGCCAAGTGTGGCATACAGATAAATGTTGAGCTGCTCCAGATATAGGATGACAGAACATAATTTAGCTTTTGTAGCTTGTGACTGACAGAGGTCTCAAAAGTCTGTTCAGAGTTGAGAAGAATTTCTGTATTTAGAGATATGGTTATCAAATCTGGTTTCTCATTTTAAATGGCTAGACTCGCAGTGGTCCTCAAACTATGGCCCGTGGGCCACATATTGTATTTGTATCTGTTTTGTTTCTTCATTGCAAAATAAGATATATGCAGTGTGCATAAGAATTCGTTCATAAGTTTTGTTTTTACTATAGTCAGACCCTCCAATGGTCTGAGGAACAGTGAACTGGCCCACTGTTTAAAAAGTTTGAAGACCCCTGGCAGAGAAACAATATAACCATGGGCATAACTTCAGATATTTCCCCAGATATTCTTTTCTAACTGATAGAGGACCCAGATAATTGATTTTATTTTTCTTTCAGAGTCCCTCTGAAAGAATGTCCTTATGCAGAGGTTCCCAAACTTTCCTTTGCATTTGAGTGACCTAGGAAGCTCTTAAAATTCCTAATGTCTTTCTAATGATCTCAAGATTGTCTGGCCATAACAGCATGGATTAATTATATAACAATATATGATATTTTTTGATTTTGTCAGGTGATTTTGTCAGGTGTGACCCAAAATTGAGAATCACTGTCCTAATGCCACCCCATATTCAGCACTTGTTTTACAAATTGAAGATGTTAAGCCTTTCTTGGGAGCTTGTTTAAACTACAGTTGGCTGGACCCTTAACTTTGGCATTTCTTTTTTAATTTTTATTTTATTCTTAATTTTTTTTGGAGTCACACCTAATGGCATTCAGAAGGTTACCCCTGGATTTGCACACAGAAATCCCTCCTGGAAGTCTCGGTGGACCATATGGGATGCCAGAGATCGAACCCAATCAGCTGCTTGTAAGGCAAACACCCTACCTTTTATCACTTCAGACCCTCTTTTTTAAAAATTTATTTAAAGATAATGCATCACATAGTTGACATCATGTCATAATGCCTTTGTTTCAAGATAAATGAAAACAAAGTTATTGGAAAAAATAGAAGAAAAAAATTAAATGAAGCCAGGAGCAATTTCTGAGCACATAGCAGATGTAAACCCTGAGCATCACCAGGTGTGGCCCCAAAACCATTAATAATAATAATAATAATAATAATAATAATAACAAAAGAAAAAGAAAATATATGGTAGCAAGCACATTTGTGAAAATTATTATAGTTCCAATGAAGTTATTAATACAAAGGCAAACATTTAGTAAGCTTTTGTTGTTAGTTGTTCATTATATAAAATTGGTATAGACATGGAGGTAAGGCACTTGCCTTTCATGCAGAAGGTTATCAGTTCGAATCCGGCTTCCCATATGGTCCCCTGTGCCTGCCAGGAGCAATTTCTGAGCATGGAGCCAGGAGTTTCCCCTGAGCACTGCCGGGTATGTCCCAAAAAAACAAAAAACAAAAAAAGAAAAAAAAAGAAAAAAAGAAAAAAGAAGCAAATTGGTATATATATTTCTAGAGAAATGATAACATCAAACATCAAATAAATAAAGTTGTCCAGAAATTTAAAGCACTATCACTGATGTTGTTCAATTTGGAGTTATGTACTTAGCTGTTAGGCCTCCTGGAAGGAGAACAATATGGGAGGAGTGTTACACAATCTATCCAAAAGGCTCTGGTGATATTAGCCCCCAACACAGTGTGCCTAAAGTTTGGTCATATTGGTGTCCCTGATGGGAATTGTAGAGTCAGTAATGAGGCAAGCTATCAGAAAAATGGTGATTCTGGGTGATAGAGGCAGCAGATGTGGCTTCAGTAGGGCAGTGGCTTACCTCATCCTCTCCTCCTGAGATGGCCAGCTTGCATTTCAAATAATATCCTAGAAGATGCTGCTGCTTATAAATCTAAGGAATTTCTTTTGAGAATCAGTATTTTGAAGAAATAGCAAAATTCACATCTAACATTTCTTCTCAGAGATATCAGCTTCTATTCTTCTTCTTCTTTTCTACCCTCTTTGAATTAAAAAATAGATTTGTTTGCCCAGAAATGTCTGGCATGGAAGATAGCAGTTACTTTGGGCATATTTATTGAGTTGGGGTTGTGATTCTCTCTATCAACTAATATCTTACCTCAAAACTTTCCTTTTTTTTTTTTTTTTTGTTGTTTTTTTGGGCCACACCTGTTTGATGCTCAGGGGTTACTCCTGGCTAAGCACTCAGAAATTGCCCCTGGGTTGAGGTGACCATAAGGGACGCCGGGGGGTCGAACCGCGGTCCTTCCTTGGCTAGCGCTTGCAAGACAGACACCTTACCTCTAGCGCCACCTCATTGGTCCCCAAAACTTTCCAATATTTTACTAGAAATAAAATTATACTGGAAATATTTTCTAAACTATAAGAACATTGGGACGATACAGTGTAAAGGAGATACTTCAAAATACAAAAGTAAATAAGCGAAGTAGTGTCTGTAAAGACTATCATGGAAGTCCTTATATGATGTTGGTCGACACAGTATAGACAAAGACCTGCATATTTCGGAGTAATTTAACAAAATATCGGTCAGGTACATTGTTGTCTTTATAGTTCCTCCTATTTTTCCTCCTTTACTTTCCAGACAGAAACTAGGGGGAAGAATAGTAAAATATTTACTTATGTTTCTCAATTTAGGGCAACCAAATTTAGTAAAATAAGTTGATAATTATGAAATTTAAACATTTTGAGATTAAAGCATTCTAGAAAAGCTGCTTGGGGTCATGAGAGATGAAGATCCTTAGAATCATAAAATAGGTAAGATCAAGCAAGGCTTATTTTAGGTGTTTCCTTGAACTCGGAGGCAGGTGAAAATTGGCTAAAAACTAAATTTCTGTCATAAACACCAATGTATCAAAATAGAAGTGAGTGGATATGATGTATCCAAGTACACACTCACTGCTATAATGGGTGTACTAACAAAGCAAGAGCTGGAAGAAAAGTAGACTAGCATGATAATAATTAATATGACCCAGTATGTGTTGCATTGTGTCTTTTTAAAACTCTTTATTGAGGAGTCTTTCTTCAATACCTCAAAGAATGACTTCATTTGACAATGGAATTGTTTTATACATGACTGAGTTAAGGTACTTAGTTTAGATCCTAATTTATTTATGACTAGTATTCTTATTATAAAGGAAAGTTTAGCCACTGAAACCTGGATGCACAGGGAGAATACATGGGAAGAAGAAAGAAAAGTTCACCATAATGTTTCAACCAGCCAAGAAATTATTCTGCTTAAACCTTGAACTCAGACTTTTATCCTCTAGGAATATAAGATAATAAATCTCTATTTGAACCAATGAATAGTTAAATTTTTGTTATACCAGCTCTATTAAAATAATATACTAAACTAGACTGCTATGGTAGATAAGTGCAATGTGGAACAATCTATTGTCTAACTCCCTCTTTTATAAGGCTCTACTCAGAGAACATTAGGAAATATTTCATAAGGCAAACAGTATTGAACAAGACACAAAAGGGTACTCAGAACCATGTGGTGAAGAAGAATAAACCAGTAGGCATAGTTTTCAGGTATGGTCAGTAATGAAGTAGATAGTAAAAAAAAAATGCTTGTTTTTTACCATCTTTTTAAGTATTGAGGTGGGAACCAGAAAGCATTGTTGGAGTCAGTCACATCCCTGTACTCCATTTAGCAGTCTGTGCCAGTTCAAGGTTGTGTGGGAGTGAGGACCATATAAAAGAAAAATATAAAATATGAACTAATTGACATTTTTAATTAATTTAATTAATTTTAATTTTATTAATATCAATAGTAATATTAATTATTTTATTAATCTATTTTAATTATTAAATTAGATTGAATTTTAATTTGTCATGCTTCCTTAAGATATTGCTAGGGAATAAAGAAGGAAACAGGAAAAAATGGGACCAGAATAAAATCAAAGTGTTTAATGACCATATTTCTTTGAGAACAGTTCATTAAACTTGTTAAAAATGGTAATAGTAATGTCATAACTTATTAAAATAAAGTATATTTTACATTTAAAGTTATATTTTGTGCTCCAGGGAGATAGTGTAACAAATTGGGTACTAGTTTTGTATGTGATTAACTCAATTGTATTCCCTTACATTTTTTAAACATTTATTTATTTATTCATTTATTTGGGGTTTTGGGCCACACCCAGCAGCGATCAGGGGTTAATCCTGGCTCTGTGTTCAGAAATATCACTTGGCAGGCTTGAGGGAAAATGTGGGAGTTTGGGAATCAAACCCGGGTCCATCCCAGGTTGGCCACATGCAAAGCAAATACCCTATCGCTTTTCCAAACCCATATTCCCTGACATATGATATGGTTCTCTGAGCACTACTAATAGTGATCCCTATGCATACAGTCAGGAGAAAGTCCTGAGTACAGTTCCACACTCCCTCCAAATTATATTCTGAACATGTGTATGCTAAATAACTCCTACAATTTCTGAGACATAAGGGATTAAAATATTCCTATTATGAGACTGAGATAGAACCTGAGAGATAGTTTAAAGGGATAAATTCATGTCAGGTTCAGGTTCATTCTCTGACTCTTTTCCTTGCTGGTAGCAATCCCTGGCACAGAGATAGGGATAATTCCTGAATACCCCCTGGTGTAGCTCCAAAGCAAAAAGAAAATAATAAATGGAGAAATAAAAGAAACGAGAGGATAATTTGTATATGGATTTTCAATCAACAAAAATAGGAATATTTCAGCAATTACCCATGGCAAGCAGTTGACTTCAAATGTTAAGAATGCTATTAGTTTTCCTTTGTTTTCTAGCTCTGAAAGGAAGGACTCAATATTATGATTTTATCTGAAAACAAGTCATAATCCTATTTCTAAGAACTAAGCCATCAACTCACCCTGATTTGGATGGGCCTTAGTCATGGCTTAGCACTTCATAAAATATAACAATATTTGTTCTCGGCTGATAATTCAGCGAGAAAATTACAATTAAATTATTTCTCTTAATGTTTCTATTTTTTACAATAACCATGAATTTCTTTTTTAAACGAGAAAAATATATTTTTGTATGTTGCTATGGACACTGACAAATACTTCAACGTAAAAAAAAAACATTTACCTCCCTGAATTTCTGTGGCTAGATATCAAAACATTTCCTGGTCTCAACAATATTATTTTAACACATTTTGTCTTCAAAAATGACATTTCTGCTCTTTTCCAAAAATTTCCCAAACACTGTATCTCCTTTGCCTTTGTTTTTATTAGTGTAGTCATATGGTAGACCATGACTGAAAGAGTAGTAAAAAAGTAATGGCTTTTATTTCATTTTTGGTAAAGCAGAAAAACAAAATCAATGATTTGTTCTTTCATTTAAATATCTTTCATAATGAATGAGAGTAGTATGCCTGTCTCGAATACAGGCAAGGGGTGAAGGAGGAGGAAGTTGGGGGCATTGGTGGTGGGAATTACACTGGTGAAGAGGGGGGTATTCTTTTCTTATAACTGAAACCCAACTATAAACATGTTTGTATTTATGCTGCTTAAATATATTATTTTTTAAAAAAGACAAAATAAAATATCTTTCATTGTGTAAATTAAATCATTCCAACTTCCCACTCAATTTCCTCCCTTATATCTATGCTTATTAAAAAGGAACTATATGAAAGTTTGAATAGAATCAAATTACTGAACAAAAATGATTTTCTGACCACCTAGTTCAACTTTCTTAATTTACCATTCAGAGACTAAACAGAATGATAAGCAGAATGATCCATCCATTAACAATGATCTATGTAAGTATCAGAGTTTAAACTAGAAATCCAACCAGTCATATATTAGTAAGGGTCGTTTAGGTATGTTAGTGATACTAGTCAGAAAGTTGGGTGTAAACACATTATATCAGCTGATAGCAAGATTCCCAAGAGAGAGATTGTTTTGACTTAAAACAAAATGTCTCTTTAGAACAAGATTGAAGCCTTGAGGCAATAGCAATCAGGAGAGAGAAATGCCAGGGAAAGTATAAGAAATGGACATAGTTTAAGGGAAATGGAACCGGATTGGCTGAAATAGCCAAGGAGCTTTTGTAACAGGTTTAATTTAGACTTTTGTTCTTTCCAACAATGGAACAATTATATTCTATTTTTTGACTTGCTATAATCAAGAAATCACAGAGGGAGTTATCAATCTTGATCTTCCTGAGGAAAGGGCATATAATGGAGTTTTGATATAGATGCCTCTACATTTTTAGATGTACTAATCCCTCAATGAGATCTATTAATGTATATAATAACAGTTATCAACTGAAAACAGAATTTTATGTGACAGACACAATCATCAAAACTTTCATATATTGCTTTGCCTATGACAACTTTATAAAAATTATTAACTCTTATAGATTTGGAATATAGTTATGGAAAGTAAATAATCAGATGCAAACATTGCCATCTCCATATATAAGAAGACTCATCTCTCCTCCAATTACTAGCAAGACATTTAATCAAAGTATATGTTTTCCAACCTATATAAAAGGTTAATTTCAGCTACTATTAATTATTAACTATTTAGCTAAGTTCTTATATATAAATATTTCATTAAATATGTAATCACATGCAAATCTCCTCGCAGTGCCTTAAATATAAAATCATTAATGAAACTACAAAAACAATAAATTTAGAAATATTTTTTAAAGTTGAATAAGTCCTACTTCAGGAAACTATGATATAATACATTTGATATTTCGAGGTCTGCAAGCATGATTTATAAAATAGACCAAAATATTCTATTTATGTTATGATATATTTTCTTTAATCCTTGCGATTTTATTTGCAAAACATTGTGTGTTTATACATTATGTTTAAACACTATGTTTATACAGAGCTCACACCCTGCTTTCCCCTAAACAGAGACTTTGCCCTACCTGCCTCTTACCTTCACTTCTATTGAGAAGTAAAGACCCACATAGGCTTGATTAGCATTACATAGATACTTTTGCCTGTTAACTATGTCTGCCTTTCCCCTCATATGGATTGAGTCTGTACAATAAAACTCCTACAGGAAGGACAGTCGGTGCTCATGAGGCTGGAAATCCCCTGAGCCCATGCTTTTCTCTTTTATGTCTGTCTTGTTTTCTTACTTTTTTTTGTTTGTTTTTGGGTCACACCTGGAGGCCCTCAGGGGTTAGTCCTGGCTCTGCTCTCAGATATTACTCCTTGCAGATTCAGACCATATGAGTCACTGGGGATCTAACTTGGGTGGGTGGCAAACATATTCTATGCTATCACTCTGGCCCCTGTCTTTTCTTCATCTTTGCAGCACTCCTGTTCCAGTCCAGTTATACCAGGGTTGATTACAGCAAGTGAACCTCTACAGTTGGGATTACACATTTTACTTGTTATTCTAATATGTTTAATATGTTTAATATAGTTAACTATACTTAATACTTTAACTTCCCTTTCTAGTTCCTGTCTTTATTCACTTTGTCCTTCCTTTAAACTTTTTATATTAGACAAATTAGTTATATTATTTATATTTATTATTTATAATTTATAAGTAGTATTTATTATAATTTATAATAATTTCTATTATTAGATAATTAACAAATTATGTTATATTATATTATCTTAAAATAAGATTAAGATTACAATTTACAGCAGATACCTTGATCTTTATTTAGCCCTTGAGGAATAATGTGAGACTCATATTCCTTATCATTATAATGTAAGTTTCTTAAAAGTGGGGATATTTTTTGTTTTATCAGGGTTTTACAGATGCCCAGAACAGAACTCCATATACAAGATATATTATAGGACAAGTGAAAATATTTCTGAGAAATGAATCAATTCGAACATTGTCATGCCATTGTAAAAAAGTAGTAATTGTGGCTTTAAAATAATAATAATAATAATTATTATTTTTTTTTTTTGCTGAAAAGGCTACAAAATGGTTTGTAGTAAAGCATCTTTAGCTAATGGAAAACACAAGTTTCCACCATAGGGCTTGTGGTCAGATGACTGCTTCTTCCTTAATTTCTGGCTCCATATATAGGCAGTACATAGTAAGATTTCTATGCCATTGGTGGCTGGTGGTAAGCTCACTTCTGAAAACTGAGGTGCAACAGAATAGTTTTGAAGTTGAATGGAGAATTTATACCATTAATGTTTTACTCACCAATAAAGCCAGCCTTTTCAACTATTTCCAAAGCAGTTGAAATATAAGACATCCACAAGCTTAACAACTGTTTTTGAACATTGAAAGAACAAAGTTATAAACAAAAGAACTGATTCTCTATTCAACTCTCTTCTGATGTTCTTGTTGTTAGTATTCTTTTTTTTAATAAACTGGTATTTTCCAGAAACTAATTTCAAAATAAAAATAAACAAAAAAGGGGGATTTTCTGAAGAACTTCTCTAATGTCTCAGCACAGGTTATCTGTATAATTTTGCCAGCAAGATTTTATTTCTCCATAAGTCATGGGGTATGCTGAAGAACTTCACATTCCTAACATCTTTGCTTTCTGCCCTGTTAACATTTCA
Source organism: Suncus etruscus (assembly GCF_024139225.1). NCBI lineage: Eukaryota > Metazoa > Chordata > Mammalia > Eulipotyphla > Soricidae > Suncus > Suncus etruscus. The sequence continues at coordinate 40,018,776 of NC_064848.1, forward strand.
AAAATTCTTAGTGTTATTTTTTAGTCTCAAACAAGATACACAGAACTTGAGCTCTAACTTTGGTACTTTTTCTGCACATTTAGTGAAAAGATCTGCTGGTCCTCAAATGACTTTCTCTTAGAAGAATTTTTCTGATAACTAAAAGTTCGATGTATTTTTATATTCTTTTTAATGAAAGTAAATAGCCTTAAAAATCCCTGCACAGTAAGAAGAAATTCTTGGACAAAGAACATCCTTTATGTTAAGAGATACAATACAAATGAAATCTTAAACTTGGTCAGACTAGAACTTTCCCATAGTGCTGCTCAAATCATTGGGTTATTTCTAAGATTGACCAGTCTTCTCATAGATCATCTTTGAAACTAGAAAACTAAACAGATTCTTCCCACCAGCTAATATTTTGTAGACAATAGACCAGCATAAATACAGTGCTTTCTATTTAAATAACTGTAAGATTAATAATGTATTTTATTTGTATTTTGTTTTAGATGTTGGAGCCATACTCAATTATGCTTAGAGATAACTCCTAGCTCTGCACTTGGGAATTGTTCCAGGATGTGCTCTGGGGACCATATGATATTCTTGGGTTGGCCACATATAAAGCAAGCAGCCTACCTGATGTTCTATGTTTACAACTTTTAATAATGCTTTTTAAATATCATCCATGTTCTGCCGAAGATCTGAACATGGAAAACAAAGCATACCAAATTCTAAGTCAAAGAAAATAATAATCCCTTTTTTGTCCTATTATTTATCAATCAGTAGAGGTCACACAGCTTGATTCATGCTTTGGTGACACAGATGAATCAGAGATGGCACAGAGGTCCAGAATTCTTGGCCAGTCTTACAACATATTGTTAATCTATCAACCAGAAATGATGATGTAGTGCTCTTATTCAGTTGTAATGGCCCAATATGTTATAGTAGCAAGTTTAGAACCATTATTATTATTTGAGCAGGGCCTCTTTCTGTTTTCTCACATAACAGTTACTTAGATAGAACCAAAAGTACAGTTTTCCTCTCTTCTTCCAGTCTTCCTCCAAAATGTCAAGGTGTTATTGTATTATGTTTCAATATTTAGCCTCCTATATAAAACATTTCTCTTCATTCAGGTTAAAAAAAAAAGCACTAGATTCAATGTAAACAGTTTAAAAGTAATATTGTTGGTTTAAATTAGTTTCCTTTAATCATTTAAACTCACTTTTAGACATAGGTTCCCTGGCTGATAATATCCTGGGTCCCTAATAGTTATATTTCTCAAATCTTCTTTCAATCAAATTACTTTTAATTCACTCTCACTTAAAATATATTGGTTGAAAGTTTTGACTTGAAATCTTGTCTTTCATGAGTAGCCAAACCACTTATTTGTTACATGCCTTAGAAAAGTTCTCTAACTTCCAAGACAATAAAAGAAAGACATTTTCTTTACAAGTTGGTTGGTTATAAGAAATAATTGAGATAATGCCTGTTAACTGCTTAGAAATTCCAAAGTCAAAAAACAGATGGTATTATGTTAGGGACCTAGAGCTTGATTTAGTAAGTAAGACTCATATCTGAGAATAAAGAAAATGCTAAGACTAAAGCAATGCTTTCCTTTGTCTTTCAATTGAAAAGTTATTTTGAGGGCCGGAGAGATAGCACTGGGATAGGATATTTGCATGCAGCCGATCATCCAAGACAGATGGTGGTTGGAATCTCAAATACTAGCATCCCATATGGTCCCCCGAGCCTGCCAGGAACAATTTCTGAGTGCAGAACCAGGAGTAACCCCTGAGCGCCACCGGGTGTAACCCAAAAACAAACATGTTATTTTGGAGATCTTGGAATGGCAAAACATTTCCCTATAAAATACATAATAATACACTCAAGTTCCCTGATACAAGCTACAAACTCACAACAAAGAGCAATATATGTTTTCAAATAGTGGAGGAAACCTGTAAGTGTTCCACATTTTATGTTTAAAGAAGTATCTCTTGTAAAAACTTGACATGTCTCAACAGGGTATTTTTTTTGGAGAATTCAGCCTACTTCAGGATGAAGCAGGGGGAAAGTAGAAGTGGACAGCAGGGAAGAAGAGAGCAGAATACTGGTAGGGCAGTTTGTTCTGGTTTATAGGAGTGAATTATAGGTAAGGAAATGATACCCCCTTAGTTTGTTGTAGTGTTTTTCTTTACTGAATACAAATGAGGGAGCCTCAAGCTTTGGGGGAAACTGTAACTTCATACTTCACAGGTTTTCTGTTTAGCATTTGGCTTGCTTAGCTGCATTTTCTTTTATATGTTGGGGTTGAGAGCATTTAGAGAGAGAAACTGAAGCTCCTAAGTAGTGTAGAAGCAAGACCATATAGAAACCAAGTAGGGCCTCATTCATTAGATCTCAGTGACTCTGGGAAGATCATGGGAGTCATGACTCTGGGGAGGTAATCTATTACTTTTATTTATTCATTATAATAATTTATATAAACAGATTATTATTACTTTATTATATAATTATTATGTTATCGACATAGTAACATAATATAGTAATAATATCAATAATACTATTACATTATATGAAAGTTTACTATGCAATAATACTAATAGTATTATTTTAACTATTATAAATACATTGAGATTGAATATTCATATTAATCACTATCAATTTCTAAAAGTAGGGAATTTTCCTAAGAACTTATGAACTTTGTAAAAATAGTTAATGGATTATAAAATACAGATTCTAAAATAAATGAATTATGAGAGCAATACATGGACATTTTAATAACATTGAATAAAATTGTACAAATCTATTCTTTGAACTTCCTCTAGGCAAAGAAAAGGGGGACTTTGATGAGTTACATTATGCAATCTTGAAGGCAGAATATAACATGACACATTTAAAGCATTTTGGGAGACCAAATAGGATTAATCTGAAAAATATGACGTTCCTCCCTGATTCTGTGAAATTTATTTCCTAAAACCAGTATTTTTATGTATTTTTTAAATCTCTGTAAGAGCAGTTTAAGATTCTTTTTCTAATTGTTCCTGCATCATAAAATCTTAATGCACCAGTTACACTTTACATGTCTTTATTTATATCTGTTTAGTTTATTTGATAAGTTTTTTTCTCCTTCACCCTCTAAACATTTCTTATGTTCTCAGTATTTTCAGGTTATAAATATATAAAAATAATGGTTATATTCCTAAATAATTCATTGCTATGTGATAAAGGTGTTTTTTATAGTAGCATGTAATTATAATAAAGTCTATTATAGACTTAGAGGTTTTCCTGGGATGGTGGTTTTATGAAAATATTTTTATGAGACATTATATTTCTGTTTTGCTCAAAACTTTATTTCAAAAAGAAAATTGAATTTATTTTTTTATTAGAAAATAATTCTCAAAATGTTAGGGTTGGGAAGATCCTAAAATTGATCTCATCTAACTTGAGTCCAAAGCCTCATATAGAAGAGTTTCTATTGTTGGCTATTTTAGTAACTATTTCTGGTGCCATAGTTTAAGACCCAGTTCTGCTATCAACAAGCTTATTGTCCTTGGTTAAATTATTGACCATTTCTATATTTCAATTCCCTTTTTTAAATATAAATCACCATGAATAACAAGTTATGCATAGTACTGATGCTGTCATGTCAGTGTCAAGTTCCCTTTACCAGTGTGTTCCCAGATTCCTTCTTCCATCCTCCCACCCCTATCCTGCATACTTTTTCATTATTTTTTATTTAAAACATTGTGATTTACAAAGTTATTCATGGTTGGGTTTTAGACATACAAAGTTTCAGGACCAGTTCCACCACTAGTGTCAATTTTCTTCCATTAATGTTCCCAGAGTCCATCCCTTGCCACCACCATCCCTAGCCTGCCAACACAGAAGGCCAGTTTTTGAGTTTTTAAATTCTGGGTCTTATCATTTCATTGTTATTGACTCTGATTTAGATATTTAGTTCTGTCCTTTTTTTTTTTTTAAAAAAAACCATGACTGCATCTGACTACAGGTACCTTTTAAAGTTTGGTTGTTAAAATTTGGGTCTTATAAATTCAGTATTACTGACTCTGTGATTTGAATATTTAACTTTCTTAACACCACTAATGTACCAGAATACACTTAACCCTTTCCTTTGCCCTCTGTAGCCTCTCATCTGTCTCATCTACTTCTATCCATTTGATTTTTTTCATTTTCATTCCTATATTCTGGGGTCATCACCCTTTAAAATATTGCATTTTCTCATTTTATAATTTAAATAATTTATGCCAAAATATTTCATGCCTAAAAAAATATCAACAGCTTTATAAATCATAGTTCTTTAAATAAAATAATGAAAAGGAACAAAAAAGAAAAAATGTTCATCATCACTTATAGGGAAATCAAAATAAATATGAAAATGTAATATTATCTCACACTAATGTAGGAGCAGTGATGGCGAGAATCCATGGTCATGTTTCCCAGGGTCTTCAATATTTTTAAGAATGAAAATATTGAGTAATAAGGATGCTCATACTCAGAAGATAGAAAGTCTATTGGGGAGTAGAGGAGAAAGAAGGAATTCCCCCTATGGAAAGGAATTTAGCATATAACTAAATTAAGTATGATTTGGAGATTTTTGAGGTGGTGGAGATTTTAGGGAAACTGAAACTTTGTGTAGGCCCTAAAAGACTCTTTTCCTTCATTATCAATTGATAAGGAAGTTACAAAGAATGTGTGAATCGTTTGACTAGTCTGAGTTCTTTTCTTTTGGCAATTAGTCTTAGGCATTGGCTATATATTAGTCTCTCAGTGAGTCTAAGTAATGAGATCAGGAATTCTCAGGAACATTAAAAAAGTAGGAGGGAAAAGTAAAAAATGGGATTGCTCCCAATACCTGGAAAGGGGAAACTGAGGGTTCCTCTTTCAACACCATTGAGAATGACACATATCAAAAACTGGGAACCTTCTGTGTTAGTGGGAATGTGGTAAAAAAAGAATTCTCATGCACTGCTGATGGTGATGTTGCCTGGTTCAATCCCTATTGAAAATAACATGGAGGCTCTCATTTTACTAAAATTAAGCTTCCATATGACCCAGAAATTTTAGTTTTTGTTTAGTTTTGTTTTTGTTTTTCATCCACACTTAGTGACACTCAGGGGTTATTTCTGGCTATGAACTCAGAAATTGCTCCTGGCTTGGGGGACCATATGGGAGGCTGGGGATCGAACCATGGTCCACCCTAGGTTAGTGTTTGCAAGGCAGACACCCTACAGCTTGTGCCACCACTGGGGCCCCAGAAATTTTACTTTTAGGTAGCTACTAAAACAGAAAAACATTCATTCAAGAGGACATTTTCACACCATTATTCTTTGAAGCTTAAGTATAAAAGCTAAAATTTGGAATCAACCTGAATACCCAACAACAGATATGTGGATGATGAATAGACAGTATATATGTCTACTGTATATACTTATTGAATATACTATGTATCTATGTATATTTATACATATATGTGAAGGAGTACTATGCAGCTATAAGGAATGATAAAATTATGCAATTAACTGCATCATGAATGTAACAGAAAGATTTCATATTAAATGAATTCAGCCAGAAAAAAGGATTAAACACAGGATATTGTTACTTATGTATAGTATATAGAATATATGTAGATTTTTAAAATCAAAAAAATAATATATCAAATGATTTAGTGAATAATATTTATGGAATCAACAATTTATAGAATTATGGTATGATTATATATTTATATATTTATAAAGCTATTGATTTTTTTAGGCATGAAATATTTTTTGGCATAAATTATTTCAACATTAATCCCACCACCAGTGTCAACTCCCTCACCAGTGCTCCCAGCATCCACCATCCTACATCCCCACCCCCACTTCCTCACCCTGCCTGCCAAGGCAGAAGACACATTACAAGGTTTGGTGGTTGCAGTGTTGTTGAGTCTATACTTTGGATTTATAGCAATACCACTCTCCCACAGATGAACATTTTTTTCTTGTGCCATCCATGCATGGGTCTTCCACAAAGAAGTCTTTTTTCATCTCTTCTCCCCATTTTTTATATAATTTTTATTTTGAAGAAAGTGTATTACATATCTTTCACAGTAATATTTTGGGTACATATTAACATTGAATCAGGGGAATTCCCACCACCAAAGTTGACCTTTCTCCACCCCCGTTCCCAGCTTGCATCCCATATCTCCCACCCCTACCCCCCCCCCCCGGAATGCTAGCAAAAGTGGTCCCCTCTGTGTCTAGCTTACTACTTAATGATCATACAACTGTTTGGTCTTGGTACCCTCCATTATTTCCCCCTCGATTTGAGAGACGGTACTAAATGGTTCAAGTGATGTAGAATTTTAGATGTTGTTGTTGTGTTGTTATTGTTGTTATTACATTTTCCTGGCAGGAGCAAGGACTAAAATACCCAACCTTCATTTAGTTAAGGGCCAAATAAAAGTCAACAGAAAATTACTTGCTAATCTGCAATTTCAGACTTAAACCTTTGGGTACTTTGTATTAGAGGAAGGTTTTGCTGCAGCGCTAAAGGACAGAAAGGAGCAGGAAGGCGTGTTTTCTAGCATGGCTCTGTATATTTGAGGGAGCATGGCTGCCCTGGGAAGCTATGGCTCGGAAGTTCCTGCACCACATACCTCACACCTGATGCAAGGACAGAAAGCCAGTCTACGGCAGCGATGCCCAGTTAATGGACAACTGTGTGAATTATTTGTGGTTACTTACATCTCAGTGGGTGGCAGGCTACTTCATGTTTCTCTGACAATCCAGTTCAGAAATAGTACTTGAAATGCAAGCCTTGTAAGTACAAAAGAAAAATGAGTCCTAATACTCTTAGCTGTGAAATTTAAGGGATAATCCAAGGGGCTGCACAAAGCTTCAAAAAAGAACATTTTAATATTCTAAAAATAATGGAGCTATTGTACTCAAAAACACTAAAATTAATGGAGTATATTATTTTATAGGTTAGTATACCTTTGCTTTTTTCTTTTGTTGTTTTTGATTTTGGGTTACACCCGGCAGCGCTCAGGGGTTACTCTTGGCTCTATGCTCAGAAATTGCTCCTGGCAGGCTCGGGGACCATATGGGATGCTGGGATTTGAACCACCATCCTACTGCATGCAAGGCAAACACCCTACCTTCATGCTATCTCTCTGGACCCATATCTTTGCTTTAAGAATGAAAACAACTACAAATCAAGGTATTGCCTGTACAACAATTATTCTGTTCTTTATTTCATTTTTCTTGTTTTCCTAGACCAGACCAAATTATTGCCTTTATTTTATGTGTCTTTTTGGAGTCTTTCTTTATTATCCTACAGAAACACAGTTGAATATTTGGTTGATAGTTTTAGCATATTAAACTTTAGTTTAATATTTCAATTCTTAGTTTAATGATGAACAATTCAGACTACAAATAAACTATCTTTATTGGAAGATTATGGGCAACATCTAGTTCTCCCTTCTGGATCTCATTTACCTCTGTGATATTCTCTAACAAATTTTTTTCTCTTTAGAGTTTGAGCCAAGACTGGGTAATTCTTTGTCACAATTTAGAATATAATAATTTTGATTATTTTCTGATACTTGTTCTCAAACTTAGACTGTCTTCCTAGAACAGTCTATGTAGAACTGCACATAGCAGCATTCCCTAGTGTAATCTCATCAGTACTTTATGTGATGCCAAAATAACATCAACAGCATAAAATATGTTTCCTAATAATCTTACTTGTTTTTCTTTCTTAGCTGTCAAAGATCATACAGATGGTTTAGTGAAAAGTCCATGTTTACTCCCACAGAATACCCTTCACATTTCTACTTAATAATAATTTTAAACTTTCATTCCTAATTTTTTCTATTTTTTTTCATTATTGAAAGAACCTCATTGGGAAAAGTAGAATAGAAATAATTTTCTCCAGATGAGAAAATGATTGTACTTTCCTGGAGAGAAAGGGTGAGAAGAAAAGATTCCTCACAGCTCATATATTTTCTGTCCACTTAAAATATTTTAGGAAAAGGAGAAAGAGTCTACAGTGTTATCAGGAAAAAGAAAAATTTCTAGAATAGTGCTCTTCAGGAGAACTTTCTGCCATAATGAAACTGTGCAAATTGCACTATGGAATGTGGATGTTCTGAGGGCTTGAAATCAAAATTTTTAAAAATCGATTTAATTTTTATTTTGTTAAAAAGTTTGTTCTTCCTTGAATGTTTAAGAATATGGCTGCTCTTACTGAATATTTACCTGAAAATAATCAGATTCTGTATTTTATAAATAATTTTTAAGTCGCTTTTCTTTTTCCTTAAAAAAGTTTTTTAACTTAAATAACAGTGATTTACAAAGTTACTGATAGTTGAGTTTTGTCTTGCGCTAGTTCAACACCAGTTCCATCACCAGTGTCAAGTTCCCTTCGTTCCTGTTCTCCTTTCATCCCTTCTGCCATCTTCATCTCGATAGGCTTGTTTCAGAAGTACAGTGGTTGCAGCTTAGATCTAATTTTCTCAGTTTTGTTGAATTTGTGCTTTATATATATAATTTTGTTATTTTATTTCTGTTTCTTCTGAATCATTGATGAAAATGTATATATTTCTACAGAGAACTCTTTAAATGTCAGTTTATTAAAACAATCACCACCTTTTGGGATCATTCTAGAAAGAGCTGTTTGTAACCCTTGATTAGTGAGTGCTTAAAATCCTCGCAACATATCAAGAGATTTGAAACAAATACAATTCTCTACACAAAACTTTACTCAATTGTATTTCTAAGGTAGTCTTGTTAGTGTGACCTCTTGAGAAAGAAAAAATTGCTTACAAACTGGGTCAGTTATATTTAATCTAATATTTCAAATATGCACTATAAAATTAAATTAAATTTATCTTGACTTTGGAACCTGCTCAGAAATTTAAGGTGCATTTAAATAACTGGATTCATAATGAAATGCCAATGGAAGCACTTTTATAATCCACATTAGTGGAAATTAAACTTTTAATCAGTAATATGATAATAAGTAACTCAGTCTGGTTGATATATAGTATTTTTTTTCTCTCCTAATGAACAATCAGAATATAAGAACCGGCTTTCTGACATATTTTTATCACAGACTATTTATTTTTCTTTATTATTATTTTTTTTTCGTCCTTGGGTCATACCCGGCAGTACTCAGGGGTTACTCCTATCTCTACATTCAGAAATCGCTCCTGGCAGGCTCGGGGGACCATATGGGATGCTGGTATTCGAACCACCGACCTTCTGCATGAAAGGCAAAAGCTTTACCTCCATGCTATCTCTTTGGCTCCAATCACAGACTATTTTTATGTGCTGTTATGTAAATGGAAAAGGACCCTTGGTTCTTTTTTACATCTTTTGTCTAGAATTACAACCGTTCTTTAGGGGTTGGGGTAGTGGTGCTAGAGGTAAGGCGTCTGCCTTGCAAATGCTAGTGTAGGATGACAGACCGCAGTTTGATCCCCTGGTGTCCCATAAGGTCCCCCCAAACCAGGAGCGATTTCTGAGCGCATAGCCAGGAGTAACCCTTGAGCGTCAACGGGTGTGGCCCAACAACAACAACAACAAAAACCCCAAAAAATACCCTGTTCTTTACTCTGTATTCCACTAGATATTGTTTAATGTCTGCTACAATTGTGCCCATTTCTTTTTGAGCAACATTTGAGTATGTGTCCTAATACCTCACTTGTGTCTAATTATCCTAGAAGCCCAGAAATACTTTTATTGCATTTAAATTTTTTTTTTACTTTCTTCTTTTATTTTTACATTTAAATTCTTAATTAAAAGTGTTGGGTAGGAGAGGAAGAGAGAGGGGAAGGAAGGAAGGAAGGAAGAAAGGAAGGAAGGAAGGAAGGAAGGAAGGAAGGAAGGAAGGAAGGAAGGAAGGAAGGAAGGAAGGAAGGAAGGAAGGAAGGAAGGAAGGGAGGGAGGGAGGGAGGGAGGGAGGGAGGGAGGGAGGGAGGGAGGGAGGGAGGGAGGGAGGGGGAAGATGGAATGAAAGAGGAGAAGAAAGGAGGGGGAAGGATGGGCGAAAGGAAGGGAGGGAGAAAGGAAGGAAGGGAGGGAGAAAGGAAGGAAGGGAGGGAGGAAGGGAGGGAGGGAGGAAAGAGGAAAGCATGGTTTACAAAAGTTCTTGAAATCTGGTAGAACACTTTGTCATTTTCATAATATAATTTATAGTTTATTTTCTTTCTCTTACTGAACTGCTCTGCTTTACCTTTTGACCCTTTTTTATAGGAATGTAGGCAGTTCATACCATTTTCTATTTTCTTAATGATTCTTGCTGATAATGATAAAAATGTGATTTTAATATAAATTAAATAATTTTGTTAAATATAAAATTTAGAAGACTTTAATTGATTGCCTTACTTCTATATTTTTCTTTTAATTTGTGAAACATAAGACTGCATGCACCACAATTCTTAATATTTTTCTAGGAATGTAACCATGTTAAAATTTTAATTAGTCCCTTAAGATTTATAGACAGTATTTTATTTTTATGTCTTATGCTAGTCTAACACAAAGTATTTTCACAGTACTTTTTTCCTCTGGAATTCTTTTTTTTAAAAACGCTGAGGTTTATAAAGATTATGTACTGGGAAGGCAACTGTAATATCAATCACACTTATTAAGTTTCTTTATTTAGTTACTTTTATTCTTAAAATGTAAAGGAGATCCAACCTAAAATAATATTCTGTCCAAAATATTACTTTAAATAATATAGGTATTTTATTGTAAAAAACACAAAATATAATTATATTTTAGAAATATATATTAACAATTTATTGCTATTTTACATGAAGGTAAGGAAGTCTTTGTCTTCTAAATTTGATTTTATTTTTGTGAGCCAATTTTAAGACAATTGAAAATAGTGCTATTTTCCTATGATTGTCCCTGTGGGATATTTATATAAATCGGCTTAGCCCTATTAATATACTATATTGATCTACAATTTATTTAATTGTTGAGAGAATATTAATAGATTCCATTAGTCCATTTTCTAATTTCCACATGTCCTGAGGACAATAAATCTTCATCTGCTTGTAAAGAAGAGCCAATTCTAACAGAACAAATCGAAAATAGAACAAAGAATATTTCTAGTAAAATCTTTAGCGCCTGTAAAATTCTTTAGCACACTTAAGATCTGCTCAATTATTTCTAAGTCTTTCTGTGGTCCTATCAAGTCATTTTTTTTAAGAGGCTGACACTAGAGGTCAGGTAGATAATACTTTTAAGTGGATAGGGAAATTGCCTTGCAAGCAGGCAACCTAGGTTCCATCCCAGCAGCCCATATGGTTCTCAGAAGCCCACCAGGAGTGACTACAGAATACAGAGTCAGGAATGAGCTCTGAACACAGAAGGGTGTGGCCCCAAAACCAAACCAAACCAAAAGCTAACACTCATACGTTTATGAAACCAAATTTGTAAATAGAAATTTGCACGTTATTTTTCTCCTAACTTGAGAGGTTCCCACTTAAGCGAAAATAAAACACGTTATTAATCCATAATGCAATGCAAATTTGCCTCTGCATTCTTACTTGTGATTGTTGTACTGATTTCTATTAGTATTATGAAAGGGAGATGTTTGTGGATCTAAAACAGTAAGATATACTTTTTATGACCAAATTAAAATGAAAAAATATTCACTAAATTTCTAGCTTAGCATCTGGAACACAAAATACTCAATATTAAGTAACTATTACTACTGGGGCTACTTGATCATCTCTAAGAATTTAGACAACTTTGATGTGATTTTTTAAATGTTTTTTTTGCCACCTTAATCTAGAGTATTATTTTAGCTTTCTATCTTGGATTAATATAATCATAGGAAGCTAAACAAAAGAGTCCTAAAGCATATTTTATGGCTCATTAGCGAAACAATGTTTAATTAATCAATAAAAAAAAACTACCCTGAAATTTGTTAGGTGAAAATGTTGGACTTATAATGTTGAAAGGGCAGTGAGAAATAACTCGATCAATCTCATTTATAATCCAGAAAAAAACCCAATTTCAAGGAAAAGAAAGTACTTGCTGAAGATTTTGAAAGTTAAAAGCCGCTGGCATACCTGGGATTTTTCAAGTTACCATTCCTATACATTTTTTCAATATGTTTTCAGCTTAGTAAATACTAATTTAGGAATTACACTTTATTTAGTATAATTATTTAATATTTAGTAAATATTATTGAGTGTCAGCCATGTGCAAAATGCTACTTTTAGTGCTGGGGAAGTTGTGAAGAAGATAAAAAAAGAAGAACTTGAACTTCAAAGAAAAATTATTGCAAATGCACACATATATACATATAATATAATTATTGTGTTTAAATTTATATCACATATGATACCTAAGAAGCCATATGGTTCAATATCTATGTGGTATAATATATAAAGAAGTGGCAGACAATTTTAGTTTTAAAGATTGCCTAAAAATGGGCCGGCGAGGTGGCGCTAGAGGTAAGGTGTCTGCCTTGCCAGCGCTAGCCTAGGACGGACTGCGATTTGATCCCCCGGAGTCCCATATAATCCCCCAAGCCAGGAGCGACTACTGAGCGCATAGCCAAGAGTAACCCCTGAGTGTCACCAGGTGTGGCTCAAAAACCAAAACCAAAAAAAAAAAAAAAGATTGCCTAAAAAAGAACTTTCACTGTACACATATTGTTGAGAAATTTCCCCATTAAAATTTCACACCTAGTAACATTAAATATCTAGACCTCTCTCCAATACTCACAGTTCCTTAATAACCATAGAACTATTCCCTTTATCACCTTCTTCCCAACTATGCATACTTACTCTTAAAAATAAAAAGTAATGTTCATTGAAATTACTTTTTTGGGGGGAAGTAATGGTTCTAGTACTAAAATACAATAAACTATTTTCCTAAATTCTTAGAATCCTGGTGAAATTTTCTGTCTTGTAGCAATCAAGTAACACTATATTATTTAGTTTCATTTTCTAAGGAGGATCTTACAACATAGGATGGAAGAATTTAGAAAATGCTGCATAATTAACTATTCTATGCATCATTATCAAGAATGATGTTATTAAATATTATAATAATTCTAATTAACAGGATATTGAAGCTGATTAAGATGCCACAAAGGTAAGGTTGAATTCTATCTATCATGTGTTATACTCTATTCCTTAAACTTTATTACTATGAAAAAACGATTAGGAGGGCCCTTTAAATAATCCCCCCCTTTATTTTTTTTTGCTAATTTCTAATGTATAGTATGCTGAAACAAAACATAATATCTCCTAAATAGATTGCAGAAAAATTTCTCTTATGGAGTAAAACTTCCAGTTTTGGGAAATATTATTGACTGGTCAGTTTGAAACTATAATTAGGAAAAATATGCAATAGATTATCTCTGGTACATGATAAGAAGACTGGATGACTTTGGAGGCCAGAGAAGATAAAGAATGGAGGAGGGAAACAGGGCGATGAAAGAGTGTACTCTGTCTCCGTCATGACCCATGAATTCTTGGGTTATTTTATGTCTCCCTCAAGGACATTTTACTTATCTTTATCAATAAAATAAATCACCCCAAACATCATGGATCTAAAACTTCAAACCAGAAGCAATCATTTCTCATCTTGCTAGACCATTAACTAATCCTGAACAAAACTAAAATTAGGTATATTATTAGCTCTCTGCTAATGAAAGACAGATATGTTTTAACTTAATTTTATCTTAATCAACTAGGAAGGTGACTATGATTAATGCTATTTTTACAAGATGTATTTGTTAATTCTTTTTGTCCTCCAAACTATCTTAAAAATTACATGGGGATTAATTTGTTTTTGAATATTTTGGAGGGGTAATGCTCTGCTGTGCTTAGGCCTTACTCCTGGCTCTGTACTCAGGGATTGTTCCTGTCAGTGCTCAAGGATCATATGCAGTGTTCAGAATCAAACATGATTGGCTGCATGCAAGGCAAGCACTTTGAAAGCTGTACTACCTTTCTGACACTATATAGGTTTTTTTCCACCAGTGTTTCCTTGCACACTTTTAGAGTGTTTTAGATAATAGTTTCAAATCTATGTTTCTGGATTTTTTTTAATTGTGGTTTCTTGGTGTCTATAATCACCAATCTTCCACATCACAATTCTATGACAAGGAGTTTCATTCACATTGCAGACTAAGGGGGCACAATATAGGTATAGAATTTTTCTATTTTGAATGTTTATTCACATATTATCCTCAATAAACTCTTTTGTGAGAGTCACCTTATAATTTCTATTCTTTCTCATCTCATCAGAATAGTCAATAAGTAGTTATTGGATTTAATTATTCAAAGCTTATTAAATGCATGGAAAGGTAATGGTAAACAATACAGCAGATCTAGTCACAGAGCTTAAAAGGTAGCTTACTCCATTTACTCTTGGAACTGTACACAACAAATAATTCAATATATCTTTGTGCTTTACATACATGGATTCATTGAATCTTGCCAATTAATTACAATATAATTATTATTATCTTATATATACTGAAACTGAAATTTAAAGAAGTATTGAAAGGTGTATATAAAAGATATATAAGTTGGCTTATGAATGCTAGTTTTGGACTAGAGAGACAGTATAGAGGTTAATGCTCATTCCTTACATTCAAATAACTGCCATTCAAATCTTTACCACCATATCTAGTTGCCTGAACAGGGGTCACACTTCATTGCAGAGCCAGTATAACTCCTAAGCTATACTTCCTAGGTATTGCCCTAACCCCTCCTTTCTTTCAAATAGAATTTCAGTGTAAAGTTTTTTATGCAAAGCACTGTTTAAACAACAGATCCAGGCTATACTTCAAGAGATAAAATATATAAATGGATGTAGTAAGGAAATTATTTCAAATTTAATTGATATTATTAACATTCTTAAAATTGAAATCTATGTTGGGCATTAAAAAACAACTTCAATTTGAAGTTGTGTTGTAGTATTGGCTATGCAGAAAATTTTCTTTCAGATCATATTGTAAATCCCTCCCTCACTTTTTTCTTTATAGACAAAATAGAGTTTACTGTACACCATATATATATATGTACATTGAATATATTTATAACAGTTTCTATATTTTCTGGAAATCAGAGTTTGAATTTGAATATAATTCAGATTTATATATATATCCCATTAATGTTAACTATGACCTTGCTATATAAATTATTTAGATTCAGGAAAGTCAAATATCTCCCAGAAAAATATTTTTTAGAGAAATTATGCTGTATAATTATATAATCATGCTTTGTAATTCAAAACTTATAAATTAGAAGTCAGAGTTCCAGTTGCATGTTGGCTCTTTGGGATAAAAAGGCAAGCAAAACCATTCAGGAAAACATCCAGGTTTTGTTCAGAAAATTCTACATCTTGAAAACTTTGCTCTTTTTCTTCTTTCTGTATTATGCTGCTAGAACTTTAAGTATAGTTAGCACATCATTTTAACATTGGACAAATGCGTTTTATACCATGAAAAAGTGCGGTGATGTGTATCTGGAAATTCTTATGGCTATAAAACATTATTGCCAATAAAATGTAAGGTAACAATGTCAAAAATATATGACAGTAATAAGTTTAAAAAATGAAATCCACAGACTTAACTGTTTTGTGAGTTACATATTTATTCCCGAATGGAATCAAGAACGTATTTATGATACTTTAAATTTCTGTATCAGTTTTACATTGTTTACCTTATTTATTCCATTTCAGTAGAGGTTGCCTCTCTGGAAACAAATTTATAAGTATACTCAACCTCTATGTGTATAAATTATTTTGTAGAAGAAAATGAAGAACTTTCAAAACAACATAAAGTTTTCGAGGTCACAAAGGCACCATTAAGTAAATTATTGCCCTACAGCTCTAAATGGTACATAGTAGCCAGGAAGAGTTTAATGCAGCTTTCAGAGTGCCTAATTTACTCCCAGGGAGTAACAGACTAGTGGACAGGTCCTGGATGATAAATTACACACTGAGATGCATTTCCCCAAGTGAATTGGGCTCAGTGTAGTCTGGCTAAAATTAATGCCTCACATGTATTTCAAACATAAGTAAGGGTCTACAAATAGTTTCAGAAGTCTTAAGATTATTTCATCTTCCAAAATTCAGTAAAGGTAATAAAAAATTAAAAAATAAGTTACATACACTGTTATTTTTTAATAAAATGCCAAGACAATTGGTGAAACATATTCTATATACATCCATATAGCTAGGAAGAAGATAGGTAAATAAGAAAAAAACAGAATAAAACCTTGTCTGAAATATAGCTACACATTTTTCAGTTGTTGGGTGTTCTAAAATGCTCTTCCCTTTAAGAATTTAACCTGTTCTACCTTTTACAATGTATGTCACTGCCAGGACCAGATTCCAAAGTGGCATATCTCCAGGTCATAAATGCTGTTGGTTATATTTTCTAAATAATGTCTACTGCAAAGAATTGTAAAATATATTTGCCATTTGAAAATTTTCCTTTTGTTAGACTTTATGATCTTGGAAAGATTATGTAACTGTCTGGTATCCTACTTACTGTTGCTTTTCCTTTAGGGAATGGTGAAAGAATTTAGATTCATTTCTGAGTTCTAGAAACGATACGACTGAAATCATATAATCCTCACTTCCAAATAAACTCAAGTAACTAAAACGTAAAAATATATAAACTTTGAATAAAGACTAATATTTACTCTACTAACCCAGTATTTTAGGCCATAGGGAATAATAAATAAAATGGATAGTTGATTAAAAAAGATAAAAAGAAAAATATATAAACTTTGTGTTATCACACCTCTGTTTTCATTAATGTCTAGTCACTTGATTTAATATAACTGGAGTAAATATATCCAAATGTTATGCTATTACACAATAAGAACATTGAAGATAGATTCCAGGCCAAAGTGAATTTTGTTCTTGTTCTTCAAAGAGTCATATCTCTTCTAGAATATTCTAAGAGGTGATGTATCCTTACTCTGTTGAATTCTGAAATGCTCATGGAAAAGCTCTCACGTACTTCCCTAAAAAGGCTTTCAGAATCTGGATGTACTTCATCATTTCACTTATTTTACTATCTTAACTATGAATGATAGAGATATGCTAGCGTGCCATAGAGAGTCTCTTAAATTTAGATGATCCATTATAAACTTTAGCATGAAGAGAAATAAAATTTGCTTTTCTAGTGATACTTTGGAATATTTTGTTACCATAGTATAATTTAACTGATCTTTACTGATATAGTAAACAAAATACAAGTAATAAGCTATGACTCTACATTAATAATTTAGTAGGTTGTAATAATCATGACCTTTTCTGTCTGAAAAAAAGATGAAAATGTTGGAACTTTTTGCAGTGTAATTCCTTTTTTTAAACTTTTTTTCTTTATTTAAACATCTTGATTACAAATACGATTGTGATTAGGTTTCAGTCATTAAAGAACACCCCTCTTCACCAATGCAACATTCCCACCACCAATGTCCAAAATCTTCCTCCATCCCACACCACCCCCACCTCTACTCCACACAGGCTTTCCAGTTCCCTCATTCATTCACATGATTATGGTAGTTCTCAGTGTAGTTATTTCTATAACTGCATTCACCACTCTTTGTGGTGAGCTTCATGGAGTGAGCTGGAAGTTCCAGCCCTCCTCTCATTGTCTCTGAGGATTGTTGCAAAAATGACTTTTATTTTTCTTAAAACCCATAGATGAGTGAGACTATTCTGCATCTCTCTCTCCCTCTGACTTATTTCACTCAGTGTGATTGATTCCATGTACATCCATGTATAGAAAAATTTCATGACTTCATCTCTCCTGACGGCTGCATAATATTCCATTGTGTATATGTACCATGGTTTCTTTAGCCATTCGTCTGTTGAAGGGCATCTTGGTTGTTTCCAGAGCCTGGCTATTGTGAGTAGTGCTTGCAATGTAATTCTAAACAAGTGATTAGGATTGACCATTTGCTTGTATTATTTTTATAACATATTACATTTATAAAATTGGAATTAAATAAATCCCAATCATAATGATTATGTTTGGAAAGTGAGGTTTGGGGTCAGAACTATAGTAAAATGGATAGAACATGAGATTTGGGAACAATTAAAAACTAAAAATCAAAAATAGTTATGAACTTTACATATATAAAATTAAAAACAAATAAAAATAAACTGTATAAATCTATTTTATACTTTAAACTATCTCAAAAATGAATAATTATAAATTAACAAATATAAATTTTAATTTCTATAACTCTGATATTTATAATAATAATTAAGTTGTTGGCTTTCATTTCGTTTAATAATATTATTCCCTGTCTTATTCACAAAAAATTTAGAGAAGCAAAGTTAGGTGAGAGGAATGGTTTAAAGAAATAATATAAGCAGAGATGTTATCATAAGTCCTTTGGGAATATATAAGTTTATAAAACTCCACAGAGTTGTTTTTACTGGCAAATATTCAAATACCAGATTTTGACAGAGCTTCACTGGCCAAAAGTTGGCAAGGCAAGCTTCTGTGCAATGTCTGTGAATAAAAGTCCCTAAGCTAAATAGGAAAATTGCCTAGTGATGTCTAACTTTTATGAGATCTAGTAACAAAGATGCTAATTAGGTTTCCCTAATTTTACCCAAGATAATTTATAAACACAAAGGCCATGCTGAAAAATCAGAGACTTACATCTGAGAGAGGTGAGATTTAGGCTGCTGTATTTAGAAAAAATATTGTGGGGGTAAGGATGTTCACAATCTGCTCAGGAGGTTCTGGGTTCACTCCCAGGAATAGTCAACCACTTCAGTACTAAAGCTATGAAGGCTAGTAGAGTCCAATAATGAAGGGGACCATCAGAATTATATCTGGTGCTGAAGTCTGATGTGGTCTGACCACATCTTATTCCCGGTGCACCCTACCTAAATAGTACATATCATTTAGTTCAAAATATTATAGTTCATGTACTATGCTTATAACCTACTGGTTTTTCAGATGAAGAAATGAAAAATCTAGATGAAAGTAGAAAATAAATTCTAATTATTCTTTATTCTACCTAAACTTTCAGGTAGCTATATACATGGTATGTTCTGCTAAAGATTGTTAACTTCTACATTTGACAGAGGAGAAAACTGAATTTCAGAGAGACTAAGCAATATATATATATATATATATATATATATAATACTATATTCCTCCCTAGCTATGGAAGTATAGTTGCCATGCAATTCTCTTAACCTTTGGCTTAGTGTATAAGTATACTTTACAATACAATCAAGCTGAAGTTAACATTATTCTTTCTTTAAAGAAGTTAATGGGTGATTTTAAAAGAATCCTTCTTGGGTCAATAGCAACCACTCATCTCCCTATGAACCAGAAGAAACAGAGTCATAAATAATAAACCACTATAAAAGAAACCATATGACACCTAAATATTAAAAGCATGTATGTGAAATACTTTCACATAATCATATTAAAGACATTAAATAAATGTCAGAGCTTGAAAAATGACCACATTGGGTCATTGCTGGCCACTAAATTCTATGGTCTAGCTATTAGTGAAGTGATTTTTAGACATTGCCATTGTCTTTTATATTCTTTCCCAGAAAATAGTAAATTCTTAGACTAAAAAGAGAGCACTCTAAGACCTAAAATGTGCAAACTTAATTACTGCTTATGAAATTTGAGCCATAGAGACAATGATTTCTATTTCTTTCCTTGTATCAAATACTGCTATTTTCAGCAACCTGGACAAATCTGGCCAATCTTGACAGTCTAGAACAGAATCAGAAGCTTCTATTTAAATGGATTTATCTATTATTGACTCAGTATTTGTTCTTTTCCTCACTTCCTTCTAGGAAAAGTTCCCAAGACAATAATTTTCTGATTAGTAAAGTTTTTCCATTTTTCTCCTAGATAAATCATAATATAAAATACCTTTGATGAATTTCTTTCTATTTGATTTCTATTTAATTATTGTTTTATTTCAACTCTTATACAACCTTTATATATTTTTCAATATAAACATAGAGTGGATGACATAAATATAGGCAAAAGTTTGGAATAAAAAAGAATTCAGCTAATCTTGATTGTATATAAGGCTTATTTGAAAACTTTCTCCCCAGGTCTACCCCTATATCAATATATTATCTACCTTCTGTAAAAACAAAGGTAGCAGATACAAATTTGTTTTTGTTTTAGCAAAGTGTAGAAAATGCTGCCTATATATCTCTGAATCTTGAACAATTTCCAGAACTCTAAATATATTTCCAGAGATTTCTGTGGCCTTTTTTTCTGCTAGATTTCTGCTAGATGACTTTGTATTCTCCAGTATCATTTTTTGCCTTTTTTCATCCCAACAACAGCCAACAGAATATTCTCTGAAAATTGGCAAAGTTAGAATAATAAATGCCATACAAAGTTTGTGCTTGCAGCAAATAAAAAATCAGTCTAAGAGATTTAAATCATTTGTAACTTTGTGGTATATATTTAAGGTCCTCAATAATTTATATATATGGTAAAAGCAAAAGCATGTCAGAATTGTCCATGCTCAAACACTAGTTTGTAATATCGGTGTTTGTAAAGCCATGTCCTCCTGGGCAACTTTTCTGAGATCTGTAATATTTTAGGGCTAGAAAATTAATAAAATTTCTGACAAATATAAATATATTTTTATAATTATATTATGCATTATTATCTTTAAGTAACTTCATTATATTTTTATATGTTTTAATTTTATTGATTGTTTTGGGAGCCACACACAGCAGTGCTCAAGGGTTACTCCTGGCTCTCAGAGTAACTCAGAAATTGTAGGCTTGGGATCATATGGGATGCTAGGAATCAAACCGGTCCCTCCTGGTCTGGCCACATGCAAGGTAAATGCCCTGCTGTTCTATCTCTTTGGCCATTATTATATTATTTTCTTAGTAATATAATTTAATAAGAACAATTAATCATCCAAATATGATTGCAAGGATATAAGCACTTAAAATATCTTGGTAATTTCCTTCTAGTATTTTTGTGCACTTTCAATTGTTGAAGTAATATTACAAATACAACTCTGTATAAAACATATAAAGAGCTCTAACAGCTCAATAAAGAAAAAGCTCAATTTAAAAATTATAATACTTAAATAGTTTCAGCTTTATAAAAGACATTAAAAGAAATTAACTATAGGCAAATAAAAATAACTCATAACATTTTATTATTAGAGAAATGAAAATTAGAACAAAAATGAGAGATCATCTCAAATCTGTCAAAGTGACAGAAAGTGACTATCTGTAATAGTGTTCAAAATACTAGTTACAAATTAGAGAGAATATTAGGGGGGAAACCTTGTAGATTATTGCTGGGTATATAAACTGGTATATAGCTATTAGATAGTAGTATGCCAATTTCTTCCAAAATTAAAAATAGAAATTCCATATGGTTTTGTTACCCTACTTCTGAGTATTTACTTCAAGAATATGAAAAGACTAACTTAAAGTCATGATCACTGAAGTATTATTTTCCAACAATAATCAAGAGTTGGAAAGAGACTTTAAGTGTCATTCAATAGATAGTGAAGAATAGATAGAGCTCAGTGGTCAAAGCATCTGACGGCAAATGGTTGGATAACGATATGGTGTATATATGCATAATAAAATACTCCCAAGTTTTAGAAAATATAAGATTCTGTCATTATAGTAACATGGATAGACCTAGCAGGTATTATTTGTATTAGTCTCAATAAAATAAGACAAAGAAAAGTGCCATATAATTTTGTTCACATATGTCACAGTTAAGAAACACAATTTGGGGCTGGAGATATAGTTTAGTGGGCAGGATGCTTGCTTCATGCATAGCAATCTAACTTTGTTCCCCTGCATCTCATAGGTCCCCCCAAGCCCTGCCAAGTGTAATTTCTGAGTGCAGAGCCAGAAATATCCCCCCAGTCCCCATAAATGAATAAAATATAACAAAATAAAAATCGACTGTATAACCAAATGTTTAGTAAGCAGAGGGGAAGGAAGAAGGGGTGCATTAGTAAGTCAGATATAAAAGATGAATGATATTTTGAGGGATGGAATTAAATTTTAGTGGTTAATTTAGTGTGGAATATTCAGGCATATACATAATAATACATAACTAAAATTATATTATGCAGTGCTACCTCAAGGAAAGTTAAAAAGGTGGGACTGGTATGTGATTTAAAGTGGAAGAACACACGCCTTGCATGTAAGTGAGGACATGTACTTGATAGCCTGGGTATGGCACTCTATAACACTTGAATGAACATTGAAGCAACTTTAACTCCAGAACAATTGAATATAGTCTGACAACAACCAGAGGTAACAATTAATTATTTTAAATTTACAAAAGAGTTTTTTTATTAGTGGATATACTCTCACAGAATTTTGGACCTGAATTCTTAGTATTATTTCATAGTGCTAATTTCTGTATACTGAAATAACAATATCTACCTCAGTGGCTTATAATAATAATAATTTTAAATATCATCTACATGGTCCTAGATATGATTGCTACTTAAAATATCTAACAATTTACCTAAATTGACATTGGCCAAACATTGCAAATGCTGTCAGGAAAAAAATGAAGGCCAGTGCTAAAGAACCGTCTTTCTTCCGTTCGATTCTGGCAAAACCTAGCTCTTTTACAGAGTAGGTACTAACAAGGGTTATTTATTGGCTCTTTGTTACTTTACATTTCATCAGATAAAGTAAGAGATCCTTGACTTTATGTCTAGTTTAAGAATAAAGCAACTTTGCTAACATCTATTTGTAGAAATTAACGCAAAATGTGTAATTTATGTTCTTTTTCTTTGATTTTTTTTCTTCTATTTTCACTTCAGAGCAGTCATTAAATTGCTACACTTTTCTTACCATGTATCCTCTGCATTTATCTAAATTCTATTGCCAAAAGCCATCATAGTTTTTTTGGGAGAAAATTTACATTACATTTTTTACCCTAAGTTGTCAGTGAATATAGAAACCTTTTGGGAGGTAGAGATTAAACATAGAACATGGGACTTAATATAAAGAAAGAGAAGTTGGAAAGAAAGAAGAAATTGTCAAACTAAAATTTTATGTCCTTGGAGCAACTTTCATATTTTTAGTAATAAAATGCTTATTAACTTGTACCTAATTTGCTAAAGTCCTGGTCATTATTGTAGTCTAACATGAGAGATCTGTTTATTTTAAAGAAAAGCATTCAAAATCATATGTCATATTATGACTTAAATTGCACTTTATACAGTTCTTTGTTTCTGGTAAGTGCACATTTCAGGGGCAAATAAAGACAGAATAGATGTTTATTGGAATCATAAATAACATAAATTCTTTGCAGGGATATACACTTCAGAATTTAAAGTCACGGATTAAAATACAAGTTTGAATAACTAGCAATGTGACCATGGCTAGTTATTTTATCCATTGGAACATTGGGCTCCTCATCTATAAAAATGAAGCAATACAATTTAATTACTATAGGGGCTGGAGAGATAGCATGGAGGAAAGGCCTTTGCCTTGCATGCAGAAGGTCAGTTGTTAGAATCTCGACATCCCATATGGTCCTCTGAGCCTGCCAGGAGGGATTTCTGAGCATGGAGCCAGGAGTAACCCCTGAGCACTGCTGGGTGTGACACAAAAAACAAAACAAAACAAAAATTTCTATTCAACTTAGAAGTAACATATATGTTGTCAGGCACTAAGTCTAAAGACAAAAAATAATGTACAACAATAAAAGTAAATAACATATTATATCAATGATTAATAAAAAGTCTAGGTAGTATTACAATGTGGGAAACAATAAACCAACTTACTCTTATGGTGTCTTCTGTGAAACATTTAGGAAATTCCACTTACTAGTTGTGACTAACAAGGGTAAATTTAGTAAATATACTCAACTAAATATTTTTGTAAGGAAGACTTCATTCTCTTCCTGAAGATTTCATCAAGTAAATTGATTTCCACAATAAAAGAATTTTAAAATATAAATAGCAATGCTTTGATCTCCGTAGGTGGCAAACTAAATTCTTGAACAAAAGACAGGTAAATACCTAAGCAACAGCTGCTCTGGGAATCTAAATATTACACATTTCATCTATCTTATGAAGCTTCACTGGATCAAACACTGTAAGCAAGCTTTTTCTTTCTTTCTTTTCTTTTTTTTTAAACTCTGATCCTTCCAAATTATCTAGCAGCAAAAGAATGCTTTTGTTTGTCAATATAAAGTCTAAAGCTAGAAGCGAGGTGGAGAAAAGATATAATCACATTCTTTTTTAGAGGGCATTAGCTATATCCTTTTCCCCCCTCTCTTTTTCTCTTCTTTCATTGGATAAAAAATCCTCTCAAAAATGCCTCCCAGTGTTTCTCTTTTTTGTGCTGTTTTGTTTTTTATTTTTAATTATAGGTTAGGCGATATGATCGCAATAATAGTGTTTAAATTTGTGATATTGATGCGAACTACCAGCAGTAAACGGACTACCATCCTCCACCACTATCCTTATGTCACCTCCAATACAATCTTCATCTTCTCCAACATTTTTCCCCACTCTTTGCTATTAATTTGGTAATCCAAGACTAAGGATTTGTCATTGTTTGAAATTGTTCTGTTCCCTTGTTTTGTCTCTCTGTGTTCAGTATATCCCTGCAATTTTCTGGTATGAAACTCAAATTGTCCTGAGGACAGATAGAATAGAAACCAAAAAAAAATTGATCACAATAATGGGAAAATAAAGGAACACAATACTCTCAAGTTTTTGTTTACTTGTGAAAAACTATAAAATCCTGTGACTATAATCTTCATTAGTATCATAAAATAAATTTCTCTTTTGTCTATTCTTTAAATTTGTATTTTATGATGTCTTTTAATGTGTTTAACTTGATTTTTGTTTTCTGTTGTGAGATCTGCTTTCTCCACTTTAGGTACTTTTTCTCAATAATAAGTTAATAGGTTTCTCATGAATAATCACTCTTTAGAAATGAGAACTAACTACTCTTACTAGGCTTCTCAGGTAACTTACTTTTAAAGTAGAGTCTCTTGAACTTGTGTAGGGTTTATATTGTAAATAAACACTTGTCAACTAAAAGTCAAGGGTCTGATATCAAGTCACCTGTGTACACTGAGTATATATGAAAGATCATATTGTAGTGTAAGACCAATGCTTAAAAGTTCTGAAACTGAGCACTTACTCTTAAAGAAAAATGGACGAATCACCAAAATATTGAATTTTATTTTGGTGGGGGGCACTTCTGGCTGAACTCAGTGGTTACTCCTGGCTCTGCAAGCAGAAATTACTCCTGGCAGGCTCAGGGGACTAGACGGATGCCTAATATTGAACTTGGGTTGACTGTGTGTGTAAGGCAAATGCCCTACTCACAGTCCTATTGCTCCCATCCCCTTACCTTTCATTTTATCTCTACTGATTAGCTCAACTGATCATATTAGTCAGAATCAATTTCTTAGATGGTGGTTTCTTCTTGTAATTCTACAGTCTACATGCAGTGTTTATTGAAGTCGGGTTATCACTGTACTATTTCAAATATGAACCTATGTTATTCTTCCAAATAATAATATATATATATTGAATTTTTCAGATGAAAAAAATATATATTTAGAAACATGTTTAAACTTTTATGGTATGAGTTGTATGCTATATAAATAATTTTTAAAGTAATCACATTTTTTTTTGGGTTTTTGGTTTTTGGGTCACATCCAGCACTGTTCAGGTGTTACTCCTATCTCTAGGCTCAGAAATCACTCCTGGCAGGCTTGGGGGACCATATGGGATGCTGGGAATCAAATCAGAGTCCTTCTAGGGTTGGCCAGGTGTAAGGCAAATGCCCAACACTGTGCTATCACTTTGGCCCTTAAAATAATCAATGTAAATTTCTCCTGCTCTTGCTGCCCACCATACCAGCATTTCAGGGAACATTTTTTTGATATCTTTATTTAAAAAACTTTATTACAAATATGATTGTAGTTGGGTTTCAGTCATGTAAAGAACACCCCCCTTCCCCAGTACAACATTCTCAGGGATCATTTTCTACATTTCTGATAGGTTAAAGACAAATCTTTTGAGATTCAATTTTCATAGAGTAAGGTAACTTATGTTATTAAAGTGTATATTGCAAGCATATTGGTTAAAAATGAATTTTAAATAAATATAAATATAAATAAATAAAATTCACAAACACAAAACATTCTTTTTTTATTTTTTTATTTTTTTTTTTTTTTGGTTTTTGGGTCACACCCAGTGGTGCTCAGGGGTTACTCCTGGCTGTCTGCTCAGAAATAGCTCCTGGCAGGCACGGGGGACCATATGGGACACCGGGATTCGAACCAACCACCTTTGGTCCTGGATCGGCTGCTTGCAAGGCAAACGCCGCTGTGCTATCTCTCCGGGCCCTTCTTTTTTTCATTTCATTTTTCTATAAGCACCAATCTTCAATACAGTTGTTTAGGATTATGATAGTTAGGCTTACATCTATCTTTTTTTAAATTTTTTATCTTTATTTAAACACCGTGATTACAAATATGATAGCAGTTGTATGATTTCAATCATGTAAAGAACACTCCCCTTCACCAGTGCAACATTCCCACCACCAATGTCCCAAATATCCCTCCCACCACACCACCCTACCCATACCTGTACTCAAGACAGGCTTTCTAATTCCCTCATTCATTCACAATGTTAGGATAGTTCTCGATATAATTATTTCTCTAACAGCACTCATCACTCTGTGTGGTGAGCTTCAGCTTACATCTATCTTTACTGTTCCTTTTCTACTATTTCCTACTATTGTTTTCTAATGAGATGACATTTTTTTACTCCCTCCTCCAGTATGGGTGCTGCATGTAAATGTTTTGCCCCTTTCTCTCACTCAAATGAATCCTTTTCATTCTCTCCCCAAAAGTGATGAAAACTTCCACAAAATGTCTGTCCATAGTGACAGATAGCAGAAAGGAGTTGGAGTCTGGAGCTAATGAAATATGCTACATCATATTGTCGCAAACCTTATTTCAGTCACCTACAATAGAATCAAAAATGTGCTGGGGTTTCCCCCTCTCAAAAAAAAAAAAAAAAGAAAGAAAGAAAAGAAAAGAAAAGAAAGAAAAGAATTCTAATGCATATCATTTACTGATCCCCATGGTGTACATGCTTACTTATATCTAGCAGATTCCTTACTATAAATATATCATAATCAAACACAGAATTAAGAAACATTCATTAGAACTGTACCTTTACACAGTATTTTCTCCATGGACATAATAGTCTTAACAGTGTAGATAAAAATGTTTGTTGGTAAAAATTAAACATGTTAAACTTTAAGTATTATTTTTAATATATTTATGTATTTTTAATTTAATTTCAGATTCTTTTTTTATTTTGCTTTTGGGCCATACCTGGTGTTGCTCAGCAGTTACTCCTGACTCTGCTCTCAGAAATCACTCCTGGCAGGCTCAGAGGACTATGGAATGCCAGGATTGAACCTAGGTTGCCACATACAAGGCAAATGCTCTGCCTATTGTGCTATCACTCTGCCCTCACTCAATTTCATATTTTTTTAGTATATTTTTATTTATAAAAAATATTTTAGGGTCTAGACTAAGGGTTCCAGAGAGATAGCCCAGCAGTAGGGCGTGTGCCTTGCATGCGGCTGACCTAGGATGGGACAAGGGATGGCCATGTGCTCCATTGCCGGCATCACATATGGTCCCCAGAGCCTGCCAGGAGCGATTTCTGAGCTTAGAGCCAGGAGTACCCCTGAACGCCTCCCGGTGTGGCCCAAAAACAAACAAACAAAAATTATTTCAGGGACTGGAGTGATAGCACAGAGAATAGGTCTTTTGCCTTGCATGCACCAGACCCAAGACTGAACTGGGTTCGATCCCTGGCATCCCATATGGTCCCCCAAGCCTATCAGGAGCTATTTCTGAGCACAGAACCAGGAGTAACCCCTTACATGCTTCTGGGTATAGCCCCCAAACAAAACTAAACAAAAATATTTCATTGGAATTTTGAGGGAAAACTTGTTATTTGTGTGATTTTGTTTTACTTTTATCCTCATATGGATACTGGGAACTATTTTAACAGTTTATTCTTCCAGTATTTGAACAAAGGTTACATTTCCAATTATTTATTATTTCAATTTCTTTCCTCAATGTCTTATCATTTTTAGTGTACAGGCCCTTTGTTTCCTATAGCTCACTTTTATTTTAGTTCAAGCTCTTTATTCTCCCAATGAGGCAAAAACTTCGCTGACACCAATTTTATGAGTGAGTTGGCTGAGATTCCCAGAGATTAATTATCTTTCCCAGAGTCATTCATGAATAAGGATTAGCACTGGCAAAAGGTATGTTAATAATTTTTTCCCTATTACAGTTCTTCCTTCTTCAAGTAACATAGGAATGTTTTGTTAAGGCAGCCTGGAAAGTCTCTGAATTCAAGAAAAGAGGCCCATGGTATATTATATTTAAATATGTTTTGCTAATGTAAATTGATTTAACAGTTTATTTGACTGCCTCTTCATTTAAATATAATAGAAGGCACAAGGGCAATGTTCGAAAGCCTGAGGACAAGTAGCCACAGAATCTGGAAATCTCTTAAAGAGGTGAGTGGCAGTTTACAGTTGGGCATATTAATTGTGATCAGAATGGAATGTCAACCTTAACCAGATATTTTCCTTTAAACATTTTAATATAAACATTCTTATTAGTGGAGTAAGCTATAATTATTTTATCCTTATTGATGCAGAATCACACTATCACACATAGAGTAAAAAAGAATGAGAAAAATATTTTCTCTGGTACTTCAGGCTCAGATTTAAAATAAGATTCCAGGCCCAGTATTACAGAGGCAGGGTGGTGATTGACCCGGGTTTGACCTGGCATTTTATATGGTGCTTCTAGCCTACCAGGAGATATTCCTGAATGCAGAGTCTGGAGTAATACCTGAGCACTGTTGGGTCTGGCCACAAACAAAACAAAAAGAAACAAAGAAAAAGTTTCCAATCCAAAAATCTAGATTCCCTTTTCAGGAATGTTTTAATGCAGAAAATGTGAAGTTCTTAAGTAAAAAATAAAGGGGTGGCAGTTTAATAAAATATTTTTAGCATCTCATTATTTGTAAATATCTACCTAATTAAGTATATCTACATGTCTACTTAATTACAAATGCTATTAATGCTCTGGAGGATAGTGTGATAGTGGAAGTTGAGTGCATAAAACATTCACTAATAGTATTGTAAGTCAATGTGTCTCAAATTAAAAAACAATAAAATGTGGAAAATTAAATAAGAAAGAAAAAATCTCAAACTATACCAATTTGACTCAGTATTTTACCCTGATAAAATTAAGGACTTTTAACTTCCTGAGGACATTGTCTCAAAATGTCACTGAGAAAACAAAACAAAAAATGTAACAGAAATTTTCAGAAAAAATAAGAGAACTACCATGGCTAAAATATTTGTTTTCAGGGCCAAAGGAAAGTACAGTAAATAGGGCTTTTTGCCTTGCATGTGACTGACTGGGATTTGATCTTTGGCAGCTCCTATCTCCCTCTGAGCCCTCCATTGTGTCATAATTTTCAAACTAATGCTTTTATTATGAGACAAACCCTAAAAACCCTCACTAATGAGAAGATTCATCTATTATCAGAGTTTTATCCTATGTATTTATATAAACTAAAGATAATGCCTATATATTGAGAGAAATGTGATGCTACCAGGAAAGAAGAGCAGATTTGCATATCACCTTTGCTTGAGATTCTACTGCAATTCTACTGTCTGATTCCTAGTTGAATATTTTACATCACAAGAGAATCTGTGTAACCCATCCAGAGAGAGCCTCAGATCAGCATTTAAGGGCAGAACACAGGGTAATTTTCATCCAGTCTATATACTTTTTTAAGTATAAATCTTTAAGTACCATGATTATAAGCATGTTCATAGTTGGGTTTCAGTCATAAACAGAATACCCCCTCTTCACCAGTGCAACATTCCCAGCACCAATGTCCCCCTAGATCCCCCAACCTTGACTGTATTGTGAAAGGCATTCTACTTCTCTCATTCTTTAACATTGTCAAGCTAGTTGTTAGTGTAGTTATTTCCCTAACAGTGTTTACCACTCTTTGTGGTGAGTTTCAAATTGTGAGCTGGTCCTTCCGTCCCTCCCAGCCCAGAACTCTATCATTTCTGGGCCTTATTACAGTAATGTCTTTAATTTTTCTTAAAACCCATAGATGAGTGATGCTATTCTGTGTCTATCTTTCTTTCTGACTAATTTTACTCAGCTTAATAGATTCCATGTACATCCATGTATAGAAAATTTCATGACTTCATCTTTTCTGATGGCTGCATAATATTCCATTGTGTGTAATATGTACCACATTTCTTTAGCCATTCATCTGTTGAAGGGCATCTTGGTTGTTTTCAGAGTATGACTATTGTAAATAATGCTGCAATGAATATAGGTGTGAGGAAGTGATTTTTGTGTTCCTTGGGTATATCCCTAAGAGTAGAATAGCCGGATCAAATGGGAGCTTAATTTCCGGTTTCTTGAGGAATCTTCATATTGTTTTCCATAAAGGCTGGACAAGATGGCATTCCCACCAGCACTGCTTGTTCTTGTTCTTTTTGATGTGTGCCATCCTCAGTGGTGTGAGATGGTATCTCATTGTTGTTTTGGTTTTCATCTCCCTGATGATTAGTGATGTGAAGCATTTTTTCATGTGTCTTTTGGCCATTTGTATTTCTTCTTTGAGGAAATGTCTGTTCATTTCTTCTCTCCATTTTTTGATGGGGTTATATGATTTTTTTCTTATTAAGTTCTGTCAGCAACTTGTATATTTTATATATTAGTCCTTTGTCTGATGGGTATTGGGTGAATATTTTCTCCCATTCTGTGGGTGGCTTTTGTATCTTAGTCACTATTTCCTTTGAGGTGCAGAAGTTTCTCAGCTTAATATAGTCACATCTGTTTATCTTTGCTTGCACTTGTTGGAGAGTGCTGTTTCCTCCTTGAAGATGCCTTTAGTCTCAATGTCATATAGTGTTTTAACTACGTGTTGTTCTATATATCTTATGGTTTCAGGCCTGATATCAAGGTCTTTAATCCATTTGGATTTGATCTTTGTGCATGGTGTTAGATGGGGGTCTGAGTTTGCTTTTTTGCAAGTGGCTGACCAGTTGTGCCAACACCATTTGTTGAATAGACTTTCCTTGATCTTTATTGGATTTCTTGACCCTTTATCAAAGATTAGTTGATTGTATGTCTGGGAAACATTCTCTGAATATTCAAGTCTATTCCACTGATCTGAGGATCTGTCTTTATTCCAATACCATGCGGTTTTGATAACTATTGCTTTGTAGTACAGTTTAAAATATGGAAAGTTTGTATTTTTTATTTTTATTATTTGTTTTATTTTTTATATATTATATATTATTTTTTCTTCATTTATTATTATTACTATTTTTATTTTTATTTACCTATCTACTTTTTGTCGATTTCTTTGTTTTGGTGTGGTTATTGAAGTTGTTGTCCCCATTTATATTTATATTGTTTATTTTTTTCTTCTTTTCTTTTCTTTCTTTAGGTGCTCTGCCATGTGTTTTAACTCAAGACCATGGCTTTTTTGTGTGTGTGGTGCCTATCGTTATCACTGGAGTGCTCACTGGATATTTGACACTTCTTTTTGTACTGTTGGGGTGTTTCATTTTCTTTTTCTCCTTTGTCTCTCAAACCGACAATGAGAGCCTCTAGAAGGATTTTTGGTGTATTAGACTTACCCCAGTTTATTACTTTTCTCTTCTTCAAATAAAACCACATAACTTGAACTATGTAGTCCTTCCTCACAGTTAGAGGCAGAAATAAGGGAGGCACCAAGACCAAGACTAAGTAGTAAGCTAGGTACAGAGGGGACCACATATTCTCGCAGCCCCGGGGGTGAGGGAGGAGGATATGGGAGGTAGGACGAACATGGAGGTGTAGGGAGGACAAATCGGTGATGGGAACTCCCCTGATTTTATGTAAATATGTACCTATAATATTATTGTCAACAATATGTAAGCCACTACGATCAAAATAAAAATTATATTAAAAAAAGTAAGGAAAGTAATGCCTTCCATATTCTTTTTTTTGGGGGGGTGGTTTGGGTTTTGGGTCATACCTGGCAACTCTCAGGGGTTACTCCTGGCTCTATGCTCAGAACTCACCCTCTGCAGGCTTGGGGGACCATATGGGATGCCAGAATTCAAACCACTGTCCTTCTGCATGCAAGGCAAAGCCTTACCGCTGTGCTATCTCTCTGACCCTGCCTCCCATATTCTTTTTCCCAAGTATTGCTTTAGTTATTTGTAGGTGTTTATTGTTCCAAATAAATTTCAGAAGCGTTTGATCCACTTCTTTGAACAATGTCATGGGTATCTTTAGAGGGATCACATTAAATTTGTATAATGCTTTGGAAAGTATTGCCATTGTAATATTAATCCTGCCAATCCATGAGCAGGGTATGTATCTCCATTTTGTTGTGTCCTCTCTTATTTCTTGAAGCAGAACTTTGTAGTTTTCTTTGTATAGGTCCTTCACCTCTTTAGTTAAGTTGACCCCAAGATATTTGAGTTTGTGGGTCACTAATGAGAATGGGATTGTTTTATTTTTTATGAGTAATAGTTTGTCATTTTAAGTTGTGTTATTACTGAAATTGGAATGATATCTATATTTTTATTTTATTCTAGTTTAGATAATATGGTTACAATAACATTCATATTCATCATATTGATATAAAAAATTACTGCAAACACCCACTACTAAAGTGTCCACAACTTCCTTACTGTCCTTATATAACTGTAGTTGGAATATTTTTAGGTACAGTGATTGACAATACTCTTAATGTTCCAAACCTACAACCTCCATCAGATTGCCCCTTCCCTCCTCCTTTGTCTTATCAACTATAGTTTTTAATTTCAGTTTTGACAAGTTGAGCCTATTTCCCAGTTGGTCCATGAAAGAGTTTATTTTTTTAATGTCCATTTCTTCTCTATCATTATTAGTGTATAAGGAGGCCATTGACGGCTAAAGAAACTGTGGTACATATACACAATGGAATATTATGCAGACATCAGGAGAGATGAAGTCATAAAATTTTCCTATACATGGATGTACATGGAATCTATTATGCTGAGTGAAATAAGTCAGAGGGAGAGAGAGACGCAGACTAGTCTCACTCATCTATGGGTTTTAAGAAAAATAAAAGTCATTTTGCAACAATATTCAATGAGAGGAGGGCTGGAACTTCCAGCTCACTTCAAGAAGCTCACCACAAAGAGTGTTGAGTGCAGTTATAGAAATAACTACACAGAGAACTACCACAATCATGTGAATGAATGAGGGAACTGGAAAGCCTGTCAGAAGTACAGATGGGGGTAGGGTGGGATGGAGGGAGATTTGAGACATTGGTGGTGGGAATGTTGCACTGGTGAAGGGGGTGTTCTTTACATGACTGAAACCTAATTACAATCATATATGCAATCAAGATGTTTAAATAAAGGAAAAAAAAGAAAAACAAGAAGGCCATTGACTTTTGCATGTTAATTTTGTAGCCTGCCACTTTGCTATATGAATCTATTGTTTCTAAAGCTTTTTGGTAGAGTCTTTAGGGTTTTCTAAATATACTATCATGTCATCAACAAGCAGTGAGAGCTTGACTTCTTCCTTTTCAATCTGGATGCACTTGATAGCTTCTTTTTTTTGCGTAAGCTTTTAGTTTTTCTCCATTGATAATAATATTTGCCATTGGCTTGTGGTAGATGGCCTTGACTATATTGAGAAAAGTCCTTTCATTCCCATCTTGCCGAGAGTTTTAACCAAGAATGAGTGCTGGACCTTATTGAATGCTTTCTCTGCATCTATTGATATGATCACATGATTTTTGTTTTTCTTTTTGTTGATATGGTGCCAGTCTATATTTTAAGTAGCATGCAGTATCTCTTGGTTTGATCACCTTCACAGCATATATACCTAGCCACTGCAAGGTATAGTACCTATCCCAGTAAATAAATTTAAACTCTAAAACAAAATTTTATATTTTTCTTTGTTTGATTTGTTATGGGGCCATATCTAGTGGTTTTTAGGGGTTATTTCTGATTCTGCACAAATGAATTACTTCTGGTTGGCAAGGGGGACCATATGAGATGCCAAAGATTGAACCAGGGTTGGTTGCATGCAAGATAAATGCCTTACCTACTGTATTATCACTCAGCCCTATCAATGTTAATATATTTTTCTCTTCCATGGCAAGAATAATCTTATCTTTTCACTTTCTATTTGTTATTTAATTTAATTTATTTTTTTAATTTTATCTTCATTTTTATTTTTTATTTTAATTTAATATTTAAAAATTTTTTTGTCCTCAGGACAAATAAAGCCTTAGTACATTTTGTAGATATTTTAATGAAATTGAAATGATGATATAGGTAATTTTCCATTATTAGAAAAAAAATAATGAATGTATAGCTATTTGGGATAGTATAGTTTAAAGTAACAATGAGACAATTTTGTACATAGAAAATTTTGTAGTACAATATTATAAAATTAGTAAATATACTTATCCTCCTTACCATAAAACACCTTACTGTAGATTGCTCTTACAATATAAAGTAAGGAGACTTACAAAGATAAATGTCCTTACTCAAAATACAGCCCCAGAGCCAGAGGGAGAGCATAGAGTTACAGTATATACTTTCCTTGAACATGGCCAACCCTGGTTCATTTCCTGTTATTACATAGTCTCACTATAGATGAGCAACTATAGATGTCCCTAATCATTATGGATTGGTTCAAGTAATACTAACAACTGTGGAAATCAAGCAGCAATGTTTCAAGAATCAGTTGACCGAGAACAATTGGGAGGGCTTACTATATAAATATCTCTGTGTGTGTTTGTATATTGACCATTATATTGTTTAATTTTAGGGTTTGCAGTCAAACCCATAATGCTCAGGACTTAACTCCTATTTCTGACTTGTGGAGGACTTCAGGGACCATACTACATATTACATATGTAACATTACATATGTAATATCAGGTATCCAACCAAGGATGATGGCAAGCAAGGCACACACCTAGCTCCCTATACTATCTCTTTATCTCTAGGATGCCACGGCTTTAATCTGCACTATTCTGTTGCTCTATTTTAGACTATTAATTAAACATGTTGAAATCATACAGTTGGGTTTGTCCTTTGCCCATCTAGATTCTTTCAGTACATTTTCAGTTGGAGCACAGAATTACATTAACTGAGTGACATTATAGCATGGGCATTAGATAATTATAAAAAATATTTGTAAATGTTCTGAATTATAAAATTTATGTCTAGAATATTATAACATTTTTACTTAGTTTAATAAAATTTACACATTGAAGAGTATAATGCATAATCCCTATCTTTGGCAAATTTAATTTAGAGAAAAATTTAATACTAAGTATTAGGAATCTGTTGAAAGTCCAACAAAACAAAGGATCATACAATTAGGTTGAACTTTTTATAGTCACCACTAAAAGCATATATAAAAATAAGTTTTGTGTCATTAAAGTGCCCAAAATATAATGTTAATAAAAAATAGTGCCTAAGCACTATGATGCCAAACTCAAATAAAAAAATCCAACAAAGGTCTCAAATATGTTATTGCATGAGTGTGTGTAAGTAAGTGTGTGTGTGAGAGAGAACTCATACATATGATTGCAAGAAGCATGATTGAATATAAAATAGTGTGGATTTTTTTGCTCTAGAATGGGACATGGTTGATTTCCAGATAATTTTGGTAATTATTCTAGCATCGTGGCTCTACTGTGTATGGATTAAGCAGCTGGAATTGATTTCCAAGTCCATCATTTATTGTTTGCTTTTAGGCATTAGTTGTTTCTCATGTGAAATGGGGGAATTATTATATACTTCTACATACTTCTTGGGTTGCTGCCAAAATTAATTGGAATAGCATAAATATATAACAAATAGCATAATCATTGACATGGTAATTCTTCAAATAGGACAGTTGCTAATTATTATTTCTTATTTTATACTTCTCCAAGTTGTTAAAAATTCCTGAAAGAATTTGTTTATTTTCTAACTAGAAAGTAAAAAACCTGGAAATTCAGAAGTTTATTGAAAAAGTATTGCAGAATAAGTCTGTAACCAGCAAGTTGGGTGTAAAGGACACTAAGGCAAAAGCTGTTAGTTCACCATAATTTAATGTTATAATAATTAAATTAGATAATATATTACTTATCCTACTTTTATAAATGAAGCTTTAAAATTTGGCTAATATTTTTACTGAAAGAGAGGGTAAAAAATGAAATTCCAACCAAGATCCATTTCTAAAACCCACATGTTTCTAAAGTCCTGGGTGTTCCTACCTAGATAGGTAAGAGAAAAAGAAGTCCAGAAACTATTACCAAAGTAGCAAAGCTTCCAAGAGGCTATGAGTGTCCTAGGTAGGAGAACAGGGAGGAGGTGGAAACTGTAGAGGCCCTGAGGGATCAGTATCAATCATACAGGAAAGGTATAGGCCTGTAAATGCATTTGACTAAAAAAAAAAATAAAACCATAAAATTGTAGTATACATTTTGCCCTTTAAATCTCTAGATTTTTTAATGAGTGGAAAAATATTTTAAATGTTTCTATAGTTTTACCATTGCATTTTCTTTCCTGTGTTGCCACACTTTCAGTGACCTTTATTGTGCCTTTAAAATATTTTCCAGGCAGTATAGTATTTCTATCCAGTGAGAGAAAATGAAATGGAGTTGATGGGAGAGTAGACATACAAATAGAGAATGAAGAAACATCTGAAAATTCAGTCCTAGAACCTCCCAGATCCACAAGTATGCACAGCATCTCACACTATACTAAGCCTAGTATAGAAGCCCCAACAAGACTTTCTTCACAAAGTAAATAATTTCCAGTTCCATCATTGCACTAAATCCTCCAGTGGGGTACATTGTTCCGAGCTACTGTCATCACTCATAGCTCGTTTCACAGCTGAAATATTATTTCAATTATAAAAGTGAGTGTAATTTAGGAGATCCAAAAAAATGTGGCTGTCACTGGATAATATGTATAGATTTTAATAGTCATCTGCTGATTTTTGAGGTCTTGGATCCTTGTTCATTAATTAGATCAGGGTGTAAAGGGAGTGTTAGATTAACCTCTAGAGAATATAGGTCCTCAAAACACTTAGATTTTGTAAGAAAAATACCATTCCCTACTTACTTGTTCATGAGCTAGTTATTAGTTAACTATTCTTTACCAGAATAAAAATAAGTTTTGTGACATTAAAATGCCCCAAAATAATATTAATATAATGGAGTGGGAAGAAAATACTCTGGCATCAGGTTGGTAATAATAACATAAAATTAAATCTGTTTTCATGCTAAAGAACTTTTAGGAAGTAGATTAACATATAAATGAGATGTAGCTCAGTTATTAAGATAGAGGAAGGTTATTACTAAATAAAATGATAGGGATAAGATATGTGAAGAATTAGTTATTAAATAAGCTGCATAGTATGATATCTAATGGCAAGAATGAAAGCCTCGGGGTATCATGGTAAGCAAAATAAGTCAGATGGAGAATGACAAGTACAGGATGAACTCACTCATCTAAGGTACACATAGTACAAAAACAAAGGAATACACTGTATTGAACATGACCAAACCATTATATAGAATTATAGAAATGAGATTACCAAGCAGAAGAGATTACACAGGTTGGAAAAGGAAGAATCAAACAAGTATCATAAGGATAGGGTCTTGAACACTTGAACACTGTGTATCAAAAGCATAAAATTACCACTATTTTAACAATGTTAACTAACCTATAATAAAAATTTATGCCAAAACTCAGAACCTTATTCATTCAAAGAATATTCATATTCATTATTTTCATTGTCATTGGTCATTCGTGAATAATATAAATGAAGTTTAACTTAAAGAGAACTTGAGTCCTAATAAAACCAGTTCAAAGGAACTAAAAGCTGAATTCAGTACAAGATACCAGAAAACCTGTCAGAAATGATTGAAAATATTGAGACCCTCCCATCTTGTCTTCACAGATAAGAAAGAAGAAAGCTCAAATATAATTAAACTCTCTTTGCAGGCAAGAACTTTGAGGACTGAATCCAGCCTCTTCACACCTGAGGTGTGGTTTGTCCCTAATCAAGATCTTTCTTCTCTTATTATGGCATCTGGTTGATACTGACATTCAAGTGACAGTGCAGCTGAACCTTTGAGGTTGTAACATGTCAAATTTTAAACAAAAAAGTCTCAAAAAAAAAAAAACTTCTAAAAGAGAATTAGTGAATTAAGAAAATCCCTAAAAATGTTGTACACAAATGTACTATAATTTAACAATAATTATATTGTTAAGCAAGGAAGAACACGTAATAAAAAGATTCTCTGTGGCTTTGATACCAATTATGAATGCTTTAGGAAATCAGTATGATTTCCTCTATTAAGACATTAAGTTTAAAAAGTAGGATAATTCTTTTTTTTTCCCCAGAAACAGTTCATTTCACAAAGATGAAGGGTGCATATATTTGGAGATACATGTGTGGTGAAGGAGGGGTGTGAAGAATAAGAAAGGGCGAGAGTAATAAAATGAATACATAACTATTATTACCTTTGTTTATATGCAATTTTGGGGGGACATCTTATGAAAACAACTAAAGAAACAGAGACATTGATGTGTCTAGTAGGCTCTATTTCTTTTAAAAGCTTTCCTTTATAGTGTATTTAAGTCAAAGTTCTAAAAGCTCTCACTTGTTCCTATCATATCAATATTGTCAAGTCTCGCTTGTTGAAATGAGTGGGATTTGAAGACTTCTGAGTGTGCTATTACATTTACCATTTATGTTCAGAGAATATGGCTAAGTGAAAATGAAGCCAAGAGTTGTGGGGAATCAGAGGAATTTAAAAGAGAGACAGTTTTAAATGAATGAAACCAAATAGATTCATTGCTCAGGTGATCAAAGGATAGACTCAAAGGAGAATGGGCAGAGACTGGGTGGAGGGACTGATACAGATGATTAAAAATGTATTTTACCTTAATTGCTCTAACTAAACTACTTGTGACAACAAATGTTAAAGTTTTATTTAAATAAGTTTATTTTTCTCTAAGTTTCATAAAAACTAAAAATCTTTCCATCATCATTAAAATAAAAGCAAAAATAGCTCTTGTTTTTTTGTCATGTCTTAGAATTTAGCAAGAGACAAAGACCTATCATTTTAAAAATGTGATGCCCTCACTAAGATTTTTCAAATTCCAGGAGATAAATGAATGTTTTTCCATAATTGAGAAACTACAAACCTAACTTTAACCCTAATTACACCTGAAATTTCACCCAAACTCTATACAATAGAAGGTACCAGGGAACAAAATTACCAGATGGTTTTTAGTAGCGACAGGAATTGTTTATTGATAGAACATTTACATGACTGTCAACTTATTTTTACATAATTCTTACTATTTTTTTCTTCATACCACTACAAGAGAAAATCTTTTTAGTTTGCCAAGAAATATAGATGTTTTTGAAAAAAAAAAATTAACATGGTGAAAATGCTTAACATTTATTTTTCAAGGGACAAAAATATTTCCTCGAGTAGCCAGTAGAGGATGCTGTTGGCATTTGATTTAACGTTATAACTTGACCTGGAAGTTTCCTTCTTAATTAATTCAATGTTTGAAATCAAACCACCGTTTAAATGTAATGATATTAATATGCAAGGATAGACATGTAAATGTGGAGATTTTTCCATTCCCATTAAACTTTTTACAGAAACAAAAAGTTTCTGGTTCTTCAGTAGGTCTCCTTTGGCACACTTATAATATAGAAATGCAGGCTCAATTCAGAATTGAGTTCATGCATCTAGGCAGTGTTTTCACATTTCAAAAACTTATTGCTGAACAACAACAACAACAAAAAGAAACTCCTTTATCTTACTCTTGCAGGGGTCCTCAAACTTTTTCAACAGGGGGCCAGTTCACTGTCTCTCAGACCATTGGAGGGTCTAACTATGGTAAAAACAAAACTTATGAACGAATTCTTATGCACACTGCATAGATCTTATTTTGCAATGAAGAAACAAAACATACAAATACAATATGTGGCCCGAGGGCCATAGTTTGAGGACCACTGGTAAAATAAAGGAATCAATTTGTTTAAAGAAGTTAATTTGACTGAACAGTACCTGACATTTTATAAAAGAAAATGATATATACAAGATAGTTTAATAATTCAATGTCTTGAGCCTAGGGCTAAGACTTCTCCATTGTTAAGGTTCTGGGACAATTTGCTAGTGCACTCACAGTGATTTTTTTCTTATACTCTTCCAGCCTCAATTTTGGCAATTGTGATATTAAAGAAATTGTTTTATGGTTGGGCTTGAAAAGATACTTCCTTTTCAAAATTAAGTAAAAAATGAATTGAAAGCTGATGAGTTTTGAAACCTTACCAAGCTTATCTTTCTCTTGCTGGACACCAATGTACAGTGTTCACACAGACTGCCGTTGAAACAATCTGCAATGACCTTACAGAGAGAAGAGGAAAAGTTACTCTGATTTGACATCTTAAATGTCTCCTGAGATTTACTTAGTTGTCTACTCTCTGGATAAGAGGAAGCTTAGAATGAGTTCAAAATATTCATTTGAATACATCTGGATTTC
The DNA here is from genome assembly GCF_024139225.1 of Suncus etruscus. Taxonomy (NCBI): domain Eukaryota; kingdom Metazoa; phylum Chordata; class Mammalia; order Eulipotyphla; family Soricidae; genus Suncus; species Suncus etruscus. The sequence goes on from NC_064848.1 coordinate 40,059,448, forward strand.
TTTTCTTTAAAATGTGAGCATAAAAGTGACCTATCTATTCAACATTTTTTCTTGTGGGGTAAGTGCCTCCTAAGCAGTACTAGCATGCTGGGAATGGGGAAAGTGGGAAGTACTCCTAGCAATCCTTTGTCAACCTGCTATTGGTTATTAAACATTTAAATGATCAATATTCATGACATAGAATCTCACCAAACTTTAAACTTACCTTATAAAAAGTGTTCTGGGGCCAGCGAGGTGGCGCTAGAGGTAAGGTGTCTGCCTTGGAAGCGCTAGCCAAGGAAAGGACCACCATTAGATTCCCCAGCGTCCCATATGGTCCCCCCAAGCCAGGGGCAATTTCTGAGCGCGTAGCCAGGAGTAACCCCTGAGCATCAAACGGGTGTGGCCCAAAAAACCAAAAAAAAAAAAAAAAGTGTTCTGTGCTGATATACATTAATAAATGGTTATTAGACATACCACCCAATCCTTGCCCATAGCTTAAGATTGCCTATTAATTTACACTGAAAGCTTAATAAAGTTGTAGGGCTAATTGTGTTCCCAAGTACATAAGAATGTCATTTTTTTTTTTAGGACAGCATAACAGATTGAAGTTTACCAACAAAATGCAAACTCAAAACCATTTCTCAGTTTTGCTAAATATCAAGTAGGGGCTTCTTGGAAAAGCGAGAGACAGACAAACAGAAATGTTTTTCTCACCTGAATGGGGGCACAGTACTGTGCTATTTCTGGTTCTGTGCATTTCATCAAGCCATTTGGGACTTGGTTTATGTTTTGCATTGATTTCTGGGCCAGCTGATCAACATTAAGTGTTATTGCTTTTCCTAAGAGAAGTTATTAGAGAGGAAAAGACAGGTACACTGGGAAGGCAAGGAACAAAAATGCTGTACTGAACTTACTGTGCAGTTTAGGCATCAAGGACAAGAGCCACAAAACACTATTAGACATAATTTTAGGTGAAACTTTTTTTCATGTGAAGCATTAATTTTAATTGCGACTTTATATATAAGCTCTCATTTGAATAATAATGTAAAATTAAATTTAAATTGTAAATAACGTCCAGATACTAGTTGTTTCCTGGCGCAAATTCTTTAGCACATATGGTGCTAGCATAAGCTTGTGCCTGTCTGCCTACTCTGGGTAATTTTGCATGCAAATAGTTTTAGTGCCTATGTTGAGGTGCTAAAACGTGTTTAGTACACTTGAAAATATTTGCATTGCAAAAGGAGAGCAAATCTCCTGAGGAAAATCAAATTGATATTTTGTATTAAGAGACCACTCTGGGCAGTACATGGCATTCTTTTCTGGAGAATTCTGTTTACAGTGCAACTAAAAATTTTAATTGACCTTTTGAAAAGAGGCCTGGCTACAGCTTTGCCAGGTTTCTAAACCGTTGGACCATCTTCTGGCAGCACTCACTACATTTATTAATCAGTAGGAGAAAGTGGAGGAAAGAATCTCCTTGTTTTGGCCAGTCTGTAGCTTATCCTGCCTCAATTTGGTGGCTTGGTAATATAGAGATGTTAATTATAATGAAAATTTTCAGCTAGGATGTGCCTAACTAATTAGCTAACTAACTAACCAACTAACTCAGGAAAGACATAGCACAGGAAAGCAGCAGCGGGTGCTGGGTGTGAGGCCGCACACACGCTCCCATTTGCCTCATTCCCATCTGCTGCATTTACGGGAACCAGTTCGTTAAGAGTCTGAATTGAATCCAAACAAAATGCATTTCTGATGCAAGCCCGATGACTGGTGCTATTCTACACTGCATTATTTCAAATTAGAGTTCGTTTGGAAAAGAGGTTACAGAAATCACATGTAAATGTTGCATTCATAGGAGAACATGTAACAAATAAGAATCCTGCGTAAATTCAACTTCTCGTTTCTGTAAGCAAATTGATTTCATTCCCAACTTAATCCTGACTCACAGAGATCAGTTCAAATGTTTAGAACCTCTGAAAAAGTAAGGGATAATAAAATGCAGGAGACTATCTCATAAAGGCTGGTGGAACTTTTTGGAAACCACCTTTTTAGGCTTGTAGAATTTCCTTTGCACTACAGTGACAACTTCAGGACTATTAAGTCCTTATAAAATGAAAGTAAGTTCAGCTTCTGCAAGATAAACAGATGAGCCAGTGTCTACAAGAAGAATTGAAATTGCTGGTCTTCTCTGTCTGCACCGCTTTTCTCTGCTCAGGAACAATGCCAGATAGAATTCTATTAAGTTCTGTTGTAGTGAGTTCTGTCGTGACAATCCAAACCCCATGCAAGAGATTGCCTACTATGAAGACTTGTGTTAGGGAAAACTCTGGGGCATGATCCAGATTTTCTCCCCATGTTTTAGCCTTTCTCACATTGTATTTAATTAATTTATTTTTATTTCTGCCACTTCCCACTGTGTGCAAGATGTAGTAATAATCTATGTGGAAGGAAGTCACGGGCAGGTAGCAGGCAAGAGCTGAAAGGATCTCATTATGAATACAAACCAGTAAGGAGAGGGTGGGTTATTGTGTTTGTGAAACTCCTGTTCACAATATATTCCCTTTAAAACAATCCTTAAAGAAAAATAAAAGCCTCTGGCTCCTAGTGCATCAATCAATCCATTAAGTAAGTAAATAAGGCTATAACTAAACAATAAATCATTTTGAATTTCACGCATGCACAAACCCTTTGATACATAAATTACGAGAAAGGTTGGGATTCATAGGCCGCAGCCCTCTTCACATAATTTTGCATACAAGATAAAGAGCTATTCTGAACTGGGGGTACATTGCTCATTCTGGTTTCCAAATTGAAGGGTTTTGCACCTTTTTTGCTTAAAATGTGTGTGTAATGCATGGCATGGGAATTGTTTATGTGTGTGGGTGTGTGTGGTGTGGGTGTTGGGGCATGCTGTTAAGGGAAAGCCTACCACACATTTCTGCCATCACAGACGGTGGGCAAACAGCTGTCTCCACAGCTGAGGCCACTGGAACTGCTTGCACTGCTTCAGTAACTTGAGAGCGCAGAGTCCCAGGATGGCACAGAGCACTGTGCCTGCAGCAAAGTACCGAGCTTTCCTGGGGCTGAGCAGGCGGAGACTTTGCCACCAGACACAATAAGCATCTGAAATGGGGGTCTCATGAATAATTCATCCCTAGTGTCCTGATGAAACAAAGAAATGATATGTTTGCTGGTAGATAAGTGTGTTGTGGCATTTGTACTTCTTTCTGAATTTGGAGTTGATCCTGCTTCGTGTAAGTAGAGAAATATGTCCCTTCTTTCCCATAACAAAAAAACTTTGGTGTACAATGCAATAATGTGACAGAAAAGTTCTTCCATGAAATATTGAATGGATTTTCCTAATTTGGCTCATGATTTAGGAATTCTAAAGAATCTCATTCAGTGAAGAGGGATGCTAAAATGGTTTTACTGCAATAAAATACAGCAGGAGACCAAGTTCTCAAGGAGATTATTTTTTCCTTGGGAGGCAACCAGCCCACTTTTACTAATGCAAGTTTCATTACTGTGTAGTAGAAAACACTGGTGCCGCCAACATCACAGGACAGCATCAGGAGAAACAATTCTTCACTGACACTAAAATATTAGTAAAAATGATACTTCAGTGAATTGAGCCCCAAATTGTTTTAGTGACAGTTAAATACCCACTAATTTAACACCAGTTAAATTGGCAATAAAGTGAACCCCAACCGAGTTGAGTCACCATCTTGTTCTGCACAATAGTTCTGGACCTACTGCCAGTGATCTATGAAACTACTGGGTAAAGTTTACACATGTGCATAAAGAATATTTCTGCTGTTTATATAAAGTAGCTTGCTACTCAAACTTATCATAATTACTATTCATAATTAGTTCCTCTGAGTTCATTTCATTTATTCTGTAAGATCTATGGACTCAAAAGCAAATAGAAATCTATTTAATAGTTCTTCATTATCTTAGAAACGACAACCTGGCAAAACACATCGCAGTGATGGTTCTGTCATCTCTCCAATAATTATCTCAGATCAGTCTTCTATTATTCACTCTTGCCTTCTCTGTAACATTTTTCCCCACAGTATCTCCTTGTAGTCTCCTTGGCTTTCAGGTTGCCCAGGAATTACTGTGTATCCATAAGCCTTACACAATCTGATGTGTTTGGCAAGGAAAGTCAGAATGAAGGCACATTGATTTTGTTACAGGAAAAAAACTCCAACAAGCCAAAACAAAATATGGATTGCCGATTATATGCTGGAATGAAAATACAATTCTTTCTTGCCTTTAGGTGGAGAAATTGGCAGTTGAATGTGAATTAATATAATAGGTAATGAGAGCACCAGTAAAAAAGAAGTGTAGGCAATACTGTGTTTGGGGATTTTATTTGCTATTTGTTGTCTTAAATTTGTTGCCTTAAATTCCTGATGTCTCAGACAATAAACTTATATAAAATAGTGACTACTGGGCCCGGAGAGATAGCACAGCGGCGTTTGCCTTGTAAGCAGCCGATCCAGGACCAAAGGTGGTTGGTTCGAATCCCGGTGTCCCATATGGTCCCCTGTGCCTGCCAGGAGCTATTTCTGAGCAGACAGACAGGAGTAACCCCTGAGCAACGCCGGGTGTGGCCCTCTCCCCCCAAAAAGAAAAAAAAATAGTGACTACTTTTCTTTACTTCCATGATATAGGATTAATATAGGTAAATATTGGTGCTACATAAGTTGCATTTTAACTTTTGAAAAGATAAATAAATATCCAGTGGAGATAACAACTAAATAAGTTGTAAGAATGTCCTGGAGTCTGCAAAATAACAGACTTAGCTAAACAATATATAAAGGGGGCAGAAAAAATTAAAACAGAGACTAATAGATATTTTCCTAAATTTCTTTTCATTCACTGCTTTGCCCTTGTCACCACCTTCTTCTCTGTGAAGAAGGTGTACTATGATTTGGTAGCCACCATCAACATCCTTTTCTTTATCCTCAGTGACTCCTGAAACTCAATTAGCTGACAAAAAATTTCAACTGATATTACTTTCCAGAACAAAAGTACCTGAATTCCCAACTTTTTGTTTCTGTATGTAAAACCAAAACAATCTTTTGTGGAAATAAAAATAATTTACTCCTAAATATGTTTGTTATTCAATTTAAATTGAGTACTGAAGTACTGAGTACAGAAAACAATTTGAGTAAAACATTTTTAAGGATGCTTGTAAGGTTAACACACACACACACACACACACACACACACACACACACACACACACGAGAGAGAGAAGCACCAGAAGTCAATCAAAAGCAAAGATTATGTTTAAGATTAAAAATCAAAACACACAAATGTTTGCTATAAGTATAGTTGGAATTTAACTCCATTTTTGTTCATCTGTGTGATATAGACATTTAGCCCCCAAATAAAATTTTTTATTTGTTAAATGGGGTAAAAATACACACCTCACCTTACAGAGTATTCTTTTAATTAGAAGTAGGAACTAGAGAGATAGCAACACATGTTTTGCATGCAAGAGGCCCAGTTTTGATACTTGGAAATACATGTATTGTCAGGGGGTACCTAAAATATAAAGTCCAACTACTATGAAGCCCTTGAGCATTGCCTGGTGTTCCCCATCCAAAAAAAGTTTAAAAACAAACAAAAAAACCCAAGTAATTTAATGCATTAAATGCATGGATAGTTATCTATACCCTTCTAAGCAGATTAAAAGTACCTGGAGAGTTTTAAAAAATGTACCAGTGCTCTTTACCCACCTCTGTCAAATTAAATTAGAATCTCCGGGGGAATAGGCGGTGGCATTAGAGTTATTAAAATCTCCCCCAGTAAATATAGCATAGGGCCAAGTTTTAGCAACTGATGGAAAAGTACAAAACCAACTGGATACTCATTAAATATTATCCGATTATCTTCATCCATGTGATAAGAACATTAGACTAATCAGTAAACACTTTTTATTACTAAAAGGAGTTCTCAAGGAAAAGAGGTGCAATTTCATGCTTTAAAGATAAAAGAACTGAACCCTGAAAGGTTGGTGAAGGCTCATGATGAAATAGTTAAAAGTGGATAAGAGACTAGGATTTGCTATTCTTTCAAGAAATTAGAAGTTGCCTTCTTTGGTATCGTTTTTAAGATGAAAAGTGGTCTCTTATTAGGTCGATCTTTACTTCATTTTTTTCTTTTCTTAACAGTTTTGTGACAATGAGGATATAATTACTGGAAATACATAATGATATCATCAATTGTTGTCATTAGTTTAGCATATTGGTATTTATTTATAGAAACTTTCAAGGAGAAAAATCAAAACCTATCAATGATTCTACTTAGATAAAAACAAACATGTAGTTTGGCTTCTGATCATCATTGTCACGATGCTTCTTCAGCTCATTGAGCATTTCCTGTGTTATTGATATGGAAAATCTGAGCAATTTACCACAACACAGTTATGAGCCATCATACAGGTGCATTTAATTTTTAATTACTCTTAAAAATGTTTTTAATAATTAGTAGCAATAACCACTAATTGGCATGTAAGCTATTCTTGCACCAGCAGGCAAACTGTAGGTTTACTTCTGCACACCCACACCCAATCAACTGAAAATTGCTTCAATGCTTATCTTATAATTACTGTGCATAATGCTATTTGCATTGTTTGGAAGCTTTTGTGATTAAATTTTTTTTTTACCTCAGAACCTGTACATGGAGCAGTAAAGATTATTTCTTTACTCAGTAACATCTTATTTACATTGGATTACTGAGACACACAGAAAGAGAAAAATAATGGGTTTTGTTTTTACCTGCCAAATGTATTCCCTCTGTTAGATGCATCCCATATAGAATATGAACTTGCTCTAGATTCTCACCTCTCTTTCTGCTTTTCTGCTGCACCAGGCCACAATTACTTTCTTTGTTGGGGGTCACACTTAACTATGCTCAGCGGTTTATTTCTGGCTTTACGTTTAGAGTTTATTACCCATTATACTGTATCTCTAGTCCCACACAATTTTATTTTTTTGGCAAATTCTTTGTCTGTATGTACTATGTACTCTATAACTTTACATAGCATTGATTTTGAAAATATTCCTGGCAAAGGTGTTAGTCCCAGAGCAGTAGGAGAGATGGCAAAAGGCAACAGGAACCAAGAGTCTGGTAGAAAGTTTCTCCAGTAATTCAGCAGCAATCATCCAACAGGAACAATCTAGCAGGGGTGGCGGTGGCAGAGTCTCCTAGGGCCCCCAGCACTAAGGTTGGGGCTTTATGTGCCCCTGGGCCAACTGGCATCCTGTGGCACTTAGAAGGGGTCAGCTTCTGGTAACTGAAGTCTTCACCCTTAAAGGGACAATAATACTCTAATGGCTGACCAGGGACCATAAGAGTCTCTTTTTCCTTATATCTCTTCCCTTTTCCATAGGAAAAAATAGAAAGGGGTAGTAGGAATAAATAACAGTATCCAAGAATTAGTCTACACTGCTGATCAAGTTTTAGATAGGTCAGATCGGAAGAGTTTCAGCTAATGACATTAATCTATTATACGTAGGTCAGTCAGAAAGTCAATGGTCCTCTGCAGGTCAAAAGAGCCAGGTCCTCAAGCCAGGACACAGTCAAAAGAAGTAGGTGGTGGACTGGTTGCAAGCAGCAGTTCTTTTGTACCTAATAGAAAAGTTTGGGACTCTGTTGCCAAGGGATCAGAAAAGAAAAGGAAACTTGGTTTAGGAACAGTAAAAGTATCAACATGTTGTAAGAGACATAGTACAAAAAGAAAAAAAAATATATATATATATTGCTTATATATATAAGCAATCAAAATATATAAAATCAAAAAAATGCCTAAAAGAGAACATTTGAAACATCAAGGAACTACTTAGAACAAAACCTGTAATTTTAAAGATGACCCAGTTACAACCTATACAAAAATAGTTAAACATAATTACCTTCCTTCACGAAGTGAAAACTGATCTTTTAGAAACTGGGGCAACTTGAACAACTGACTACTTCCTGCTGACTTTGGGCATTGTGGAGCACCAGAGTTTCACTTTTTGATATCTAATAGAGAATATGGAAAATGACAATATTGGGTTCTTAATGGGACAAAAAGATAAATAACTACATTTTGATTCCTATACAAAAGCATAGATACAGTGGAACTGCTTGAAAACAAAAACATACTTCATATGGCTTCTTAAAGTGATGAAGAGGATAAAAGCCTTTCTAAGATGCCATCTAAAAATCAAAGATGTCGACTTCTGATGAGACATAATGGAACCCACACTTCTTTTTGGTACTGTCCTCTGTAGAAATATAAGCATAGACTGTTCATCAAATAATTAGTTTGCCTGCTCTACAATATATGTCAATTTTTACCCAGATAGATGAATTCATTGTTTTCTCACCCTGTACATATTCTTGAAAGTGTCCTTCAGAACCTGTATGGGTTTCCTCTTATGGTGAATTTTAAAAATTTCAATAAAATCATATTAATGATAGGAAACGAAGCATACTTATTTTTCTTTATTTTAATAAATGTGTTTTATTAATATCTTTATTTAAACACCTTGATTACAAATATGATTGTAGTTGGGTTTCAGTATGTAAAGAATACCTCCCTTCACCAGTGCAACATTCCCACTAACAAATGTTTCATGTCATGAGCTTGACCTTCCAGCCCTCCTCTTTTTGTCTTTGAGAATTATTGCAAAAATGTCTCTTTTTTTCTTAAAACCCATAGATGAGTGAGATTATTCTGCATCTATCTCTCTCCCTCTGTCTTACTTCACCCAGCATAAGAGATTCCATGTACATCCATGTATAGAAAAATTTCATGACTTCATCTCTCCTGATGGCTCCATAATATTCCATTGTGTATATGTAGCACAGTTTCTTTAGTCATTCATCTGTTGAAGGGTTCTTGGTTGCTTCGAGAGTCTGGCTATTGTAAATAGTACTGCAAAGAATATAGGAGTAAGGAAGGGAATTTTGTGTCGTATTTTTGTGTTCCTAGGGTATATTCCTAGGAGTAATATAGCTGGATTGTATAGGAGTTCAATTTCCAATTTTTGGAGGAATCTCCATATCACTTTCCATAAAGGTTGGACTAGACATTCCCACCATCAGTGGACAAGAGTTCCTTTCTTTCCCCATCCCTGCCAGCACTGATTTTTCTCATTCTTTGTGATGTGTGCCAATCTCTGTGGTGTGAGATGGTATCTCATAGTTTTTTTTGATTTGCAACTCCCTGATAATTAGTGATGTGGAGCATTTTTTCATGTGCCTTTTGGCCATTTGTATTTCTTCTTTATCAAAGTGTCTATTCATTTCTTCTCCCCATTTTTTAATGAGATTAGATTTTTTTTAGAGTACTGTCAGTGCCTTGAATATTTTGGATATTAGCTCCTTATCTGATGGGTTTTGGGGGAATAGTTTCTCCCACTCAGTGGGTGGCTCTTGTATCCTGGGCACTGTTTTCTTTGAGGTGCAGAAGCTTCTCAGCTTAATATATTCCCATCTGTTTATCTCTGCTTCCACTTGTTTGGAGAGTGCAGTTTCCTCCTTGAAGATGCCTTTAGTCGCAATGTCATGGAGTGTTTTATCTACATGTTGTCCTATATACCTTATGGTTTCAGGTCTGATATCAAGGTCTTTAATTCATTTGGATTTTACCTTCATACATGATGTTAGATGGGGGTCTAAGTTAGCTTTTTTGCAAGTGGCTAACCAGTTGTGCCAAAGCCACTTGTTGAAGGAGCTTTCCCTTCTCCATTTAGGATTTCTTGCTCCTTTATCAACAATTAGGTGATTATATGTCTGGGGGACATTCTCTGAGTACTCAAGTATATTCCACTGATATGAGGGTCTTTCTTTATTCAAATACCATGCTGTTTTGATAACTATTGCTTTGTAATACATTTTAAAGTTGGGGAAAATTATGCCTCCCATATTTTTTCCCAAGGAGTGCTTTAGCTGTTCGAGGGTATTTATTGCTCCAAATAAATTTCAACAGTGTTTGATCCACTTCTTTGAAGAATGCCATGGGTATGTTTAGAGAAATCGCATTAAATTTGTATAATGCTTTGGGGAATATTGCCATTTTAATTATGTTAATCCCGTCAATCCATGAACAGGGTATGTGTTTCCATTTACTAGTGTCCTCTGTTATTGCATGAAATAGTGCTGTATAATTTTCTTTATATAGGTCCTTCACGTCTTTAGTCAAGTTGACTCCAAGATATTTGAGTTTGTGAATGGGATTGTTTTCTTAATGTCCATTTGTTCCCTATCATTATTGGTGTATATAAACGCCATTGATTTTTGTGTGTTAATTTTGTAGCCTGCCACCTTGCTAGATGAATCTATTGATTTTAGAAGCTTTTAGGTAGAGTTTTAGGATTTTCTAAGTAGAGTACATGTCATCTGAAAACAGTGAGAGTTTGACTTCTTTTCCTATCTGGATTCCATTGATATCTTTTTTGCCTAATTGCTATAGCAAGTACTTTCAGTACTATGTTGAATAACAGTGGTGAGAGAGGATAGCCTTGTCTTGTACCAAGATTTAGAGGAAAGGCTTTTGGTTTTTCTCCATTGAGAATGATATTTTCCATTGGCTTGTGGTAGATGGCCTTTACTATATTGATAAATTTTCCTTTCATTCTCATCTTGCTGAGAATTTTTTTAATCAATAATGCATGTTGGGGACCCGGAGAGATAGCATAGCGGTGTTTGCCTTGCAAGCAGCCAATCCAGGACCTAAGGTGGTTGGTTCGAATCCTGGTGTCCCATATGGTCCCCCATGCCTGCCAGGAGCTATTTCTGAGCAGATAGCCAGGAGTAACCTCTGAGCATAGCCAGGTGTGGCCCAAAAATAAAAAACAAACAAACAAACAAAAAAGAATGCATGTTGGATCTTATCAAATGCTTTCTCTGCATCTATTGATATGATCATGTGATTATTAGTTTTCTTGTTGATGTTGTGTATTATGTTGACATATTTATGGATGTTAAACCATCCTTTTATTCCTGGGATGAAACCTACTTGATCATAGTGAATGATCTTCTTGATAAGGCATTGGATCCTATTTGCCAGGGTTTTGTTGAGGATCTTTTCATCTGTGTTCATTAGGGATATTGGTCTGTAATTTTTTTTTTGCAGCATCTCTGTCTGGTTTTGGTATCAAGGTGATATTGGCTTCATAAAAGCTATTTGGTAGTGTACCTGTTTTTTCAATTTCATGAAAGAGCCTGGCCAGGATTGGTAGTAGTTTCTCTTGAATGGTTTGAAAGAATTCATTAGTGAATCCATCTGGGCCTGGGCTTTTGTTTTTGGGCAGATATTTGATTACTGTTTTAATTTCCTCAATGGTGATGGGGGTGTTTAGATATGCTACATGAGTTTTGAGAGTGCTATGAGCACATTCAACATTGGTTTGTCCTTGTGGACTATAGTAGATATCAGTAATATGTTTAATTTGCCATTCTTTGCAAAATTATTAAAAAGTTTTACTAATTTAGGCTGGACCATTTATTAATTTTGATGGTATTGGGATCACACATAACAGAAAAACATTGTAATAAAAAGGAACAAATGGCTATAGCTTTTATGATGTCAGAGGTACAGCTCACATAAAATGCAAATAAGTATCAGTAAATACATGTAGTTACTAATGTAAGTGATGTAACATGTTACTTGTTACTGATATGACATGTAACTACACGTTTGGGAAGAGGTTAACAAAATTGATATATATTTGACATAATTAATTTGTCTGCAGATCTTGGGGATTAGCTTCCACCACATTAGGGGTACAATGCAAAGGAGTGCAAATATTGCAAGTACAAACTATTTGTCTGGCTTACTTTAGTGGGACACAATAGTGTACATAATGGTGAAGGACATTTTTGTGTATAGCATTATGCTTTTCTACAAATGACTTAGTTTTTATATTGCTAGGTGATTAGCTGATTTGTTTCCCAAAACTATTGAACCAGGGAGACAAGAATGAGATATTATATGAGTGATGAAAATAGGCTTGGAGTACTTTTGTAAAATAGCTTGCAGTTGATAAAGCAAATCTTGAACTACAGGTTTGTGAGCATTTATGGATGCAGTGACAATTACAGGAAAAAGGCCAATTTACATAGAATGAGTTAATATAGTGCATGGCTTGACATGTAATAGAGTAGATAAACCAAAGTAGCAAGTTTCATGGGAAAAGGAAATAATTTCAGAATATCTCTGCTATAGTGAAGTCAACACAAAGTTAGAATTTGTTCCATGAGAGTCAATAATTTAGCTATATTTATGTAGTAATTTTATCTTTAATCTGAGAGTGTCATCTACAGTTAATCACTAAAAATCATGAAGTAAACTGAGAACTATTAGTATGCAAAATCAATTTTAGAATTAAGTGATGGTTCTGCTAATGTTTTCATAGTAGTAAATGGCAAATAAAATTTTATGATGATAAGAGGCAAAAGATAAAAATTTGACTTTATAATAGTGGGACAAATATATTGGTTATAATCTGATACTAGATGAGGCATGGATGTAAATATAAGTTTATTTCCTTATTAATTTATTCAATAAAAATAAACTAAAAAAGTGATATACCAAGCAATGAGATATTGAAAAACAAACAATTGTGGGAAAGTATAGTCCTGGAAGAACAAAACTGAATCTGAAAATCTTTTATTTTGAAACTAATAGGGGAACTCTCAAAGTAATTATATCTATCACAAACTCATTTTTGTTACTGAAAATTGTAATAATGATACTAGGTTGAATGTTCATTGTGAATATTAAATTAAATACCTTGTTAATTACTTGATGATTTCATTTTTAGACAGTATCTATTAATATAAATATGCATCATAATTTTTTGTCCTTCAAAGAATTCACAGTATAATAAAATTAGATATACTCTCACTTATCAGATTATCTGATTGCAATCAACATAAAAAAGTACTGGGTACTGAAACTAGAAAGAAACTTGTTGGGAATAATGAGGGCTCTCACAAATTATCTGGAAGTCTGGATAAAAAGATTTGAAAATATATGTTAAGTAAAAAGCTGAATTTTCAAACCTGGATGGCATTGCCAGCCAATAAAAATTACTTTTTTTTTTTATCTTGTATCTTCGTTAACAAAATTCAAAGTCTTAGAGACTGAGAGAGAAGGATTGGAGTTAAAGATAAGAAAGTTGAGACTATTTGTGTGCCTTAGAGATTAATAACTGTCTAGATACCATCCATAGCAGTGGAGAAGTACCCTTCATCAATACTTTTGGATGAGAATGCTAAAAAGAAAGGGTTTTTAGGTGAGCAGTACCTCAAATTAATATTGGTCTACAAGAAGGCCATTGATTTTTGGGTGTTAATTTTGTAGCCTGCCATGCTGTTATATGAATCTATTGTTTCTAGAGGCTTAATGGTAGAGTCTTTAGGGTTTTATAAGTACAGTATCATGTCATCTACAAACAGTGAGAGCTTGACTTCTTCCTGCTCTATCTGGATGTTCTTGATATCTTTTGCTTGCCTATTCACTATGACAAGAACTCCCAGTACTACATTAAATACGAATGGTAAGAGAAGGCAGCCTTGTCTTGTACCAGATTTTAGAGAAAAGGCTTTTAGTTTCTTTCCATTGTGAATAATATTTTCCATTGGCTTGTGGTAGATGGCCTTGACTATATTGAGAAAAGTTCCTTCCATTTTCATCTTGATGAGAGGCTTTTTTTTTTTTTTATCAAGAAGAGGTGTTGGACCTTATCAAATGCTTTCTCCGCATCTATTGATATAATCATGTGGTTTTATATTTCATTTTGCTGATATGGTGAATTATGTTGATTGATTTATGTATGTTAAACAATCCTTGCATGTGGAATGAATTCTATTTGGCCATGCTGTATGACCTTCTTGATGAGGCATGGATCATATTTGCCAGAATTTTGTTGAGAATTTTTGTTTCTGTGTTCATCGAGGATATTGGTTTGTAGGTTTCTTTATTTGCAACATCTCTGTCTAGTTTAAGTTGATGTTAGCTTCGTAAAAACTTCTATTTGGGAGTTCCTGATTTTTCAGTTTCATGAAAATTCTGAAAAGGATTGATAGTAGTTCCTCTTAAAAGATTTCAAAGAATTTGTTAGTGAATCCATCTGGGCCTGGGTTTTTGTGTTTGGGAAGACTTTTGATTACCATTTTTATTTTATCTGGAGTGATACAACTGCTTAGATATGTTAGATTATCCTGGTTTAACCATGGAAGATTGTAAGAGTCTAAGAATTTATCCATTTCTTTAAGGTTCTCGTGTTTCGTGATATAGTTTCTCAAAGTAGTCTCTGATTATCCTTTGAATCTCTGCAGTATTGTAGTGATCTCCCCCTTTCTATTTTTATTCAGGTTTATGAAGTTTCTCTTTCTCCATTTTTTTGTGAGTTTTGCCAGTGGTTTATCAATCTTGTTTATTTTTCAAAGAATCAAAGTTTGTTTTTGTTGATCTTTTGAATTGTTTGATTGATTTCCACTTCTTTGATTTTGGCTCTAAGCTAAGCTTTGCTATTTCCTTCTGCATATCTATTTTTGCTTCCTTTTGTTGATCATTTTCTAATTTTAAAAGTAGTGTCATTAAGCTTTTTATATAACCCCATCTTCCTTTCTGATGTGTGCTTGCAAAGCTATAAATTTTTTCTCTTAGTACTGCTTTTGCTGTGTCCCACAATTTCTGATAATTTGTCTCTTCATTGTCATTTGTTTCCAGGATTGTTTTACTTTCCTCTTTGATTTCATCTCTGACTTATTATTTATTCAGTAGTGAGCTGTTTAATTTCCAGGTTTAATTTTCTTTTTTTTTTTTTTTGACTTTTGGTATTTTATTTCTAATTTCAATGACTTGTTATCTGAAAAGGTAGTCTGTACAATTTCTATCCTCTGGACTTTATGGAGATATGTCTTATGGGCCAGCATGTGGTTTAACCTGGAGGATGACTCATGTGCATTGGAGAAGAATGTGTATCAGTTTTCTGGAGATGAAGTACTCTATATATACCTACTAGTCCACTTACTTCCATTTCTATTTTAAGAGCTTTTATATACTTGTTGGGTTTCAGCCTGGTTCACCTATCAAGGGGTGAAAGGGCAGTGTTGTTGAGGGCTTCCACTTTATTGTGCTGCTATTGATATCTTCTTTCAGATTTGTTAACAATTGTATTAAATATTTGCTGGTCCCTTATTGGGTGCATATATGCTTAGGAGTGTGATTTCTTCCTGTTGTTCATATCCTTTGATTAGTATGAAATGACTCTTTGTCCCTTACGACTTTTCTGAGTCTGATTTGTGTCATCTGATATTAATATTGCTACTCCAGCTTTTTTAATGGAATTGTTTGCTTGGATTATTTTCCTCCAGCCTTTGATTTTGAGTCTATAATTGTTCTGACTGTTCATATGTATTTGTTGTAGGCATTTTGGATTCTTTTTTTTTTATCCATTTAGCCATTCTTTGTCTCTTTACAAGTGCATTTAGACTGTTGACATTGAGAGAGATAATTGTCATAGGATTTAGTGTCATTTTGGTGTAGAAGTTTGGTGTGTCTATTGATCTTTCTTGTCTTAAAGTAGACCTTTCAGTTTTTCTTTTAAGGCTGGTTTTGAGTCTGTAAAATTTCTGAGCCGTTGCTTATCTGTGAAGCCATGTATACTTCCTTCAAACCTGAAAGTGAGATTGGCTGGGTGTAGTATTCTAGGTGAATCATTCATTTCATTGAGTTTTGTCACTATATTCCACCACTACCTTCTGGCCTGAGGGTTTCTTCTGAATGGTCTGCTGTAAATTTTAAGGATGCTCCTTTGAATATAATTTCCCTTTCTGATATGACTGCTTTCAATATTCTATTCCTATATGTGGGATTTGTCATTGTTACTAGGATGTGTTTGGGGGTGCTTTTGTTTGGGTCTTTTTTAGCTGGTATACTTTGGGCATA
Organism: Suncus etruscus; assembly: GCF_024139225.1. Classification (NCBI taxonomy): domain Eukaryota; kingdom Metazoa; phylum Chordata; class Mammalia; order Eulipotyphla; family Soricidae; genus Suncus; species Suncus etruscus. The sequence continues at coordinate 40,075,391 of NC_064848.1, forward strand.
CAGAATATGGATGCATAGCATCTTTAGTTCTGGAAGTTTCTCTGTGATGATGTCCTTGACTGTTGATTCTTCCTTGGAATTTTCTTCCTGGGCCTCTTGGACTCCAATGATTCTTTTGTTGTTTCTGTTGAATTTATCAAAGACTTCCATTTTCATCTGTTCACATTCCTTGAATATTATTTTGTTGTCTGATCATTTGCTTTAAGGTTCTTTTCCAATCTCTTCTGCTGTATGGAGTTGTTCTGTATCTCACCTTCCACTTCACTGATTCTCTCCTCAGCTTCTGTTACTCTGTTGGAGAGGCTATCTATTGAGGTTTTCATTTCATCTACCGAGTTTTTCAGTCCTTTTATTTTTGTTTGGTGTTTTCTGATTTCTGTCTTTGTAATCTGTTCAGCCCAATCTATGCTTTCTTTGAGTTCTATGAGCATCCTCCATATTTCTAATATAAACTTCTTATCTGAGAGACTAATTAGATTGTTAGCATTTTTCGGATCATCAGAGTTGCCATCTCCATTTTCTATATCTGGTGTTGGTTTGTGTTGTTTCCACGTTGTCATGCTTGCTGTGTGGTTTTTCGTCTACGTTTTATGGTAGAGTTCATTCTCTGTAAGATGCTGTGGCCACAAAGCAAAGTGGAGGGTATGCGCTCCTCTGGCCCATCCTGCTTGAGCATTTCCAAGTCACCTCCATCTCTCAGCTTCTTTTGGGGCTTCTCAATTTTAAATTCTTAATAATTTATAAGCAAGAGGGGCTGGAGTGATAGCACAGCTGTAGAGCATTTGCCTTGAATGCAGCCAATCCAGGACGGATGGTAGTTTGAATCCCAGTGTCCCATATGGTCTCCCAATCCAGGAGCAATTTCTGAGCTCATAGCCAGGAGTAACCTCTGAGTGTCACTGGGTTTGGCCCAAAAAACCAAAAAAAAAAATTATTAACAAGAGATATCTCATTTTCATTTTACACTGGTTATACAAATTTTCAAGCAGTTTCTAAACATATATTTTATAAAGAGGATCTAAACAGAACTCTAGAATAGTGAAAGCAGAATATCCTAGTAATAAGAATAATTAATCTAAAAGCAAAAGTGATAGATTTTATGATCTAAAATAACACACATGATTCTTCTATGTTTTACTAAAAGTCATCTTGTTAAAATGAGTAAAATAAAATGATTGTGACTGCATTAGAGAAACAACTCTCTTCTTAATGGAATTGCAAGGAGACACTTACATAGGCTATAGGAAAAATACCATTCAAGTCAAATAAACTACTTTTACTTTCAAACCACTGTACTACAGAGGGATAGCTCATTCTTCCTTCCAACTAGCCTTTTCATAACATTATTAGAAGCAAGCACTGTCCCCATCATAGGCTTCTTTTATTCTGGGCACTAAATTTATATATTCATGGAAAACATATTTTATGAGATGTGCAGAGAATTAGTAAACAAGTTTAGCTATCCCTGAGTATTATTTTAAAATTGATACAACTTTGTTTTTAGTTTTTCTTCATTGAAAAGCTTTCCAAATTTTCTTATCAAAATTGTATAGAATTTTAGGCTTCTAGTTCAACACTTTCCCAGATATGAAGTTCTTGAATATACCAAAGAAATTGTTCTTTTATGCCTTGTTGGAGCACTTCTAGTCTATTCCAGATTGGAAGAGAAAAAAAAAATTATCCAAAAGTCTTTACTACCTTTAAATTGAGTTCATCTCTTAGTGACTTTCAACAAGAAATGCTTTGAGATTTTTAAATTTTATTTTATTTTAGGGGCACACTGTCTGTGCTCAGGGCTTACTCTGGCCTCTGCAGTCAGTAATCATTCCAGGCTGGACTAAAGGAACTAAAGTGTTTTAGAATCACTGAAATTAAGTTTGACTCTTCTTCTCCATGTAAATAAAAAATATGTTGTATAATTGTAATGATAATTTTTCTGCTCTTGAGATCTATTTCAATTAAAGAAGCTATTTTTTTTAAAGTACCACGAGTACAATATAACATAGGAAGAAGTCTAAGAGGATTATCTTATTAGGTCAACAGGATTGCAGTTCTAATTGTTACAGTCTTGAAAGTTTTCTCTTGAAGATTAATTTGCCTTCTGTATATCATCATCTATGTAGGAAACAACTTTCTCCCCTCCATTATCTGTAATATGCTAGGCTTATATCCAACTGAAACCACTGTATGAGAGACAGAGCTGGTTACAAACAGACTTGTGCCAGGAAGGACAGATCAGACATCTTCCATCTGTGTCTCAGCTTTCTCTGGCTCTGCTGTTGGGTTGCTTGTTTGGAGTACACACCCATATACTCTATTTTTCAATACTCTGCAATTGGAAAAATTGGCACATTAGAGAATTGAGTGAGGCCTTATTTGATAAGATTTCCCCTAATTTTTAGTGAATAGATTTAGATGTGTGTAACATTCATTCAGAAAGGCATGCTGAACTTAATCTAGTCAAAAAGTTACTTTCTTTATAACATTTTATCTGTAAAAATCATGTAAATACATGTAGAATTTCTTTATAATTATGAACATTCATTGATAAAATATCATCATAATTATTAGTGTGTTTAATTATCAGAAAATGAAATTGACCACAGACCTCTTATAGAAGCAAGCACTTAGTCCTGAATATCATGTCTCTTTCTCTTTGGTTGCATAGCAATATGCTACTGTAACAAACAAAAAGGAAATCATCATATTATGTTCCTCTCCTTAAATATCCCTTACAGGACACATTTAAAAAGAGGCAGCACAACTTTCATTCTATACTTTTCTTTTTATTACTCACTCCTACCTTTTAGTTTCCTTTGTATGAATTTTGTCATTTGATTATGTGATCTTTGAAAAAAGAAATAACTATACAGCATAATCATAGGAAGTTTGAATGGAACCAAGATGATATCAGCAACAATTATAGAAAATCAGACAATGGTAAAAAGAAACAATTAAAAGAATAGCAGCTAAACTATTTATCAAGCACCCATTATTAAAAAGTAATTATAAAAAAAAAGTATTTTTTTTTTGTTTTTGGGTCACACCCAGCAGTGCCCAGGGTATGAAATCACTCCTGGCAGGCATGGTGGACGATATGGGTTGGTGGTATTCGAACCATCATTGGTCCTTGGTCAGCTTGCAAGGCAAACGTCCTACTGCTGTTCTATCTCCCTGGCCCCTAATATGAATATTTTAATGGGAATAATACAATAAAGATTTTCTTTACTACTTGCAATTATATAAACAAGAATTATTAATCACAATTTATTGATATAAAAAAAAACTTACTTTGAAGTAATGCTCACCAATTCAGGTTATTCTTAAATGGTAGAGCTACAATTTAAGGCAATGTGACCAAGTTTGGAGCAATAAAACACTGGGTAAGGGGGCCAAAGTGTTAGTACAGTGGCTGGGCATTTGCCTTACACATCACTGACCCAGGACAAACCTGGGTAAAATCCCTAGCGTCCCATATGGTCTCCTGAGCCAGGTGTGATTTCTGAGCTCAGAGCTGAGTGCCACTGGGTGTAACTCGAAAGAAAGAAAGAAAGAAGAAGAAGAAAGAAAGAAAGAAAAGAAAGAAAGAAATAAAGAAAGAAAGAAAGAAGAAAGAAAGAAAGAAAGAAAGAAAGAAAGAAAGAAAGAAAAAGAAAGTAAGAAAGAAAGAAAGAAAGAAAGAAAGAAAGAAAGAAAAAGAGAAAAGAAAGAAAGAAAGAAAGAAAGAAAAGAGAAAGAAAAGAAAGAAAGAGAAAGAAGAAAGGAAAAGAAAAGAAAGAAAGAAAGAAATAAAGAAAGAAAGAAAGAAAGAAAGAAAGAAAGAAAGATAGAAAGAAAGAAAGAAAGATAGAAAGAAAGAGAAAGATGAAAGAAAAGAGAGAAAGAGAGAAAAGGAAAGAGGAGGGAGGGAGGGAGGAAGGAAGGAAGGAAGGAAGGAAGAAGAAGAATGAAAGAAAGAAAAGAGAAAAGAAAGAAAGAAGAAAGAAAGAAAAGAAAGAAAAGAAAGAAAGAAAGAAAGAAAAAGAAAGAAAGAAAGAAAGAAAGAAAGAAAAGAAAGAAAGAAAGAAAGAAAGAAAGAAAGAAAGAAAAGAAAGAAAGAAAGAAAAGAAAGAAGAAAGAAAGAAGAAGAAAAGAAAGAAAGAAAGAAAGAAAGAAGAAAGAAAGATGGGAGAAGTGATGGAAGGAAGAAAGGAAAGGGGAAGGAAGGAAGGAAGGAAGGAAGGAAGGAAGGAAGGAAGGAAGGAAGGAAGGAAGGAAGGAAGGAAGGAAGGAAGGAAGGAAGGAAGGAAGGAAGGAGAGGGGAGTGGAAAAGGAGAAGAGGACAAGAGGGGAGGGAAGGGAAGGAAAAAGGAAAGGAAAACAAGGGAAGTAAAGAAGAGCCCGGAGTAAAAGAAAAAGTGATTTGGAATCCAAGGACAATACAGAGAAACAAAGGCTGGGCAGAGAGGCTAGACTTAGCAGCTTTTGACTTCATCAGAAATGTCTTTTAGTGTCCTTCATGTCCTTGTTTCCTGGTCAACTTTGATGAGCTAGACTTGGTATTTTGGTTTTATTAATTTAACTAGCAAGTCTAACACATATTTTAGTAGAGGAATGATAATAGAAATAATTCTAACAACACTTGAACGGGGCCTCTGAAGCTCATTGACAGCCAGATTATTGCTCACTCTGACTAGATTTCAAAAAAATAAACTTGATATCTCATGAGAAGCTGGTAGGTTTTTTCATTACAATTTGCTAATATATAAATAGCATAGAATAAATGTCCTTATCAATGGTAGAGAGTCAAAATTATAGGTTAAATTAGAAAGTACTAAATCAAGGTTTTTATAATTTTTCTTCTTCACTCTCAAAGTTTTTCATCTTACCTGTCAAAGTATTTGGTAAATTCTAATTTGATCAAGATGTGAAATTCCAATTTCAGTCATAAAGCATTTAAAATTAACATAGAATCTAATTTAGTATATCTCACTTCTAAATTTAGTTAAAGAACATTTTTATTTTATTTTATTAAAACCATTTTGATCTACAAGTCCCTTCATAGTTGAATTTCAGATATACAGCTTGTCAAGGCTATTCCCACCACCAGTGTCAAATCTCCCTCCACCAATGAACCCAAAGTGGCACCCTATACTACCACACTTTACCCCCTGGCCTGCCTGTATAACAGGGCCATTTAAGTTTAGATTGTTAATTTAAGTCTCTTGATTCTATTGTCATTGACTTTGGCTTGGATATTTTAGTTCTGTCCTTTATTTTCACCTCCAATGTATATGAAACCACTTTGGTTCTTGGCCCTAGCCTGCCTCTTTCTTTCCTTTCCTTCCTTCCTTCCTTCCTTCCTTCCTTCCTTCCTTCCTTCCTTCCTTCCTTCCTTCCTTCCTTCCTTCCTTCCTTCCTTCCTTCCTTCCTTCCTTCCTCTTCCTTCCTTCCTTCCCCTTTCCTTCCTTCCTTCCTTCCTTCCTTCCTTCCTTCCTTCCTTTCTTTCTTTCTCTTCCTTTCTTTCTTTCTTTCTTTCTTTCTTTCTTTCTTTTCTTTCTTTCTTTTCTTTCTTTCTTTTTTCTTTCTTTCTTTCCTTTCTTTCCCTTTCTTTCTTTCTTTCTTTCTTTCTTTCTTCTTCTTTCTTTCTTCTTTCTTTCTTTCTTTCTTTCTTTCTTTTCCTTTCTTTCCCACATCCAGTGAAGCTCAGGGGCTACTCTCACAATTCGCTCATAAATCCCTCCTGGCTTGGGGACCATATGGGATGCTGGTGGATGAATCGTGGGCTATCCTAGGTCAGCCACATGCAAGGCAAATGCTCTAGCGCTGTGCCACTGCTCTGGCCCCAAAGAAAAACTTTCTTCTCAGTTTTATAGAAAAATAAAGAAATATGTGCTAAAACAATCTGTGTCACAAGGTTCTATGAGAAAGGAGGGGATCCCCAATTTAAAAGATAAGCAATAAAAAAAAGAAAAGATAAAAGGGTGTGTGTGGCAAGTGCCTAAAATTAGGGAGACCCTACCCATGAAGCATCCTGCCATAAGACTAACTACATGCTTTAAGTATACTAAGTTCTCTAACCTCAAAGTCTTTCTTTGTGGTCTTAGTATGAAGAGCATTTTTCACTTTCCTCTTAAAATTTGTTGTTTGACTTCATTGCTGGAGTAGGATCAAAACATAGCAACTAGGAGCCTAGTTTGTTCTAATAAGAGAAAGCTTTGTTCTAGCACCAGAAGTGCCCTTCTTCGCTATGTCTGTTTCTTTATCATCTCTTACTTTTGCTATTTCTCTGAAACAGGGAACAAAATGTCATTATAGAGAAATGTCATTATAGAGTTTAGTAAAGACTACATGGAATGCATTTAATTTCTTCACCTGAAGCACTCTTAGGTTTTGTTGTTGTTGTTGTTTGTTTGTTTGTTGTTTGTGGGTCACACCCGCAGCACTCAGGGGTTACTCCTACCTCTTTGCTCAGAAATCGCCCCTGGCAGGCCTGGGGGACCATATAGGATGCCAGGATTCGAACCACCATCCCTCTGCATGAAAGGCAAACGCCTTACCTCCATGCTATCTCTCCATGTTAGGTATTATCTCTCCCCATGCTAGGTATTTTCTTAAGTAGATAGAGCACTCAATATTTTCAGCATTCATAAATGAAAAACCATTGACAATCATTTCTGGGAAACTTTAATAGATGCTGACGTTTTATGTTTCATATATACTTCAGCTGAAAAGTGCTTTGTTCTGAATGGATACAGAACAGTGGTCAGAGAAGAATTGACTTCAGTGGAGCCAGAATTACAATGTTAACACTAAAAGATTATTTACCTCTGGTTTACACTTTTTTTTAAATTCTGACTTATGAAAGGGCTTAAATCATTTAGAGAGGTAAGATGTGCTGATTGTGCAGAGAAAGGTGTAAATCCTTGATGATAAATGTGCTGTCTGTTTTATTACTAGGGCAGACTAGGTTTGGAACTACAGCGTTCTAACTAATAGTAAAGTATCCAGGGAGTTTGGAGCTGAAACTATGCACTCCAAAAGAAGCCTTAGGAAGATAATGATACTCAATTGTCGATGGTGACCCTAATATTTAATGCTGAACATTTTGTCTTGACACAATAACATGTGGTGTATCATGTAGAAAGTAAAATTCTCTTTGAGTCACTGTTTTTAAAACAGTTTTTTATGTTTCTCTGTTCCCCTGACCTCAGTACAGTTTGGGCAGTTCTCCCATGTCTTTGTGTGTTGTGTGTGTGTGTGTGTGTGTGGTATCCTTCAACAAACCTCAATAAATCTTTGAACTAAACTCTTTTTTTTTGTTTTGTTTTGCCACACTTAGTTGGTGCTCAAGGGTTACTCCTGTCTCTGCATTCAGAAATCACTTCTGACTCAGGTGACCATGGGATGCAGGGGAATCAAACCCCGATCCATCTGGGGTATGCTATCACTCTAGCCCCTGAAACTAACTTTTAATTTTATTTTTGGAGCCAGAATGATAGAATAGCTGCTCAAAGGTGTGTGTCGTGCCACACGGCCAACCAGGGACACACCCGGGTTCCATCCCTGGCATTCCAAATGGTCTCCCGTTCCTGCTAGGAGGGATTTCTGAGTGCAGAGCCAGGAGTAACCCCTGAGAGCAGCTGGGTGTGGGCCAAAACAAAACAAAACAAAACAAAAAATAATAATTTTACTTTCTAAAACATACTATACAAATCAATTATTTCTGAATTTATCTTAATCTAAAAACAAAAATAAAGTCTAATTGAACAGGCAAAATGAACATCAGAAACAGTCAGTGTTGGAATTAAATCTAAAACCCAGAACTTCTCATTCTTGATTAAATTGGTTAGCATAGAAATTTAATAGTGGCCTATTGGATTCCTTACTTTTTCTTTTATACATATTTGTTATTTATTTGTATTGTGGGTCAAATATAGCAATGCACAGGACCTATTTGTGGATCTGAGCTCCTGGCTAATTCTGTACTGTATGTACTTCCAGGAATTAAATCATGGTTAATATCATACAAGGCCATAACCACTGTACAATTTTTCCGGCAGTAGATTTCTTAGTTTTTATACATTATGATAGTGTATTGATGATGGGAAGGTGGATAATAACAGCAAATACCTTTGGTTCATTTTAGTTGCTGGGTACTAATTTAAGTACTTTACAATTTTTTTGGGGGGGCACACCTGGTGATTCTCAGGAGTAAGCCTGGCTATGCACTCAGAAATTGCCCCTGGCATGGGAGACCATATAGGATGACTGGGGATCAACCGCAGTCAGTCCTAGGTTAGCGTATAAGGCAAACACACCCTACCCCCTGTGCCACCGCTCCTGCCCCAGCACTTCACATTTTTAACTCAAGTTATTCTTAGAGCAGAGTATAAAAAATGTGCTTATATATATAATACTGGCCATTAATTGGCAGAGCAAGAATTTGATACCATGTAATCCAACCACTGAATCTGGGTTTTAAAGCACACAGCTATACCACAGCTTATTTAATTAGTTGTCTCCACCCAAATGAAATTTTATTTATTCTTCTTAGTCTGTATCACTTAAAATTGTTGAAATATTTAGACCAGGGGTCTCAAACTCGTGGCCCATGGGCCGTTTGCAGCCCTCCGTAAAACATTTTGTGGCCCGGCCTTCAAATATCGCAGTATTCGCGATTATTCGCTTACCGAATAATCACAATAAAAATCTCATTAGTAAGAAAAAAATCGCATTAAGCATTCGCATACCCCGCATTAAGCATTAGCATACCCCGAGCAGTTTGATTCGGGGTATGCAAATGTTTAATGCGATTTTTTTGCAATTTTTTTCTTACTAATGCAATTTTTATTGCAAATATTAGGTAAACAAATAATCACGAATACTTTGCCCCTAGCGCTGCTTCTGCCCACTGTCCCTTGCATTATATCGGAGGCCTAAGGAAGAGAAGGGAGAGAAGTTTACTACAGAATTAGATTTTGTCATACCTTCATCATGACTTCATCATAGCCTGCAGTGAAGAGAAAGATTGATGACGAGCACAGACAATTTCAGGAAAAGTGGAAGATGCAGTATTTCTTGGTTGAGCACAGGGGCATCCCCACATGTCTTATTTGCTCAGAGAAAGTTGCAGTGCACAAGGAATACAACTTGAAATGCCATTATTTAACTAAACATGCTGAGGAATGTGCAAAATATCAAGGAAATGAGAGAGCCAAGCAGGTTGCCAGTCTTAAAGCATGTCTAATGAGGCAACAAGATTTCTTCAAGAAAGCAACCAAAGAGAATGTTACGTCAGTAGAAGCTAGTTACATGGTTAGTGAGATGATTGCTAAGGCAAGGAAACCATTCACAAAAGGAGAGTTTGTTTAAAAAAAAATGCATGTTATAGGCTGCAAGTATTATCTGTCCAGAAAAGATAGGTCAGTTTAGCAAAATTAGCCTTTCTGCCAACACTGTGGCAGAGCAAGTTTCTGACATGTCAAGTGACATTTATCATCAACTGTGTGGAAAAGCCAAATGTTTTGATGCATACTCAGTTGCTCTTGACGAGGGCACAGATATAACAGACACTGCGCAGCTCACAATTTATGTCCGTGGTGTTGATTGCAATTTTGAATTGACAGAGGAGCTGCTCACATTCACTCCAATGCATGGCCACCACTAATGAGATATTTCGGCATCTGTGTGATGCCATTGAGAATGCAGGTTTGCCATGGAAGAGGTTTGTTGGAATAATAACCAATGGAGTGCCATTGATGACAGGGAGGAAAAATGGATTGGTGGCACTTGTTCAAAAAAACTTGAAGAGGAGGGTGTAGAGAAGGCCATTGCTCTTCACTACATTATCCATCAGCAGGCCCTTTGCAGTAAATGTCTGCCATGTGATAATGTGATGTCTGTTGTTGTGAAATGCGTCAACCAAATCAGATCCAAGGGCTTAAAGCACAGGAGGTTCCATGCATCTTTAGAGAAAACGGAGTCAGAATATGGAGATGTGCTCTATTTCACTGAAGTACGTTGGCTCAGCAGGGAAAATGTCTTGAAAAGATTTTCTGAGTTGAGAAAAGAAGTGAAAGCCTTCATGGAGAAAGATGGGAATGCTGTTTCTGAGTTGAGTGATCACAAATGGCTCATGGACTTAGATTTTCCTGTTGACATCACACATAAGCTGAATGTACTAAACTAGATGTTACAAAGCCGGAGGCAGCTTCTCAGTGCTGCCTATGACAACGTGAAAGCATTCTCCACAAAACTTGTGTTATGGAAATCCCAGCTCTCTCAGACAAACCTTTGCCATTTCCCAGCATGCAAAAAACTTGAGGATGCAGGCATACCATTCAGTGCTGAGAAATATGTTGATGCTATTTTTAAGCTAGAGAAGGAATTTGATCACAGATTTGCAGACTTCAAAAAGCACAGAGCCACTTTCCAAATTTTTGTGGACCCCTTTTCCTTTGATGTGCAAGATGCCCCTCCTGTGCTTCAAATGGAGCTCATTGACCTGTAATGCAACTCTGATCTCAAAGCCAAGTTCAGGGAGATTAGTGGAAAAGCAGACATGCATGGGCAATTTTTTAGAGAATTGCTCCCCAGCTTCCCTGAGCTTTCCCGAATGTTCGAGCACACCATGTGCCTTTTTGGGAGCACATATTTGTGTGAAAAGTTACTCTCCACATTGAACTTCAATAAGTCAAAGTACAGGTCTAGACTTAATGATGATCATCTTCAAGCCATACTGAGGGTCTCAACTGCTTCCTTTCTAAAGCCAAATGTGGTTCAGATTTGTGAGAAGAAGCGCTGTCAAGTCTCTGGCAGCAAGGAATTGGCAAAAGATGCCATGTTCAGAAGAACTGTTCATGATCTTCACTCAATGTTCTCTATTCATGTTCAGAAGAAATAATTAAAACTGTTAATAATAACATTTGAGGACTTTTTTTTGTGAAGTCCCTGCCTCACCCCAACTTTGCCTCCTATGGCCCCCAAGTAAATTGAGTTTGAGACCCCTGATTTAGACTATGTATTAGAAACAATGAGTTCACCAAAGGTTACGCATCACCATTTTGTTATTTTCATTTAAGTGTACTTATGTATACTTTTAAAACATTAGCATGTATATCTACAAGTACCTATTTAAAATGTATAATTTACTAGGGACAAATAATATATGTATATTGTATATTAAATGCATATATAATATTTAAATATCTACCACTTTAAATTTATTTAGGACTGCAGTAAGATCCAGATTGTTAACATATTCTGGCCAATTAAGTTAACAAAACTGTCACGTGTAAAGTATCCATTCCTAAAAAAAAAAAATTAAAATATTTTACACTAAAACTGTCCTCATCATAATTCATTTTTTAAATTCTGGTTTGAAAGTCCTGGGAAATTTTGTAGTGCCTTTATCTTCCTTGTTAATATTATTTTGCTTGTTAATATTATTTTGTAATACAGAGCTGAGATATAATAGAGATTATTATCACACGATACCCCAGGAACTTTTCTAAAATAATTGCCACATGAATATGTTGTTGTATTCACTATATTTGTCTTTTCTTAATGGAACATGGAAAATAGAAGTAATTAGGAGTAACGTAAACCTAATAGTTTGGTGAGCATGCTGGAATGACAATTTATTTTCATCATTAATTTCTGGGTATACAACTTGGATTTACAAAATAAAGAAAAGGGTCAGGAATATTCTGTCAGTAATAAAAATTAAACTTATAAATATTATGATTTTTAACAAGAGAAATGGACATTCATAATAATAATATAATAATAATAATAATAATGGTCACTAATTATGAAGTGATAACAGATTAGGAATATAAGATATATGTTTCAATCCTGAATATACAACTTTTATAATATTTTATCTGTGAAAGTTAGGTTTAAAAGAGCATGTGGAGGCTTTTATATCTGATCTATTGCTTTACCACTCACCTGCTTATATACTAAACTCTCACTCTGCTCCCCCAAAATAAAGTCTGTGCAAAAGTTACATCTAGAAATAACGTGAAAATGAAGTCCATACTCTAATTTTCCTGTAGAAATTTTTTCATGCAATACTGAATTTGCCAACAATGGGTATTTTCAAGGATAGTAATGAAAAAATTAGTATGACAGATATCAAATGTTGGCTCTTTATCCTTATAGAAATACAGTAGATAAATTAAAAAGAACAATAGAGCACATGTGTGCACACACAAACACACATATACACACATATACACTCTCTCAAACACACACAAACACACACACACAATTCAAAAAGAAAACTTCCATTGAGAACCCAGTCATCCATCCCCTAAAGAGATGTAATCTATGTAGAACAATGCTTAAATCAGCATGACATTTACAACACATATTAAGTGGTTTGTTATTTATTTCAAGACTTTAATTGGCACAATATATTAACAGCATTGTTATAACAGTCACATTTAAGTCTTTTTTTTTTCCTAAAAAGAGAAAGAGAAGAGACAGAAATGGGGGACAGGAAGAGAAACAATCAACCAGAATTACGCTATAACCCTTGTTTTGTTTTTCCTTTAGCCTGAATGAACTGTTAAAGTTGAAAAAAGAATAATAAAAGGAAACTAGCTTCAGAAACCATATTTGAGACTCAATTCAATTTTATTAAATCCAGATCACTGTTTTTTCTGCCATTCTAATATAGCCTATTATGAGACTTTTTTTTCCCAGGGACAAAAACAACACCAACTTTCCCTCCCTAAGTGCTTCTTATTGTTCATTTTCGTTGCTATTTGGAGAAAAAGCTCATTAAAATATTATGAAGCACATAGTGTAATTATGTGCCAGCTTTCTCCAATGAAGAACATCTGTAGCACATTGTATGTATATTTATATTACAGTAAACTTGAACGCAGACTCTCTTTCACTCCTTCACTTTGCCTCTGTGCTGCAATTTTTTGTCCTGACTACACAGCCTTTGCTCAGGCTACAGTGCCCACATTGTCAGTCACTCTGGGCTCCAAGAGCCAAATGTTATTATTCCATCATTAGCCTGTAGCTCACGCCAGGGTAAACTGCGCTCTGTTGAATGCCTCCAAATCTTTTTTGCTCCTTTTTATTTCTTTGGTTATTTTTGAACTGTATCAATGTATCTTTTTCCTTTGCTCTGGTTCAGAAGGGGCTGCAAAGTGCATCCAACACACACCCAGTCCCAAATCCATGCTTCTCTCCCTTCTTTACATTATTCCACTTGCTTTCAGACCGAAGAACCCTGGGCATAATAAAAACATTGAGAATTTGCTTATGCCACAAAAATTTGTGGAAAGCACATGGTGCCATTTTGCCAGACTACTCTTATTTGTTAAACTGAGTTAAGTGTAATGCGATTCCGAAAACTGCCTTTAGAATGAAAGAAAGGGCTTGTAAAGCCAGGGAGATAATTACCACAATCTAGGTTACAGAAAAGGCAAAACAAAAGAGCACAATTCCATTGTGTGTGTGTGTGTGTGTGTGTGTTCATGCGTGCGTGCGTTCGTGTGTGAGTGTGTGCATCTTCTTATTTAATTCTGCTTTGTTTTTTTTTCTTTGTAGTTATCTCCAAACATGTAAATACTTTACATTTATGTGTTGTGTGTGTTGTACAGCAATAAAAATCGATCAGTATCTCACACAGTCAGAACAAGACACATATTCTGTGGTGGACAGTGAAATGTTCCGGATGGAAATATTTTTACAGAAAAGAGAGGTTTTGTTCTTTCCTTTTTCCCTTGATCTAGCAAACTCCCACCCAATAATAGCAGTTATTACAAGTTGTCAAGACTGACTCCACCTGCCCCTCACTTTAAGCTATCAATCAACATTATTTTGCACTTATACATTGCAGTTGATTTGAAAAAGACTGCAGTTCTAAAACCTTTCATATTGGTTCATAAAAATACTATATACAGTTATCTGTTCCCTAATCACTCATGAATTTTTATTGAGATGATTATGCTATCAATTTCCATTGTTGGGAATATGGTCTTTGGGAATGTTTCTGTTAACTGGATTCTTCTCAGCTTCCTTTCTCTGACAAAATTGTTTCTAGATCTAAGCCACTTCATGAGACAATGATTTCCATACATGTATGTGTATGTGGTTATTAATAATGGCATGCAGTTGTATGGTTATGTGTGCATAAACACCATTTTCACACTCATGCATTTCCCATTAGTAAAGACATATTTCTGAGCTCATAAAAATAGTCATGGTCTCTAAAAGAGTTTGTTAATGACTTTATTAAAGAGAAATCACAAAACTTCAGTATTTCCTTTTTTTTTTATGGGTAGACATGAAGCTTGTAGAACTGAGCTAAGCTTTTTGGTATGTTTTAGCTTTGTCCAGATTATGGACTGTAGATTTCGAAACATCACCCACTTTTCTGAAAACTATCACCACATTTCTCTTTTTATATTTCATCTGGACTGTCTCTAGCAACCCCAGCTGACCCCATCATTTCCTCCTCTTATTACTAACATGATTCTCCCCACATGCTCACCAGGACGATATTTTTCAAACGAAAAGGCAACAATATATTAGATGTTTCTTCTTTCCAGATGTAGACATTTTGTCACCCAGATAGCAATGAAAGGACATTGAAAATGAACCTAAGCTTGGAAAAGGCAAACTACAGAGAGTCACTAAGGTGCATGTAAGGATAAATCCATGAAGCCCTCGAAGCAGGATTTGGCAACAGAACTGTCCCATTGAGCCAAAAAGCCAGCCAGGGCATAGAAGCTTGTTATTATGGCTTCTCTGTGAGTAAGACCCGCAGGGAGGGTGTGAAGGCTGCTTAGTGTGAAGCCTGTTTGGAATAGTGGGGGAGTGAGAAATGAGATGGTCTTGAAGGTTGCTGAATCTAATGGGGGCAGTGACAGTTTCTAACCTTCTTAACCTGAAAAACAAGGCAAAATTGATATTTGATTTTAAACCCTAAAATAAGATCATGCATCCTCCTGATTTCTATGACATCAAAGATAGGTAGTTGCAAGCATAAAAGTTTCTTAATTATTGGTTAGGAACTGAATGAGAAACAATGCGTCTGAATGAATGAGGGAGCAAATTCCTGAATATAAATTTAACCTTAGGTTAATGGACAGAGCTGAGAGGAACCACTTTGCCAGTTGGAGTT
Organism: Suncus etruscus; assembly: GCF_024139225.1. Taxonomy (NCBI): domain Eukaryota; kingdom Metazoa; phylum Chordata; class Mammalia; order Eulipotyphla; family Soricidae; genus Suncus; species Suncus etruscus. The sequence continues at coordinate 40,090,524 of NC_064848.1, forward strand.
AAGAAAGCTTCAAATGCTAATTCTTACTATCTAAATTATGTTAATTGGTTCTTTCTTCTTTTTTTAACTATGGCTGAATTATTCCCCCTTCATTTAATATTATATTGAGTCATGCAAAGTTTCAATTTCATGATATTTTTGACTCAGAAAAATAAAATTTTATATAGTTCAGACCAATCCTTCCTATCCTGTAAAGAGTATATATATTTTCTTTAGGTGCTCTTTTCATAACACAATATCATTTTTGTGTCATTTTGTTTCCTCTTCTCTGTTTTCAAATTTTATTTAGAAGCTGCTAACCTTTTGGAGAAGCAGATGTTTGATTAAGTGAAAAGAATCCATTTTAAAATCTGCATTTAATATGGGTTCTGAATAAGATAGTTTTTTTCTTCGATTCTATTCTGAGGCCCTCTATAATAAAGTTCTGTTTTCCAGATGATTTGCCCTGACAATTATTAGGGCCAGGATGTGATGTGCAAAACCTTTAGGCCTTCACTTCACTTCAAGTTTTTAAAAAAAGAATCATTATTTTAAAAAACTATCTATGTAAAAAGAATTGGGTCAGAGAAACAAATATGTTCATAAGCTCTATTGCAGACATCATGTGATCTTTTCATAAACTCAGCAGTCCCAAGGGTGGGGAAGGACTTTCCACAGAGTGCTGTCCATATGCGTCCTAAATGTGTGGGAAATGGACAAAATGGTTCTTTCCTCCCCTGTTCCCTAGGAAGGGTCATGAATTCTGGAAAAAGATAGATTGGTACATGGTAAAAACAGACTGGGAAAAAGAAAGCATTTATTAGATTCCTGCAAAGGTTCTATCATTGTTATGGAAGCTAATCTGAATAAAAGGGTAAATACCATCTGAATGAATGTGTGAAATAGTCAGTATAATAATAATAATTTAAACTATTGTAAGAGCATCAAAGTATTTTTCAGCTTTTAGGAGAAGATATACAATGCAAAAGGAAAAGAGAGAGATATTTTATCTTCTCTGCTATAGTTGGTTAACAGAGAAAACACGTATAGTTTACTTTTTCAAACTATCACTGATAAACACCATAAATATGACCTCAAAAGTTACTACACTGGGACACAGGCAACACATGAATACAAATCTCAAATGTATTTTTCTATCCCTAAGATTTAAGCATTTAAATTTATATTTTTCTAGAATATAAATTCTATTTTAGTCCATTTTTTGGTGGGTGGGGATTGGGAATCCTGCATTGTTCAAGGCTTATTCCTGCCTGTGCTCAAGGCCGTTCCAGGGCTGCTTGTACTATATGCAAGGTAAGTGTCCTATCTGCTATACAATCAGTCTAGCCCCTGATTTAACATATATTTTAGCAATGGGACATAATATGACTAGGTTCTTTTCATGAATAAAAATAACATGCCTCTTCATACTAATATTCATAGTAAAATTTAAAAAAATTAACATTTATTTTAAAACCAATAGGTGGTGCTATAAATTTCTATATTTTGTAATGTATTCAAATGTTCTCATTTTTATAATTATCACAGCAAGATTTTCGTGACAAAAAAAACTATGTTAATTTTTCTCTACAGTTGTCCACTGTGTTATGCCTCCTTTGGTTGAAAAACAAACTAAAACTTAGCTTGTAAACTAAGGTGATGACTTTTGGAGAGGAAATTATATTTATTGAAATACTCATCTATAATTCTCTGATGTTTTCTCTTTTTAAAAAGATCTAGTAGCTTTAGCTAGTAGGAACGTCCTGATTAAAAATAGTTTTTGCACTGAATTTACTTTCTCTGTATGTATTACATTAGGTGTTATATTTCTGTAGGAACAGTATAACGAGAACATCATAGTCCTATCATAAACTCCCAGAATCATGTACAAAAGAGAACTTTCAAGATAGGCAGTTGTCTATGAGAAAATGGAAAAAATAAAAGTGTTAGACACAGGCAATTGAAGTTTGTCACCACAGAAACCAACATGTTTGTGGTAGAAGATAAAAAGTTCTGAAGGTTCAAAGACACTGGAAAACTAAAATCCAAATTCCATCACAACATTCAAGTGTAAACAATAATCTTGAACTAATGCGTTTCATTGATGTAGCCCTTGAAGATAAAAATCTAAATTCTTTATTTTTTCCTTAGAAAATCTATGGGTCCTACTCAGTTTCCAGGTGTGTATATACTTGTGTGCATGTGTGTGTATGTGTGTATGTGTGTATGTGTGTGTGTGTGTGTGCGTGCGTGCGTGCATGTGTGTGTGTGTGTATGTGTGTGTGTGTGTGTAAAGCTGAAATATTGGGGAAATACAAGAAGTTCACTCAAATCTTATTAAAATGTCCCAAAAAGGACTATGGCAGCTGCAACTACGTAGCTGTCATTTCAACCCTATGATTTCTCAAATGTCTGAGTGACTTTTACTTATCTTCCTCCAGATGTTTTGGTATCTTGTAGAATGACCTTTACTATTCATTCAGCATTGAATGAGCCTAGTACTCATTGGAAGATGTGTTAGTAGGAGACATAATAATTTGCATAAGATTACGCACTGTACAGCAGACAAAGTTTCCTCCTCCCCACCAGGAGGCCTATCTGGGCTGGTTAGTTATTTCCTGTATCCTTGGGTTTGCTTCTTTTTTCTGCCCTTCAGAGATCAGGCTGATTCTTCTTGGCTTATCAAGAATTGAACCAAACCAGCTCTTACATAGTCATTTTAATTTACATAATAAATGTTTTATAATATGTAGAATACAAGAAAGAAAATGTGACTTAAATGTAGAAGTTTAAATATATCAAGTTATCAACAGCTATATCTAAAAAATGGGAATTGAGAACAATTTTCTATAGGAATTCATACAGAATAATACATTGAAAACAGGATAACATTTTGAAATTAACTCTAACAAAATAGTGTACAAAATAGGGTAGATGCTATAGAGACTTAATAAGTCACAAGATAGTTTAAGAAATTGCAAAATTTGGGGCAGAGAGAGAGCCCAGCAGTAGGGTGTTTGCCTTGTAAGCAGCTGATCCAGGATGAACAGTGGTTTGAATCCCAGCATCCCATATGGTCACCAGAGCCTGCCAGAAGTGATTTCTGAGCACAGAGCCAGGAGTGACCCTGAGCACCACCAGTGTGACCCAAAAACAAAAACAAAAATAAAACAACAAAATAAAAGAAATTGCAAAATTTAGGCTGGACTAGTAACTATTGGTAAAAATGTAGTAGGGTTGGATGTGATAAATGTTACTTAGTAGTTGACAGACTGTCATAGAAGAAAAAGGTTTTTGATGTAATTCCAGAATGCTTATCAAAGATTAATTGAAAGAAGTTGTCATTCCATAGCTCATATAACTGTCAAGATATTAGCATTAGATCTAGTTAGTTTTCTTTCATCATCATTTAAAATGAAACACAACACAAAATGAATTCAGTTATACTAGAAGTGACATAGACTTGAAAAAAATCATGGTATATATTTGACTCAAGAGCAAACAAGAAACTTTGTTAAATTGATCTGGTCACTGAAAATTGAATATGTCAGGCACTTTTCTAGGCATTGGAAAGAAGGTAGTGGACAAAATAGGTTTCTTGTTTTCAAAGTTCTTTAATTCTAGAGGAGGGAGAAAATTTAGTTTTAGTCTATAAATGAATAACTAAGTTATGATATAGATCAGATGGCAGAAAGTAAAAAGGAGAGGCTGGCAGAGAGCCCTTTTAGGTAGCAAAAACAAATAGCATTATCTACACAAAAGAAAAGTTAGAGACAGAGGGCTGTTAGGCTTATGATAATAAAAAATTTGAGTAGCACTAAAAAGGCAATAGTCTAGGGATTTGTTTCTGTCCTTTCACCATTGGTGTACACATTCATCTTGATCATTGGGATTATCTTATTCAACTGTATAGGGTTGAATCTCTAATTCGATTTAATACTACTTCCTACATTGTAGTATTTAATTAGATCACATGCAATTAAAGTTATGTAGGGAATTAGCACTGGAGTACCCAAAACACTGTTACAACTCATATACTTTCTGGTTTATATATATATAAATATGTGTATATATGTATATATATATATATTGGTTTTGGGGCCACAGCCGGCTATGCTCAGGGGTTACTCCTGGCTATCTGCTCAGAAATAGCTCTGGCAGGCAAGGGGGACCATATGGGACGCCGGGATTCGAACCAACCACCTTAGGTCCTGGATCCGCCGCTGTGCTATCTCTATGGCCCCTGATTTTTTTTTTTTTGTAAGCATTTAACTTCTGAGTTCTCCACTTCACTTAAAGCTCTAAGTAAAGGAATATTAGATGCTATTTAAATCACATGAATGTAAGATAGGATAGATAACATAAAGTATTGGGAAGATAGATCTAATTGCAAAAAATAAAATCCTCTGTTGCTAGTGCCTTAAATATAGGATTTTTTTGTTTTGCTTTGTTTTATTTGGGGGCCACACCCAGTGACATTCAGGGGTTACTATGCGTTCAGAAATCGCTCCTGGCTTGGAGGACCAAATGGAATGCCAGGGGATCAAACCTCATCCATCCTAGGATAGCGTGCATAAGGCAGACCCCTTACCACTGGCGCCACTGCTCTGGCCCCTAAATATAGAATTTTTGTCTTGAATCCATATTATGAAAAATTGGATTAGAAACTCAAATAATTGTTTCAGTACAATTAGGTTCAACTCCATGGAAGTGATATATAACTTGTTTGTCTCTTAAACATGAAAGATTTTGCTCCTGTTTTAAAATAAACCTCAAAGATTGGACCTTTAGGACTGGTAAAGAAGTTGCATAAAATATTTAAAGGATTAGCATCCTTTAAAGTTTCTATTACACTTAGAAGATCTCTCACTTCTACTGGCCTAGTGGTTACTCTTGGAGCAGTTAACATTGTTTGTATTTGAGTTCACAAAATGCACACTAATATTTGAATAGTGTTCATGCTTATATATTTAATAAATGAAATTTGCACTAAACTAATTGGAAAATTACTACTACCCTTTACAGTTGAGGAGAACTCAAATCAACTGTGTTGATCTCTACCACTTGTGCTATTAGGATCACTAGAATCTTATAAGGATGCCTGTGGACAGTGAACATACAACTAGAATGGGTGAGGTGTATTGCTTTGCAAAATTTATCCACATACATTTTTGTGTTGAATAAATATTACCACTCACTTAAATGGTGTTGAATCTTAGAAAATAAGGATAGACACTGTCTTTCACAGCATTACACTTTTCTGAGCAAAATCTTTACATCCTGGACAATATGAGAAAGTATAGTTAAAACCGAGTTTTTGGTATCTAACATTAAGACAGATTTTTTTTTAATAAAGTGAGATTCGAGTTTTACACACCAATCTGTTACATAACATGTCTGTTTTTCCCTTCTTATATTTTCTGGTTTCAGATGTTTAGAATAAATTTTGTCCATTAGCTACAACAGCCGTAAAAATGTAAGACAATCGATTCGGTAAGATTGGAAGGGAATTGCTTCCTTTTTTTTATAAAAACGACCCTAGTAAATCAGTACTTTGTTTTTATATCTAAGTAATGCAAGCTATTAACATGGAGCCTCCATGAAAATCAGGAAAAATTGTTTCAAATAGGGGTTGAATATGTTTGAAACTGAGCAATCTGCCAAAATCAGTTCCTATTTTGTGTGTAGTTGAACTGATTGAATTACCATTTCTGCCTAGAACCACAGAAGCCCAGGAGACTCTGAGGCCAAAACCACAAACAATGGTTCTTTGTTCAAGGGGAGCCTATGGTTGAGTTCTTACATGCAAACATGTGTGATTTCAATGTATAGCATAATGATGAAGAATTCACCCTGTTCCAGAGTAAGTTAGGCATCTGTCTATTGTTGCTCAGCCCAGCCTTCCATTTATGAATAGATTTTTCTACTAAATGAGAAATAAAAGGAAGAACTTTTTTGTTTTCTCAATTATTTAAGAGAGAAAATTCATCATACCTATGATTTTTCTCATACTCTTTTTACAAAAGTTTTAAGTGAACTGCCATTTACAAGAGAAGGGTGTGAAAATAGGTGAAGTTGGCATGATACGCAGTGTTGCCACTTTGAGATCCACTGGAGAAGCCAGGCTAGGGAAGGTGACAGCCGGATGACACTGTTGGAGCAATTTCTTCCAGGCTGCACATCTGGGTTGTGCTGCTGCCAGCGATAAAGCATGTGCTTCGATTAACTGAAGTTCAAAATCAAAATGTGGATAAAGCAGAACATGGTTTGCAGCAAGGCAATAATTTAAGGATATTCAGAATGATGTGTTGACTCGTGTGTGTGTGTGTGTGTGTGTGTGTGTGTGTGTGTGTGTGTGTGTGTGTGTGTGTGTGTGTAAGAAATAACATAGTTTGGGGCTGAAGCAATTGTACATTGAGTATGGCCTTGCAAGTGGCCAACCTGGGTTAGATTCCTGGTATCCCATATGGTCCCCTGAGCCTGCCAGAAGTAATTTCTGAGTACAGAGCCAAGCCTACCCTTTGAGCCCACTAGGTGTGGCCCCAAAACCCCAAAAAATATATGCCATAAATAAAAGTATTTGTTTTTAAAGTTTTATGTTTGTGTGATTCTAAATAATGTCATGCAGTAATTTAAGGGTAAGTTACATTATGGCCCCAGCAGGTTTAGTTATGCTTCATGGCAAAAAAAAAAAAAAAAAAAAAAAAAGCTCTCTTTATGTGTGTCAGGAGAATAATGGTAAAATAATCTGCTAAAATTCTTCTCTTTGGAATTTTGATAAAACCATGTTTGGCTGACCAAAAAAAAAAAATTCCCCCCCTCGACCAAATAATTTTTTTTTCAGGCCACACCCGTTTGATGCTCAGGGATTACTCCCTGGCTAAGCACTCCAGCAACTTGCCCCTGCTTGGGGGGGAACCATATGGGATGCCGGGGATCGAACCGTGGTCCTTCCTTGGCTAGCGCTTGCAAGGCAAAACACCTTACCTCTAGCGCCACCTCACTGGCCCCAACGATGAAATAATTTTCAAAAAATTACTTTTTTTAGAGCCATCAAGTGGTTCATGGTTATAGAATTTGAGAAAATGTAATATTTCAATATATTTTGATATATAGGTATTTATTATATTAAACCACATCTATTCTGCTAATTAATATATACCTAATCCATATAATTATTGAATTGTCCAAATTATTATTTTCAGATCCTATGATATATACTCTAAGGGCTGGAGAAATATTCTGCATGTGTTAGGACCAAGTTCTATCTTCAGTACCATGTGCTTTTGTCTCACACTATGTACTCCTCAGCAGAAGAGTTGGACTTGCCAGATTCAAGCATTGATACCGCAAGCCAAATAGCCAAGCTGAATATAATTGGGAGTAACCCTCAGATATCCTGAGGATGATTTAGAAGGCACTAACCATCATTGATTTTTCAGAATTACTATGTAGGTCACATAAAATATATTAGCTATTTACCCTGATCAGGTATATGTATATGCAATATACATATGCAATTTACATTTGCAACACATATATGCAATATTGCAATATGTATATGCAAATATACATATTCCTATGTATGTGTGTATATACAAATACATGCCATACATGTATGTTATGTTATGTTATAAAAATACATAAGTATATACATATGTATATACATATAACTATATATAGATATGAATATACATATACCTGATCTGGGTAAGTAGCTAATCAGGTCAATTAAGCTAGCACATTTAGCACATTCTTTTTTGTTTGTTGTTTTGTTTTTTGGGGGCCACACTGGTTTGATGCTCAGGGGTTACTCCTGGCTAAGCGCTCAGAAATTGCCCCTGGCTTGGGGGGACCATATGAGTCGCCGGGGATCAAACTGCAGTCCTTTCTTGCCTAGCGCTTGCAAGGCAGACACCTTACCTCTAGCGCCACCTCACCGGCCCCATTTAGCACATTTTTAATGTTGATCATATACCTTTCATTCAAGTTCAAAGTCTGGGTTCCTAAGCACTGGTTAAAATTGGATTATTCTTGACGTCTTTATATTAGTGTAGAAGATTGAAGTTGATGTCTCCAATATTGTTTTATTTTAATCTTATCTTTCCTTCTTTCTTTTTGCACTCCGGCATGAGTTGATTTCAGAACCGAGGACTGTTGTGTGGTGCTTGTCTTTATTGCTGTGGTACTCACTGTATATTTAATTTGATATTTCTTTCTGTATTGTGGTGCTGTTTCAATTGCCTTTTTCACATCCTCTCTCAAACTGCGGTTGAAAATCCTCTGGAAGGACTCCACCCTATTTTCAGCATATTTAACTTCTTTTTTTTTCTCTCTCTTATTTTGTACCCCAATCTATTGCTTTACTTTCCTCCAAACAAAGCCACATAAACTCGATTTATCTAGCTCCAATTCTTAAATAGAGGGGGAGACAGGGGAGGGTACCAGGACCAAACAGAGTATATGATCCACTAATAGTGAGCAGGACAAAGAGGGGACCAGCTACTCTAGCAGTCCAGCGCGTGATGGTGGGGTATATGGGTTGCAGAAGGGGAGCTGGGATGCGGGGAGGACAAATCTGGTGATGGGTATTTCCCTGATTCAATGTTGATATGTACCTAAAATACTACTGTGAGAGATATGTAATCCATTATGATTAAATAAAAAATTAAAAAAAAATTGGATTATTCAGGGGCTGGAGTGGTGGCGCAAGAGGTAAGTTGTTTGCCTTGCACTTGGCTAACCTAGGATGGACTGCAGTTTGATCCCTCAGCATCCCATATGGTCCCCAAAGCCAAGAGCGATTTTTGAGCACATAGCCAGTAGTAAACTCTGAGCGTCACTGGGTGTGCCCCCCAAAAAAACACCCAAAAATAAATTATTTAATAATAATATATTATTGATATAGTTTTATATAATCAATAACCTGGATGGCTAGAACACTCTAAACTTTATTTACTGGAATAGTACATATTTGGCTTGAATAAGGTGAAGAAACTTTTTATCTGGTAAATGCTTTTTATTTTACTAATCTATTCTGCCAAGTGGTTCACAGCTAGAGTAATCCAAAGCATCAATAGAAACAAAACGGTTGATCTCTTGCAAGACTGACCTTGATAAGCTAACTAACTAACAGATCCTCTATGATTTTTCAATTTTAGATTGTAGAATAATATTAACTAGTAAAGAAAACTAAGATAAAATGTGTATTAATATTTTATTCATAACTCAAATGAAAATGGCCTCTGGGAGAACGAGTTGTCTGGAGGCTCTTTTCGGCCACTCCCAAGAGGTTCACACAAGAGGACAGTAGACAGACATACACAGGCAGCACTCACAGTTTTTCACAGTTGGGCCCCACTGGGCAGGCATAGTTTTGTGGATTTTCCCAACCTAATGTCACAAACAGGGGACCCGGCTCCTGCAAAAGCTAGCCGGTTTTTATGTTCTCAAGTTTCTTAAAGTTCTTAATTATTGCAATCCAAGCAGATGATTATGTTGCTATTATTTCAACTTTACAGAAACAAAACCAGTCTTAAGAGAAAAACTGAAAGACCTAATTTAAGACAAGAATAATCAAAAGACACACCAAATTTCGATATAAAGATGGCATTAAATCCCAGGACAATTCTTTCTCTCAACGTCAATGGACTAAATGCACCAGTCAAGAGACACAGAGTGGCTAAATGGATCAAAAAACTCAATCCAACCTTCTGCTGCCTACAAGAAACGCACTTGAATAGTCAGAACAAACATAGACTCAAAATAAAAGGCTGGAGAAAAATTATCCAAGCAAACTACACCCATAAAAAAGCTGGAGTGGCCATACTAATATCAGATAATGCAAACTTTATACTCAGGAAGGTTGTAAGGGACAAAGATGGACATTTTATATTAATCAAGGGATATGTAGAGCAGGAAGAAATAACTCTCCTAAACATATATGCACCGAATGAGGGGCCAGCAAAATATTTAATACAACTGTTGACAAATCTGAAAAATTATATCAATAACAACACAATAATTGTGGGGGACCTAAACACAGCTTTGTCAACACTGGATAGGTCAACCAGACTGAAACCCAACAAGAATATACTAGACCTGAGGAGAGAAATGGAAGAAAGAGGCTGGATACACATTCTTCTCCAATGTACATGGGACATTCTCCAGGATAGACTACATGCTGGCACATAAAACATACCTCCATAAGATCAAGAGGATAGAAATTTTGCAGACTACCTTCGCTGACCACAAGGCTCTGAAATTATTTGTGAATTACAAAGGGACTCAGAAGAAAAACCTTAACACCTGGAAGTTAAACAGCCTCATACTCAATAACAAGTGGGTCTGAGATGAAATCAAGGAGGAAATCAAAAGGTTCCTGGAAACAAATGACAATAAAGACACAAACTATCAGAGCTTATGGGACACAGCAAAAGCAGTACTGAGAGGAAAATTTATAGCTTTGCAAGCACACATCAGGAAGGAAGAAGGAGCTTACCTGAGTAGCTTAATGACACAGCTAATAGAACTAGAAAGTGCTCAACAAAAGGACCAACAAATAGGAAGACAGAAGAAAATAACAAAGCTGAGAGCAGAAATCAACGAAGTGGAAACCCAAAAATCAATCCAAAAGATCAATGAAAGCAGAAGTTGGTTCTTTGAAAAAATAAACAAGATTGATAGACCACTGACAAACCTAACAAAGAAAGAGAGAGAGAGAAACTTGATAACTCGTATTAGGAATGAAAAAGGAGAGATCACTACTGATCTGACAGAGATCCAAAGGGTAATCAGAAACTACTTTGAGAAACTCTATGCCACTAAAAATGAGAACCTGGAAGAAATGGATAAATTCTTGGAGTCTTATAATCTTCCACGATTGAAGGAAGAGGATGTAGCATATCAAACACCCCCATCACCATTGATGAAATTAAAACGATAATCAAATGTTTGCCAAAAAACAAAAGCCCAGGCCCAGATGGATTCACTAATGAATTCTTTCAAACTTTCCAAGAGGAACTACTACTAATCCTGGCAAGACTCTTTCATGAAATTGAACAAACGGAAACACTTCCAAATAGCTTTTATGAAGGCAACATCACCTTGATACCTAAAACAGAGAGAGACACTACAAAAAAAGAAAATTACAGACCAATATCGCTGATGAATGCAGATGCAAAGATCCTCAACAAAATCCTGGCAAATAGGATTCAATGCTTCATTAAGAAGATCATCCACTACAATAAAGTAGGTTTCATCCCAGGAATGCAAGGATGGTTTAACATCCGTAAATCTATCAACATAATACACAACATCAATAACAAGAAAAATAAAAACTACATGATAATATCAATAGATGCAGAGAAAGCATTTGATAAGGTCCAACACCCATTCTTGATCAAAACTCTCAGCAAAATGGGAATGAAAGGAACCTTTCTCAATATAGTGAAGGCCATCTACCACAAGCCAGTGGCAAATATTATCCTTAATGGAGAAAAACTAAAAGCCTTCCCTCTAAATTCTGGCACAAGACAAGGCTGTCCTCTCTCACCACTCCTATTCAACATAGCACTGGAAGTACTTGCTATAGCGATTAGGCAAGAAAAGGATATCAAGGGAATCCAGATAGGAAAGGAAGAAATCAAGCTCTCACTGTTTGCAGATGACATGATACTCTACTTAGAAAACCCTAAAGACTCTACCAAAAAGCTTCTAGAAACAATAGACTCATATAGCAAGGTGGCAGGCTACAAAATTAACACACAAAAATCAATGGCCTTTCTATACTCCAATAGTAATAAGGATGAAATGGACATTAAGAAAACAACCCCATTCACAATAGTGCCTCACAAACTCAAATATCTTGGAATCAAATTGACTAAAAATGTGAAGGACCTATACAAGGAAAACTATAAAACTCTGCTCCAAGAAATAAGAGAGGACACATGAAAATGGAAACGCATACCCTGCTCGTGGATTGGCAGGATTAACATCATCAAAATGGCAATACTCCCCAAAGCATTGTACAGATTTAATGTGATCCCTCTAAAGATACCCATGACATTCTTCAAAGAAGTGGATCAGGCACTTTTGAAATTCATTCGGAACAATAAACACCCTAGAATAGCTAAAGCAATCATTGGGAAAAAGAATATGGGAGGAATTACTTTCCCCAACTTTAAACTGTACTACAAAGCAATAGTTATCAAAACAGCATGGTATTGGAATAAGGACAGGCCCTCAGATCAGTGGAATAGGCTTGAATACTCAGAAAATGTTCCCCAGACATACAATCACCTAATTTTTGATAAAGGAGCAGGAAATCCTAAGTGGAGCAGGGAAAGCCTCTTCAACAAGTGGTGTTGGCACAATTGGATAGCTACTTGCAAAAAATTGAACTTAGACCCCCAGCTAACATCATGTACAAAGGTAAAATCCAAATGGATTAAGGACCTCGATATCAGCTCCCAAACCATAAGATATATAGAACAGCACATAGGCAAAACACTCCAGGACATTACAGGCATCTTCAAGGAGGAAACTGCACTCTCCAAGCAAGTGAAAGCAGAGATTAACAGATGGGAATATATTAAGCTGAGAAGCTTCTGCACCTCAAAGGGAATATTGCCCAGGATACAAGAGCCACCCACTGAGTGGGAGAAACTATTCACCCAATACCCATCAGATAAGGGGCTAATCTCCAAAATATACAAGGCACTGACAGAACTTTACAAGAAAAAAACATCTAATCCCATCAAAAGATGGGGAGAAGAAATGAACAGACACTTTGACAAAGAAGAAATACAAATGGCCAAAAGACATATGAAAAAATGCTCCACATCACTAATCATCAGGGAGATGCAAATCAAAACAATGATGAGACACCACCTCACATCACAGAGAATGGCACACATCACAAAGAATGAGAATAAACAGTGTTGGCGGGGATGTGGAGAGAAAGGAACTCTTATCCACTGCTGGTGGGAATGCCCTCTAGTTCAACCTTTATGGAAAGCAATATGGAGATTCCTCCAAAAACTGGAAATCAAGCTCCCATACGATCCAGCTATACCACTCCTAGGAATATACCCTAGGAACACAAAAATACAATACAAAAACTCCTTCCTTACACCTATATTCATTGCAGCACTATTTACCATAGCAAGACTCTGGAAACAACCAAGATGCCCTTCAACAGACGAATGGCTAAAGAAACTGTGGTACATATACACAATGGAATATTATGCAGCTGTCAGGAGAGATGAAGTCATGAAATTTTCCTATACATGGATGTACACGGAATCCATTATGCTGAGTGAAATAAGTCAGAGAGAGAGAGAATAACGCAGAATGGTCTCACTCATCTATGGGTTTTAAGAAAAATGAAAGACATTCTTGCAATAATAATTTTCAGACACAAAAGAGAAAAGTGCTGGAAGTTCCAGCTCACCACAGGAAGCTCACCACAAAGAGTGATGAGTTTAGTTAGGGAAATAACTACATTTTGAACTGTCCTAATAATGAGAATGTATGAGGGAAATGGAGAGCCTGTTTAGAGTACAGGCAGGCGTCGGGTGGGGAGGAGGGAGACTTGGGACATTGGTGATGGAAATGTTGCAGTGGTGATGGGTGGTGTTCTTTACATGACTGAAACCCAAACACAATCATGTATGTAATCAAGATGTTTAAATAAAATTAAAAAAAAGAAACTTGACGTTTTCAGACTAACTATATATATATAACTATATATAGTATATATATAGTATATATATACTATATATATGTATATACATGAAACTTAGAACCCAGAAATTTTATCTCCAGCTAAATTTATCTCCAGAAAGTAGAACTTGAAATCCAAGCACAGTTCCCATGCCTGTTACTCTTTAATGCCTCATTAACTAATAAAAAACTAATACATGTCGTTAAATAAAAAAGGATACTATGTCTTTGCTCTCCAGAGTATTTGTTAATAAACTTCTAAACTTCATCTGGTTTGTTTCCAAAGTCCTTGATGCTGCTATTTCTTTCAATTGGAAATCTAAATTATTGTCTGTGCAGCAAAAATCTTTATGCACTATCTTGAAAATCCTCTAAGAATGAGATGAACCCTACATAAAAAAAACATATATTGTATTATCCAATGTGAGAATGTATATATTAAAATATATGAAAGCTCTTTAGGTACTGTCACAAAAGAATTCATGATATGTTACAGTACAGTGAGTGAGCCAGTATGACTTCTAAAGTCTGCATGACTTATAAATCTTCAACATTTGTGCATGTAAGGATTAAATTGTACAATACAAACACCCATAGCTAAAATTTTATTGGTTAAAAAATATTTATTTTAAGTACCAATGGTGGGGGGAGAATGAGTCAGTAGAAGTATTCAATCTGTAATTTGCTTCTTATTTATTGCTAAAATAAAAATAAAACCAACAATAATACAATGGTAGAGCCATGCTGCTTTGAGAATTTCTTTTCAGCACGAGAAACATTTTCTGGAGTTTCTACAAATAGGCCCTCAATACTACTTCAGTATTAATTCTGCTGAGATATAGGAGTTTACTCTGAAATAGACTAAGTGCCCTTGAATTTTGCTTAATATTACAAATGATTATGTGTGTATTTAATTTTAGAGTTGCACTTATGCTCAGAGTTTATAATTCTATTTTCTTTTCACTTGAAATGATCCTCTGTAGCTTGTTGAACGACTCATGGATCCTAATTACCAAAATAGTAAGATTTTTATATTACTTAACTCTGGAAGTTCTCATTGGGGATAGCATCTTGCATTCAAAATGCTTTCAGATGTTTCAAGTTCTTCGATTTTTTAAATTAAATTTAAACTATAAACAGTCATTATTGCATCATAAAAGATCTTTGTAATTTATACTACCTAACTTAGGCCAGCATGAAAAGTTCACCTTCAGGTGTACAAAGAACTTTTGATGGTACATCTTCAACTAATAAATTAAAAAATTAAAATTAAAAAAACATATAAACAAATAATACAAATTATATTATTATAAAAAGTATACTATAATTATATTTATATATGTTATATTAATCAAACAATATTGCTGTATCTCAAGATAAATTTTAGATAGAAGACGTTAATGGTGACAATTTTAATATATTAGTAATATGTATAATTGTAGATTACATCTAAAAATTTACATCTAAGAAAACCCTAAGAAGAAATTATTGTGTGTTCTTTATTTAGTGTTTTTAGTTTTGGGGCCACACCCGGCAACTTTTGAGGGTACTCGTAGCTCTGTGCTCAGAAATCACTCCTGGCAGATTCAGGGACCAAATGGAATGCTGGGAATTGATCCTGGGTCTGTCCCAGGTTGGCCACATGCAATGCAAATGTCCTACCACTATGCTATCTCTCCGACTCCTAAAGTGTTATATTTAAAGTGTTATTTTATTTGTCATATTATTTAGTAAAGAAGTAATGATACTTAGAAGTGAAATATACTTTTAAGAATTGGCAGACGTGGAGCGGAGAGATAGCACAGCCTTAGATGCAGAAGGATGGTGGTTTGAATCCCTGTGTCCAATATGGTCCCCCGAGCCTGCCAGGAGCGATTTCTGAGCATAGAGCCAGGAGTAACACCTGAGTGCTGCCGGGTGTGACCCAAAACTCAAAGAAAAAAAGAAAAAGAATTGGCAGACTTTTAAGATATGACCATAATTTGACCCAAAGATTTTTGGTTGAGAAATTTATCTTTATAATGTGAGCATATTTATTATTTATTTATGAATTATTTCTAACAATCTATTTATAACTTACCCATATCTTACATTATATGTATTGTTATATTTAAAACAGATTAGTAAAAAAAACCTTTAATTTCAAATCCTTAGTATTCAGAATGCAAAATTCTCTGATGGTCTTTTCACACTTTGGCTAAACTTAAAAAAAAGCAAATTTGTGATAACATATAGAAATCAAACTGTCCTAGCTCAAGAGAAATTCAACACTTAATTAATTAACCTTAGCTAGTAAATTAATTTTCTATTCTCCAATAATTAGTTTGTTTAAGGGACTTTATAGTCATGGAATCACAAACAGAATTTATTGTTGAAAATGCTCCCCCCAGAAATCTAATTCAGAAAGACTGATAATATATGGACAAATTTGTTTAAGGTTATGTGATAGGAATGGGAGGGAAGGGAATGAGGGTAAGGGAAATGGTGAGAAGTTTAATTTTCTGAAATTGTATTCTGTGTCCTTACCACCTCCTAAATGGCTACCAAAGGGAACAATGGCAAAGATCCACCATTGGCACACTGTCTGACTCTCACATCTGATTTGGTACCCTAATCACCCACTGAAGTCAGTGCATCTGACAGCTGCTTATGATTGAGAACTGTGGCATTAAAAGCAATAGTAGAAATGGCTATTGCTTATAGTGAATTACCTTTTCCTATAGAATAGAGGGTTAATTGCTTGGTTTGATATTTCTTCCCTTTCTTTAAAGAAAATAAGTTTGATTTTTCTAAAGTTGTCAGGCATAAAAAAAAAAAAAAAAAACCTGTGCATCCAAATCAGGATTCCCTTTTCAGTCTCAGATTTTCAGCGTTGCTGCTCTGGTTTTTATATCCTGTTTTTCTGCTTCTATTTAGACATGCCAATTAAAGAAAGATATGGTTTATTTTAAAAATATGGTCCTAGTGCTGACTGTAATGAGAGCTCTCGAACAGGTTTGAACTCTTCGTTGGGATTAGCTGAACATAGTAAGTAAATCCTGTGTTGAATGGTGACCTTGTAAAGTCTGCAAGAAACAGTGCTGAATTAGGCTTTGTAGCAGCTTAAATAAAAAAACCTTCTTCCCTTTGGTCTCACCAGTTCTGGGCCAGGCTATATAATGGGCAAATTGCCCACTTCAAAGAGCTACAAGAGCAGTTTGGTATAGTGGTTTCCAAAATGTGGTCCCCAGAACCAGCAAAATTAGCAGCACTTAAGGAACATCTTCTGGTACCCACTAACTCTGATATGAGGCCTGGCACTCCATATTTCAAAAGCCCTCAGCAAATTCTGATGTATACCAGTATTTGACAACCTCTGGTCTAGTGAATTAACAAGCTTTCTTTCTGTGGGTACCCATGGACTTAATTTTACTTTCACTTTACTTAATGGGAATATAGACTGGTAATGTCAAGAAAAGTTGGATTGGTAGAAAAGTTAATGGCAAAAAAAAAGCACTAACATGTTTTGACTATATAAAGATAAGCCAGACTCTACACTTTTATCTCTAAAAAACACTAATTTATAAATACTAGATTATTTGTTCAACCAATGATTCTTACTAGAAACCAATTTGGATATTAAGAATACTACAGTGAACAAAATATACTGAACTTCTTATATAATATTATTTATAGATCAGTTGATAAGAAGATCAAAACTGTAAGTGAGACTGTAATAAAGGTTTATGAGATAGAGATGGGTATGTTTTGAGTAAAATTATAAAAGAAGTACAGAGAATTGTTTAGTCTTCTAATATACCTTGGCCCTCTTCTTTTTTTATTTGAGGTAGAGTGTTAAGGGATTAGAAACCACATCTGGCAATGCTTCTGAGTTACTTGTGTCTCTGGTCAGAGTCCACTCTTGGCTCTGTAATCAAATACTATTTCTGGTACCGTTTGGATTCCATATGCAGTGACAAAATTGAAACGATGAGCCACAATGCAAGGAAAGTGCCTCAACCCCTGTGCTATTTCTAAACTCTCCCATTATGTATTTATTTATTTATTTTTGGGCCACAGCGGTTAATACTCAGGGATTACTCCTGGCTATGCGCTCAGATATCGCTCCTGGCTTGGGGGACCATATGGAACCCCAAAGGATCAAACTGTAGTCAGCTGCGTGCAAGGCAAACAACCTACTGCTGCGCCATGGCTCCGTCCCAATACTCTCCCTTTTTGAATGTTTTGCTACAGCAACCTGACTCATTTCTGTGACACATTGCTCCTCTGCTTCATTATATTTGTATCCTTTTCCCCCTCACCCCCCAAATCCAACTAATTCTTCTATAGTAATTCTTTTTTTTCCCACTTTTTTAATTAATATCTTTATTTAAACACATTGATTACAAATATGATTGTAGTTGGGTTTCAGTCATGTAAAGAACACCCCCTTCACCAGTGCAACATTCCCAACACCAGTGTCCCAAGTCTCCCTCCTCCCCTTCCCACCCCAGCCAAACCAGCAGTGATTTCTGAGTGCATAGCCATGAGTAACCCTTGAGAGACACCGGGTATGAACCAAAAACAAAACAAACAAAAACATTTTGACTGAAATAAAATAATACAAGTAGCCATATCATCTCAGGTGAGACTTGACTACAAGCTAAAAACTCAGTGAAATGGGACTGGGACAAGCTCTTATGGACTCATACTACTGTTGGAAAATCTAGCAGTCCCAGCCCACCCAGACCATTTTCCTGGCAGAGAAATTACCTAATTCTTTCACCAAGCTCCAAAAGAAAACAATAGCAGCTAATACTTGTCTGGTCCTAGATGATACCTCTGCAACATTCTCAGAAAAGGGAGGGGACATATTTCCCTTTCTGCATGAACTCAGCAGCTAAATATCATTCCTTACACTCTTCTACAGAAATGACACAGCTCTGTGACTTAACCTTATCAAACTTTCAAGCCACTAAATGTATTTTAGATTTATAAATCCTGGACTATGCTGCCACATGACACCTCAATAACTTATTGTAATGCCACCACAGTAGTATCACAGAAAATCTCATTGAAAAGTTACATAGACATAAACCAACCTCAGGGAGCCTAAACAACAATCAACCAGCAACAACCACAGCCACTAAATACTCAAACACTGACTTAACTCCATGAAAAGGTATAACATTATTGCAAATTGTCCTGTGTTGATCTAAGTTTTTTATAATTCCATTTGCTTTTATATTATAACAAGCAATATGAAGTTAATTTTTTGAACCTGCAAGGAAACATTATGGAGTGGGTGGGGAATTGGGGACAGTGGTGAAAGGGGGTCATACTGGTGGACCTGTTGTTTGAATATTTAATGCATGAAATATCTATATTGTGAAAATTTTGGTAAGCCATAGTGTTATAATAATAACTAGGAAAAAATCTTTTAGATAGGAATGTTTTGGCATGTTCCAGGATCAATTTGAAGCTATTAGAGTTTATGTGAATTGGGCAAAGTGGCTAGTGTGAGATATCCTCTAGGAGTAAGCAGGATATCAAAACACTTATAGTGTGATAGGCCATAGAAAGCAATCAGAATTTTTTCTAAGTGGAATGAGAAATCAGTAGGGGGATTCTGAGAATAGGAGGTATATGGATATAAAATTATTTTAAAGTATTGGAGTAAAGTCAAAGCCTCCTGCATACACAACATCATTGGAAGCTCTGGCAGTCCTCACATTCTGCTGCCATCTTCCTATCAGAAGAATAATCCAGCTTGGTTATCATGTTCTAGAAGAAAATAATGTGCACCAATATTTCCCAGATAGTCTGCTCTGGGCTGATATCATTGTAGCCTTCTCAGAAAGAAGGGGGAATTATTCCTCTTTTTCCATAAACTACAGCAGCCTAACACCATGTCCAACAACCCCAACAGCTCTATGACTTATCAAACGTCCATGCCACCTAATTTGTTTCAGACATACAAATTCAGTCGCACAACATTTTAATATTCTATAGTATCAGCCAAGTAGTATCACAGGAAATTTGATGAGAAAGTTACAGAGTATTCTACCCATCTCTGTGAGTGAATGGTAATGTGAGCTAATCTCTGTGTACTAATGGTACAGAAGGCTCAGCTAGTACCAAACCACAGCCCAGTAAATACTTAGAAACTGACTTTAGTAATACCATATATATATACATATATAGATATATATATATATGTAAATAAATCAAATTGACCTGTGTTGATCTAAGTTTTGGTAATTCTAGTTGTTCTTGTGTTATAAAAGGCAATCTGAAGTAATTTTTTATGCCTGTATGGACATAGTTTATGGTGGTGGGTGGGTGTCTGGTAAAGGGATGGTAAATTGGTGGTAGGATGGGAGTTTGGAACATTTAATGTCTGAAATGATTTACTGTGAACAAGCTGGTGAATCATGTGTCATAATACAAGTTTAGGAGGAAAGAAATCTTTTGGTTGCCATTCTAGATTGTCTCCAGAAAACTGAGGATAGAATTCACAATACTATTTAGGAAAATTTTAACCTGACTTAGGCAATTTAGGCAATTATCTAATTGGTAGCAGAAAAGAGAATGATACACAGAGATGGCTATTAGATTGAATAGGAAGTGAAAGAGAGGAGTTAAAGAATAACTGGGATAAATTAAATCACAGATGAAAATAGCCAGGAGGGAATTCCTGAGAATAGTGGACAGAATATAATTAGAAGAAAAGAAAATATAACTGTTAATTTATATTCTACTTTATCAGTAACAACCTAACAACCATAGACATTGGAAAGTCAGATAGTATTCTTTACATATAAAAATATGATGATGTTGTACACATGAAATTAGTTAATGATATTAAATGACAGAAGGGTCAATAAGACAAGATATCAAGATATCAATAATCAAGATAAAACATGAGGTCCAAGACTGAGATTATGGTTATATTGTGTTGGAAATCTGTTATTATGTAGTACTAGTTGCTTGGTACAAGTATATAATAATAGGCTAAAAGCTATATCTAGTTTCTAGTATGGTTATCATGAAGGTTTACTATGAAGGTACAGTTGTAATAACTTAATTGTTCATCATCAAATTAACTAGTCACATATAATGCTACTTCTTTGTAAATATCTTCACACTGTTGATTTATTCATTTTTGCACTGACCTTGGTATTTTCATGACATCATGGTGATTTTATGAAGATATATGCTTTTTTATGATGACAGAAAAACCAGATTCATGTGTAAGCAGAAACTAGTGTAAACTAGTGATAGTTTGCCACACAGGTGGAATGAAAGGAATTGAGTATTATAGAAACAGATTTTCCAAGAAGGCTCACAGTGCTGAGGAATGATTAATCAAGTATATTATGCCTAGGAAATTTCAAAAAAGACATCATTACTATAAAATGAAGAACATTTGGTGACAGTCCAAGTATGTAATTAACCCAATATGAAGGTAGAAGGACTGGGAAGGGTGGCTCATGAAGGATCTTGTATTTCATACTTCAGAGTTGGAATTTTATTAGATAGATTATAACAAGTCATTCATTGTTCAATTACAAATTTTAGGAGAATTGTATGAATTGAATGTTAGGGGAAATATTCTTAGGAGCTTCTGAGATAGTAAAGAGGTTAATATGCTTGTCATGTTAAGAACCCTCCCCCGGGTTCTTTTTCCAGCATTCCATATGGTTCTCCAAACACTGCTAGGAGTGATTCCTGAGTGCAGACCCAGGTGTAACCCCTGAGCATTGCTGGGTGTGACTGAAAACAAGAAACACGTATAATTTTATAGAAAGTTCTGAGCATTTGAATTTCCCTTTTTTAATTTGTAAACTTAACTCCACTACTAAGTGGAATTATAATGACCAACAATCCACTTTTGCTTACAATGGAAGGCTCTCCATTTCTCCCACTAATGTAGGTCATTATAGAACAAATCATTTCTGAAATCCTTCAACAATAGTGCAACTTTGCCTGGCCTTTATATACTTTGAAAATCATCAAATGGATATGTATTTTCTTCTTTTTTTTCTTTAAAGGTATAATTTAAATAAACCTCAAATAACCTTTGTTGTAAGGTTCTATTGTTTTGGATAAAAAAGATTGTTTTTAAAAACATATTACAAAAACATGTAATTATTAATATTAATATTTTACCAAAAAGAGAAAGTGTTTAGTTTTTAGTGACAAAATATATTCTAAAGGAAAAACAAAGTTTTCTGCTCTGAGTTATGTGGTATATTTCCCTATGTACCAAGGGTATATTATAATTCCTGGCTCTATTAGTTAAGAGTTTTTCTTAAGGCTGAAGTATTAGATGTGTTTACTCCCACTTTCCTTAGGGGAGTATAAATATCATTCTCAATTTCTTATAGATTGACTCTAATTAAGGAAGAAAGCAAATCAACAGTGATGAGGGGTTGAGTGACTTTATGTTAAATGAAGTCAGCCAGGAAAAAAAGGTTACATAGAGAATGATATCAATTATCTGTGGCTTTTAGACTAACTCCATGAAGAAATGCAATGGTCTAAATGGGAGTTGTTTCAAACACCATTGGCATCAGAGTATATTGAGGATAAAAAAAAATGAATGGAGGAGAAGAAACACAAATATGCAAGGATGGGGGCCAAGGACCAAGTGGTCTCAGGTGCATTGGTGAAATTAAAAAAAAAAAAAAACACAAAGAAGGAAGAACTAAATATCCAAACTAAAGTTAACAACAATGGAATCAAGAGACTCTAATAATCTAAAATTTTGAATGAGCCTGTTTTACTGGCAAGCTGTGGGGGAAGAGCTAAGTATGGTGGGAGGGAAAACTTTGGGAACAAGGTGAAGGGAGGTCAACAGTGGTGGTTGGATTGGCCCTAAATGATTTTATGTCTGAAACCCAATTATGAAGGACTTTGTAAATCACAATGGTTTCAGTAAAAAAAGCATACAAAAATAATATTAACATATGCTCAAATAAATGGTCAGATAATTCTGTTACACTGATTTTTGAAATCAAAGATCCTTGATGCCAGAGATGGTATCTTGTATTTCTTGTTGCTTCAAACTGCACTGCATTCATGGCAGAATTAATATATTTTTATTATTGTTTTGTATTTTGGATTTTGGGGCCACACCCGATGATGCACACCCAACTACAGCATGTTTGTAATCATGATGTTTAAATAAAGATATTATTATAAAATAGTGTGCTTAAAAGTTTATGAATAATAAACATAATACTTGCAAAGGCAATTAATTTTATGTACATTTTATAAACTTTACAAAAGCCCACCTTGTCTATAAATTATGAACTATAACTGCTTTATGAAGTATTATTCCTCATTGAGATAAAATATTTACTTTAAAATTATGAATATGCCATCTATCTCTAGCATCTTAATAATTCACTGTCAATGAAATAAAATTAGCAATTTAACATTTAAAGATTTCCAATACGTTGGCCCAATCTCCAAACTCATCTTTTATTAACCACTCTGGTATATACTCTCTCTGGTATATAACTTCTTTATTATGTTATTTGCTGCATATTGATAGTTTTGAATTTTTTTATTATTAGCTACTATGTACCCTTTTTTTTAAAGCTCTTTCAGTGGAGAAGATAAATCTTTAGAGACAGGTTTATATTTTTATTTTATTTTATTTTGAACTAATGGACCTAATATGCAGAAATTATGCATGATGGATACTTAGGAATCGATTTTTCTGCAGTGCCAGGAATTGAACCTGCGAAGGCATATACTTTACCTCTAAGCCACATTCCCATAATTTTATTCACATTTATTCACATTCACGTGATTTTATGTGAGTGGATATAAATATCAAAGATGAGAGTTTCAGGATTCAAATAAAATAGAGATATTTCCTGGGGCCAGAGAGATGGCATGGAGGTAGTGCATTTGCCTTGAATGCAGAAGGACAGTGATTCGAATCCTGGCATCCCTTATGGACCCCCGTGCCTGCCAGGGGCAAGTTCTGAGTGCAGAGCCAGGAGTAACCCCTGAGCACTACCGGGTGTGACCCAGAAACAAACAAAAAAAATAGAGATATTTCCCAAGGCAATTGTAACAGATGCTACTTTATCTTTACAATTTCCTTGCTAACAATTCTAGATAAGCTGCAAGCAAAGTGATGATAGGAGATGGCTAATAAAGAGTCAATATCTTAGTTGTTGGTTGAATATTCTAGTATTTCAAGCAATTTCTCAGAGAGGGATCCTAGTGGAATGGAGCTATTTGTGGAGCTGGAGATATAGCACAGTGGTAGGGCATTTGCCTTGCATGCAGCCAATCCAGGATGGATGGTGGTTCAAATCCCAGCATCCCATATAGTCCCCAAAACTGCCAGGGCTGAGCACAGAGCCAGGAGTAACCCCTGAGCGTCACTGGGTGTGACAAAAACAAAAACAAAACCATAAACCCAAACCATTTGTCAGATACTACAGCATCTATTTGGGATGCTATAGAGAAATGCAACAGACTAGGGGATTTATATGCAAAGACCATTCATATCTTATAGTTCTAGAGGTTGGAAAGTTCAAGTTCAAGAAACTGGCAAATTATATCTGTTGTGGTCTGCTTATTAATTGTAATGAGGTTCGCTTTTACTGTTTCTGTGGAAGAAAGGGACATTAGTGGAGAGGAGCTCTTTAGGCCATCTTTTATAAGAATACTAGTGCTGTTCTTCAGGATTTAAAACCTAATCAGCTATCAGGTGATCACATCTCAAAGAAATATAACTTTAGGGATTAGGTTTCAGTACACACATTTGGGGAGTCATGCAAACATTCATTCTATGGTAATGATTTATGGCTATACTCTTTTTTTCCATCCTTCCACAAAGGATTTTGGGATATGTATGTAGCTGATTTTGATTTTATCACCAGCACTAAGTATGGTATTCTGAGCATCATCAGAGGGTGACTCCTGAGAACAGAACCTTGAGTAAACCCCAAGCACCACCAGGTGTGGACTATCCCCCATCCAGAAGAAAAACAGCTAGATTTTCTTGGGGCTATTACTACTAAATTGCCTCAGGATCTATTTTCTGGTGAATATAGCAGTTGTAGTCAAATCCCAAGCTGGCCTTTGATAACCTCTGCTTCTTGACAGTCATGTTCTTGTGCAATCAATTCTCCTTCCACATGATTGATGATTTACTTACAACAAAAAAGAAGAATATGTCATTTCTGAGCTTAGGTTATACAAAAAATGGGTAATATCTTGGAAATTTTATCATTACTTTTATTGCTTATAGAAAGAGAAGCCACTTACTATATGATAAAAGATAAATGTGGAGAAGACCCAGTGAATAAATTTGAAAGTGAACTTTCCAAAGTTTTTGAAAAAAAGTTTTCTCCATCTGAGTTCTAGGATGACTGTACTCCTAACAACAATGCATTTATAGCTATGTGAGAGAAATTGAACTAGGATCACTCAACTGAGGGTTTTCCTAGGTCCCTAATCTAATTTACTTTAATATAGACAGATCCATTGGATATAAGAAATCAGATTTTTAAAAAATATTTATTTTTTAGGCATAAAAAATAGTGCTCAGGGCCCGGAGAGATAGCACAGCGGTGTTTGCATTGCAAGCAGCCGATCCAGGACCAAAGGTGGTTGGTTCGAATCCCGGTGTCCCATATGGTCCCCCGTGCCTGCCAGGAGCTATTTCTGAGCAGACAGCCAGGAGTAACCCCTGAGCAGTGCCGGGTGTGGCCCTAAAACCAAAAAAAAAAAAAAAAAAATAGTGCTCAGGGACAAATCCTTGCACAGTACTTATGAATCACTCCTGGTAGTGCATGAGATACCAGGGTTCAAACCCAGGGCTGACATATGCAAACCATGTGCAACAACCTTTTCAGCTACTTCTCTGTCATTGAGATTAGATGAAGTTTATTGGGACAGAAATTCATTAGTATAATTTGTTCTTTGTATTCTCACTCTATTATTCCCCCCAATTTCTCTTTTTTTTCTATCCTTCCTTTAATCTATAGATCTGATTTATTTTGTCAAACTCATTTTCAAGCAAACACTTTCCAGTATAGTGACTGCTGAAATTGTTATAGCTGAACAAATTCAGCAGAAAGAAAATATTTTCTCAGAATTTCAGAGAATAACTCAAGACCAGATCTCTGGCAAGCATAGGTCATCAGGTTATCTCTGATTCATATCTATGGAGTTTTTCCCACCCGAATTATATTGTCCTAAAAGAAATTAAAATGCTATTATCAAAATAGGGAATAGAGACTGAAGAGTTAGTAAGTATACAGAGTGCTTGCCTTATACACACCAAATAGGAATGATCTTGAATGTAGAACCAAGAGTAAGACTGAGCACCACAAGGTATAGCCTAAAAAACAAACAAACAAACTGACAAATAAAGAGGAGTAATTAATGCTGGGCAGAAAATAAAATAAGCCAAACTAAAATGAAAACAATTATATATTCCCATTTATGAGTGACAAAAAATGTGGTTTGAAAATATCATAAATCATAACTGGAACAAAGACAAAAATCATGTCAGTCAAATATGTAGAATATCTTCTTAGCAAGTTAATTGGAGAATTATATGGAAATGTGATGATGAGAAAGAATGATTAAAAAGAGCATCTGTGTGAGCATATGTACCTTTCTTCTAAAATTACTTATTTACAAAATTCAGATGGATAGTTTACTGCTGTATCTGTGCATATTACATAATTATTATTTATTTTCAGTTTAAAATAGTTTTAGTCTTAAATTAAATTAATATAAACCTTAAGTGTCAAGGAATGATACCAATCCAGACACTCCCTATAACTAGATGCAAAACAAAAGTTTTCAAATAGATTTTTGGAACTTATATGTCAGCAACTCTTTCAGGGCCTGCGAAAGGGCATTGACTTGAAGAGATATTCAATTTGGGATTAGCAGATGTTGAGCATCTGCATGTTATTCACACCCTGATTATCCTGGACATAATTAAGTTGCATGACTTCATCTGAGAATCATCACCCTGACAAGGCAGTTACAGAGAGAAGGTTGTAGATACCACTGGCAAGACAATATGATGATCTCTTAGTAGCAACCTAAAAAAATGTGGGTATGATTTGAGGCATTTTGTACTATGTATGTTTCAGTATAGTCCCCTCAGAATTCATTCTGATCTTTTCTGTCTGCAGAAACCCTGATTATTTTTTATCTGTTTCTCAATAACATTTTATTTGATTTCTTTCTTGACCACACTCTGTGGTCTTCATACTATAGAATTTATTTTTCTTTTTGTAGTTGTTTTTATGGATACTCCTGACTGTGCTCAGATCTTACTCCCAGTCCTATGCTCAGAGAACACTTCTGGCAGGGCTGAGGGGGCCATAAATAGTGTAGGGGGAAAAAACCTGGTGGGTTACTTGCAAGGCAACTCCCCTATCCACTGTAATACGACTCTGACCTGATACAGAGTCTTTTAGTCTCAGTATTATTGCCCTTTTAAACAAAATAATCATCTTTATAAATGACTATTATATTCAATGTAAAATAGCTAGCAACATTTCTAGTCTCTACACACTATTATGCATTTTCACATCTTTGGATTTCAAAAGCTTCTCATTGAGAATGATATCAGATACTTTCCAGAACCTTCCTTATGGTACTATCTCTCTGACCCTGTCACTTACACATTTGTTTGTTTTTTCCTCATTGATTGATGAAACAACATGGAGAGCCCAAGTAAGAACTCACAATTTTTTGTCAATTATTTTTAATAATAATTTCTTTATTTAAGCACAATGGTTACAAACATGTCTGTAACATTGTTTGAATAATTTACCTTAACAATCTGATTTTTTATTTCTCAGCAATAAAATGGGATAGGTATTAAGATCTACTTCATGAAATTATTGTGAGACTCAGAGTAGATTACAGGAAATAGGAAATATGTGCTTAATAAAATTTGATTAACTATGGAGAAAAGAAGTCCTACATCTGACTTTTTTTGCAATACAAGTAAACCTTTATTGAAAACTGAAGTATAAATATATAATAATTATTATATTAGACATGCTTTTAAAATGTTAAATCTGAGCTCATCTACTCATCAGTTGCATTAAATTTATATGAATATATATTAATGCAGAATGAAACTGGCTTGAAATGTATGCTTTCTTTTATTGATTGGCATAGTAAATTCAGTGCAGAAGGCGAGAGATATTTGTAACACTGCTTGCTTAAACTTATAAAAAGTACTAAGAAAGTGGTTTTAAAATGCTGTTAAAAATAATTGTGGTTAAAAATGGGCCCGGAGAGATAGCACAGCAGTGTTTGCCTTGCAAGCAGCCAATCCAGGACCTAAGGTGGTTGGTTCGAATCCCGATGTCCCATATGGTCCCCCGTGCCTGCCAGGAGCTATTTCTGAGCAGACAGCCAGGAGTAACCCCTGAGCACCGCCGGGTGTGGCCCAAAAAAAACAAAAAACAAAAACAAAAAAAAAATAAAAAAGAACTATTTTCCAGACACAATTTATGAGGAGTCTAAAGTTCTAACCCTGTTCTGGTATACTATACTAGAGAGGTAACTTTTCTCAGTGTAAATTAAATTATGCTTTCAGTCCTTGTCTTAATATCTCAAGAAGTTATCCCAGTTTTGTTCTACAAGTCCATTCAAAATGAATTGATCATCACTCCATTATATTTGTCTAGGCTGTAAATAATTCAAGGCTATAATCTATTTCTTTCTATAGGAACTACTCATTCTTTGTGGCACTTGTGCTTTCCTCCACCTTTTGAATCTAAAGGTGCCATAATTGGTTGCAACATACAGTACTTCCTCTGTTGAGGTTGTTTATGACTTTTCTTTCTAAAAAATTTTCCTGGTTGTTATTGGAGCATCATAATTTTAAAAACTAGTAATTGTTTCAGTCATATAATGATCCAAGTCCATACCCACCGCACAAATATGTCCTATTGTCCAGTGTTTCAAGGTTCCCATCTACTTCCCTCAATCTCCATAGTAGATTCAGCTTTGTAGATGAACCATCCTGACATTTTATCACTAGTTGTTAATCACTTACTTTGTTTCTTTATGTTCCACATAGGTATGGAATTATTCTGAACTTTACCCTCTCTTGACTGACTATACTTAGCATGATGCCCTCTAGTTCCATTTGCCACTTAGTGGCAAATAGAATAATTTTTCTCTTTTCTTATAGCTAACAAGTATTCCAATGTACATATACACCACACTTTCTTTACTACTCATCTGTTCTTTGTTACTTGGGTTGATTCCAGATGCTGGCTATTGTGAACAGTCGTGCAATGAACATTGAAAAGCAGTTATGTTTTGCATCCTTAACATAGTTGACACAGAGTAGAACTGTTGAGATTTCTGCAACCTTCCGTGGGGGACCCCCGACCCGCGGGGGTGTGGGAATGAAGGTCGCTAGTAATTCGTGGGTTTACTCGAGCAGGACCGATCTGTGAAGAAAACTTGAGAAGTTAGTAAGAAAAGTCTTCAAGACAACACATGCTGTTCAAAAGGGATTTTTTGCCCAGGGAGATCAGCTTTTAAAGGCAAAATACGTCATAGAGGTGTTACAGTTTTTCCACCAATTACAATTGCAAGCACTCGTTAGCATAAGCTGGGGGCAGGTAATAGGGAGGGGTAAAAAGGTAGAGAGCACATGTTTATACTGAAAGCACAAGATTCAAACAGGGTTCTATAAATTTTACTCAGCAAGCATAAATAAAAAACCAGCTGTAAACATATTAATCTTTTGCTAACACAAAGGCAAGTTGCTCTATGATTTTCTTTCTGGCTGGATGTATTGGGCTGCTTTGAATTTACTTTAGTATTTGTCTATTTCCTTTGTCCTCAGGGCATGGGCGCCTCTGGTCACGTGGGTGACAAGGTCAGGAATTTCTGAGGTGTCCTTTGTTCTAGGTCCCATCAGCTAGGCTCCCCACAGATTTCTAAATTTTTTTTTAAAAATTGTTAATTTTTTGAAATGAATGTATATTGCTTTGGAAAGAGGCAAAGCCAGTCAATATTTTCAAGAGTAAATGAGCATTTCTTTTTCCTACATCCACACCAGTACACAGGTATCACCATTCTTTACAATGTGTGAAAGATGATACCATATTGAAGCTGTGTTTTTCAGTTTTCAGTTTTTCAGTTCTCTAATGATAAATGATGTTCTCCCTCTTTGCCTTGGAACCATATGCATATTTTCCCTGAAGATTTATCTGTTCAGCTCTTCTCCCCAATTTTTTAACTGGGTAGTTAGGTTTCTGTTGTTGCTAAGGTTTTTGGCTAATGTGTCTTGGATATTAACACATTGACACTTTGTCAAATGAGTAGTTTCTCCCCCAATATTATTGTAGGGTATCATTTTCCTAGTTGTTTCTTTTGCAGTGCATGAACTTCTAAATTCAATGCAAACTCATTTCTTTATTTTTGCTTTGGCTTGCTCACCCAATGGCACTAAGTCATTGAAGGTACACCTATGAGTCTATATCATATGGACTGTCTCCTCAGTATACTTTATGGATTTATGTTTAATACTGTAGTCATTAATCCATTTAATTGAATTTTATACAATATCTGATATAGGGATCCAGATTATTTAATAAATAATTAATACAGATTTATTTTGGGATCATATAGCTTACTCAATTTGCCCTCACACTATGTTGAAAAATTTAAAAAGTCTTTCCATGCTCATTTTATCACCTGTTCTTTTTATTATAAGTGTTAAAAAACTTGCATACACCATGAGCATAATTTTATACAGATTACTCTACTGTCTACATTTCAGCTTTTAAAATGATCTTATGCTTTCCTTTTACACAGCCAACCAAGATTTGATCCTGAGTAGAACATGTAATTCACTCAGTACCATCAGGAATTATCTGAGCCCAGTGATAGAAATAATCATGAGTGCAGCCAGGTTTGGCCCCATACCCAAAATAAATAAAATTACTTATGTGTCTTTGATTCTCCCATTTCTCATTTTGGAATAAATTATCTCATTCCTTCTCATTTCATATACTATGAGTATTTCTCCATGCATATCTAAGGTAAGAATGACATTAAAAATAGTAAATGTTGGGGCTAGGATGGTAGTACTAGGTGTTTAGTTCTAGGATGATAGTAGGTTGTTTGCCTTGTATGAAGCCAACCTGTGTTTGATCTTGGCCTGGGCTTGATAGTCTCAACCTGGCTTAATACTATCAACCTGGACTTGATAGTAGTATGTTTGGCTTGATAAAGCCAACCTAGGCTTGATCCTGACATCCCATGTGGTCCCAGGAGCACTGCCAGAAGTTAATTCTAGAGAACAGAACCAGGAATAACCCTGAACATGTGTGCCACAAATAAAACAACTAGCCTTAAATGTAGCACTCAAGTTATTAGCAATTATTCAGGGAAATAGTCAAATAGTATTCAATTTATTCTTTACTATTTTACAGCAAGATTCACTTAATCTATAGGGTTTTTTTTATATCAATTTTTAATTTATGAGTCATAGGAAACTAATATGTTTTATAACATCTTATTATCTGTCTATCCTATGGATAGATAATAGATTGATACTTATAGCTAGAGCAGTGACTCATAGAAAGTGATTGTTATATGTATATTTTCTTCCCAGGTTATGTTTGGAAATATCTGGAGATGTTTTGGGTTTCCATAACACAGGAATTCTGCAATCATCTAGGATTTAGAACTCAGAGATTGAACTTAAACACATAATAAAGTAAAATAAAAATTTGGGAGACCTAAAACAGAGAATTATTTGGCTCCAATTATCAATAAAAATGAGGTTCACAGGAAACAGTGACTAGAAAAGAAAGACTCCCATGGAATGAGAGAAATTATTCACCCCAAACTATCCATCTGATAAAGGGTAATATCTAAGATATAGAAGGCACTGGTAGAGCTAATAAGAAAAAAAAAAAAAAACTAACTCCATCCATGGGGTCAAGAGATGAACAGAAACTCCTTCAATGACCAAAAAGGCACATGATAATATTCCACATCATTAATAATCAGAGAAATGCAAATCAAAGCAAAAAGGTATCAGCTTACATCACAGAGATTGACTAAGACACACATCAAAAGAATAAGACCAAGTAGTGCTGACACAGATGCTGGGAGAAAGGAACTCTAATCACTGCTGGTGAGATTGTCGACTAGTCAAGCCTTTTTTGTAAAAACAATATAGAGATTCCTCAAAAAACTAGATATTGAGCTTCCATCAGAACCAGCAATACTGCTCCTGGAAATCTGCCCTAGGAGCCCCAAAACACACTGCAGAAAAGCCTTCTGCTCTGTTTTCATTGCAGCTATTATTCACAATAGCCAGAATCTGTAAATCACCCAAGTGCTTAAGAACAAGTGAGTGGATAAAGAAACAGTGTTACATCTACACAAATGGAAACTATACCCCTGCTAGGAAAAATGAAGTCATGAAATTTGCTTAATCATGAATGAATGTGAAGAGCATTGTGCTGAGTGAAATGACTCAGAAGTAGAGGGATAGACAGACATAGAATGATTTTACTCATTTATGGGATATAAAAGAAAAAGATAATCTGGTAGTCATATCTCGACAATAGAAATAAGGGTCAGGAGGTCAGTTTATGTTAGAAAGTTTGCCACAAATAATGGGGGACAGCAGTTAGAGCAGAGAATGACCACTATGACAATGATAGTTTGAATGATTACTCTGGACAAGAATTTAATATTAAAAGAAATAAAGTGATTGGGGCCAGAGAGGTGGTGCTAGAGATAAGGTGTCTGCCTTGAGATAAGGTGTCTGCCTTGCATAGGACGGACCGCGGTTTGATCCCCCGGTGTCCCATATGGTCCCCTCAAGCCAGGAGCAATTTCTGGGTGCATAGCTGGGAATAACCCCTGAGCGTCAAATGGGTGTAGCTCAAAAACCAAAAAAAAAGAAAAGAAATAAAGTGATATGCATGATTCTCCTTCAATAACTATATTGCAAACCACAGTGACTAAAATCAAAGAAAGAAAGTCAGAGAGAGAGAGAGAGAGAGAGAGAGAGAGAGAGAGAGAGAGAGAGAGAGAGAGAGAGAGAGAAGAAAATGTCTGATACAGAGGCAGTAGGTGAAAGGGCCGAGGTGAGGGAAACTGGGGACATTGGTGGCATGATATAAACATTGTGAAGGCTAGTGTGCATTGGGTGTACTTTGCTTGATTGAAATGTAATCATGAACAACTCTGTAATGTGTGTCTTATCTCTCAGTGATTCAATGAAAATATATCAATAAAAATAAAATTAATTGGGCCGGGAAGGTGGCGCTAGAGATAAGGTGTCTGCCTTACAAGCGCTAGCCAAGGAACGGACCGCGGTTTGATCCCCCGGCGTCCCATATGGTCCCCCCAAGCCAGGGGCGATTTCTGAGCACATTGCCAGGAGTAACCCCTGAGCGTCAAATGGGTGTGGCCCAAAAAACAAAAAAAAAATAAAATTAATTAATAAAATAGTAAAATTAAGGTTAAAAATGCCTTGGATTAGATACATGATTAGTGTTAGGTTCACATGTTGGAGCAAAACCAGTACTTCATAATATTAGTTCTTTATTCTGGTTGTTAATGAAGAATGAGGTGTCAGTGATTAACATCTAGAAGCATATATTCACTTGGGTTTGCAAAGGATAATAGTCTAATTGTACCTTCCCTTTTTACTTATTAGTTGGAAATTTTCTACAAAGAGAAATTTCCCCTTATATACTATTTGGTTACTCAGGAAAATGATTTAGTTTAAAACATTTAAGTCTGTTTCATATCTAGCAAATTAGTGTATCTTAGCCAGTGGGCCTGCATACATTTTCTCTTTTAAGTACTTAAACTCAGATCCAAAGGAATGATCTAGACAATGTCAAGATTAATTGATTCTGAATATACAAACCTTTCCCTTTTAGTCTTACTAGACAATCTATTAGAGTATTCTACTGAGATTTTTTTCCCTCAATAACTTTAGCTGTATTTAACGTTAATGAGCTTTTTCAATTAAAGCCACAGATATTTAGCCTTTGGATAGCATTTGGATGAATCAGAGTGTATCTAATTACACTGGATAAATTCTTAAGAGGATGAAAAGATTCTTTATTCAGAACAAGTCAGAGTCACGTACAGATATCCTTCCAATGGTATGCAAACCACCTATGTGAAAAGTCATCTCCAGATGTGGCTAAAAATGCATTGCAATGAAAAACAGAGAAATCATTCTTTTTTGATAGTAATCTGTGAGTTATTGAATGGAAAGGTAGGAGAGGGAAAGTTTGTATGCACAAACCAATACTAGTAAACCATTAGGAGGACTTTCATTCACTTGACATATTGATTTAAATTTAGGTATTGCTGAATCCAGATTTTCAGTGAACATCACCATTTTGGTCTACACCTAGTGGTGCTCATCAAGCTATTTCTGAATCTTTGCTCAGAAGTGACCCCTGGCAGTGCTCCAACAACCATATGTATTTAATAAAATTTGGCCACATGCAAAGCAGGTGCTTTACTACTCAAGGTACTATATCTCTAGCTCAAGAATGATGTTTTAATGGTCTGAATTTACTTGTGTCTATTCTTGTAATCCTTAAATCTGGTACTGGCTGATGGTCATGGTCATTTCTAGACCTCCATCTTAATAAAGATGCTTTGGTAATGACCTGGAACAGGCCTCAGAAGAAAGGGTATTTTCCATTCACCCCTGAACCAGGGAAGCCATCCATGAAACATCCAAGTTTGTCTAACAGGGGTCCTCAAACTTTTTAAACAGGGGGCCAGTTCATTGGAGTCAGACCATTGGAGGGTCCGACTATAGTAAAAACAGAACTTATGAACAAATTCTTATGCACACTGCATATATCTTATTTTGCAATGAAGAAACAAAAAAGATACAAATACAATATGTGGCCCATGGGCCATAGTTTGAGGACCACTGGAACATCACCTGGAAGCAATGCTCTAGCACGGAAGACCCTACCACTGCTCAGACATCGACCTGCTCAAAAGAGACTTCCCTTAACACTGAGAAGACTTAACAACAACAGTGACCTGCTTAAAGGACAGGGCTTCCTGTATTGCCCTTTAATGGTGAGGTGAAACAAGAGGACGCTCCACATCCTGACTTCAAGGTAGGATATGCAGATTCCAGGAACTTTAATACAGAAACATAATACCAACAACAGATACTGTGTGAAAAGTGTGTTGGCACTATGGACAATGTCTTGGATTAGACGATCTAACTTGCCTGGAGCCTAGAGTTGGTCTTATGCCAGAAAACTTCAGGGGTAGGGTCTCTTTGTATTTATGCCCCTCATATTTTGGCGGGCCTATGCAAACAACAATTGCCACTCTAACACCGTTTTTACTGTGCTCCTTTGACTCTAATCCTTAAAAAAAAAAAAAACCACTTAAAATTTGAGGTTAACTTAAGCTAATATGCATGTACATGGAAATGTAAAAAATACTATGTTTAAGGAGTTACGTAAGTTTATGACTTTAGATTGCCTTGTGTGCTGTTAAGAAATATTATAATGTGTTACAATCTGGTGACTTGAGGGACAAAGTAATTGTACATGGATTCTGTTTTATTTACCTTAATGTTTTTTGGCTGAAAGTTCAAAGTTAAGATATCAGCAAAGGGACTTCTTCTGAGAATTATGGTATGGGTGATTGTCCTTCCACTGTAACTTTACCTTGTCCTCTTTCTTTGCATCTTTGTTCTCATAATTAAAAATAAAAAATTAAAAAAAAATAAAGATGCTTTGGACTCCCAAGAAAATATATGTTCATTATGCTATAATTTCAAAACTTTCAACTCTTACCCCCTTTCAATTTTAGCCACATTTTTTTTACAAAGAATAATACTTTAATTTAACTCACCTTTTATATCCCCTTTACACAGAAAATAAGGGGAAATAAAGAATTATTATTTGATTTCTAAAGTTTTAATCTTTCAGGCTTCAATTTTTCCATTATTTTCTACCCATAAAATTAGCAATCCAAGTCTTCTGCATTGACAATTGTTGAAAAAAAAAAAAAAAACCTTTGAAAATATTTTTTGTTAATTTAAATTTAAAATTAAAATTCATGGCTTGAGCCTTCATCCAGGAGGGTTAATTTATTTTATTAACAACACCATATCATTAAGAACCCAGGAAGAAAAATTGCTGTGTGTGTTTCATTAAATATTGGAAGAAAAATATAAACTCCCTCTCAAGTTAAAGGTAATTACATAAAATAATTTAATTTCATACTTTATTAATATTTTATCTTATTATTTTCATTAGTAAAATTTTTATATAAGTTATTTCTAACAGCAAAAGGAATGTAAGTATCAAGTAACTCAGTGAGATTGCTCACATATGAGACCTTGAGTTTGATCCCCAGGATCATACTGAATGAAGCAGGCAGGCAGGTAGTTAAGGGACCCCCAAATTAATAAAATCTTGAGATGTAATAAAACAAAAAGATAAGACTTGGAAAACAAAAGGATAATATTTGGGGGAGTTATTTTGTCATTGAGTGTTTCCTGGTGCCACTGCAGTTCCAGAGAAGACTGGTCCCATTATGGAGAGAAGAAACACTGTTCTGGGAAGGAATATGAAAAAAGACTATTAACTACTCCCTGGCAACCACTCTAACAACAGAACTCTTACCTGGGTAGAAAGTGCCAGATGCGGAAAAGGTAGGTAGAAACCATCTAAAAGTCAACTCAGAATAAAGGAAAGGCATGTGTGTGTGTTGCCAGCCCTTGCATGTGGTGTCTGAATGCACATATTGCTGACCTCTCTCCCCTCTAGAAATATGTACTTTATACTCTAACTCTGGGATGTGCACTGGGGCTCTCTCCATCTTTAGTCAAGCCTCTGCCTTTCTGTGAACATACTACTCTTTTTTTTTATCCTCTCCCTTCCTTTCCTCAGTTCCTCCAATTAAAACTGATTGATTTTTCTTCAGTGCTCATCTACTCCTAAAATTATTTTCTGTGAGAGAATTTAATGGACCTAAAAGGCCTGGGCAAGGCCTGGATAGATATTTATTTTCTTGCAAAGAGCAATTTTTGGATCAAAAGCTATAAAATAAAATAGCACATTTAAAAGCTTATTAAGATGCATTCAGTTTGCAGAGCAGACTTTGTCAGTAGTTAATATGCCACATTACAAACACATAATAAAAATATACTTCAATTTTTTTGTGTTTCAAAAGAGAATATTCTTTAATTTCCCTTAGTAATAAGCTCCTAAAACGCCCAATCTTTATTTGTCTGGTATTTTGCCTAGAAATTTCTGATTCTTTAGTGTTTTGCTTCTTCTGGATGATGATGAGCATTTGATTATTAATTCTAGTGGCAGAAATCTTCATTGTTATGTTTGCAGGTACATTTGAAACTTGATAAAAACTGATTCATTAACTAATCACCCTGTAGGTGATTTAAAATGAGCATACTAAATGAATATATTTCTTAATTTTGCTTTTTCAATGTCTAACGTTCTTCCTCTATCTCTGACTAAACAGTCATAACAACTCAAGGAAGATTGAATCATTAATCAGGAGATTGGAAGGATTTCAAATGTTCCTCACTAAACTGCTATTTCAAAGGGTTTGCTTTGTCTATTTACCCACTTAAAAAAATTTTTTTAACTAATGGCGACCAACAATGAGCTTGATCTATCATGATACTCTAAGATACAAAATAGGACACAAATACTATCATGAATGCTGCTTATTACTACTGAGGTACACTCCCCACACAAACCACTAAAAGTATTACCATTCATACTTCCTGCTCCAGAAAGCAAAGGCAGCTACTATTTCATAGCTAAACAGTTCTCCAAGCTGATTGTAGGTGAATCTAGTTAAAACTCTAAATAAGGGGTTGGAGAGGTGGTTCAGAGCGGTAAGATGTCTGCCTTGGTGGCGCTAGCCTAGGGCGGACTGAAATTTGATCCCCCGTAGTCCCATATGGTTCCCCAAGCAGGAGCAATTTCTGAGCACATAGCCAGAAGTAACCCCGCTGAGCATCACCGGGTGGGTGTGGCCCAAAAAAAATGAAGAAGAAGAAAAAAAGCCTAACAAAAATGTTTTCCCCTTATTTTCTTTTCCCCTAACCTTTAAGATGTAAAGGTTCACTAGATAGTTGCTTTTGTTTTTGAATTGACCTTACCCTACCTGGGGTTGGGGGTTGGTTTGAAATAGATAGGGTCTGGCTTTTGGGCTCAGAAGAGAGAGAAAGAAAGCACATGGCAGAGGCATCACAGGGCAATGAAAATACATGGCAGATAGAAAAAGCATATGGCAGATAGAAAAAGCACATGGCAGAGAAAGGCCATGAGTATAAAGTGAGCTGAGTCAAATGAATATCTTTTCTAGACTGCTCGGTGTATTCTTTCTACGCCACTACCTGGTTTCATCAGACCTCTCTGACTGAAGAGTTAGAAATACAGTGTCTGGGGTGGTCTCACCCAATTCGTGGACTTTGTTTTTATTTTACATCTGATGAAGAGTGTTAAAAGGGTCCATTAATGGGTCCTAGTAAACCTACCGCCTCAAATAAAGACCTTCAAAGAATGCAATCAGCAAAGCGAGATTTATTGATCCAGACCTCTGGGGTCCACCATCTCCTGATACAGCAGGTTTGCTGGTGAAATCCTGAGCCTTAGAAACCCAAGGCCTTTATAGTAATCCATGATAATAAGGTTTCAAACTTCAAACATTTCATTGGTTCACACAACTATTACAATTCAAAAACATTCAATAATGCAAGCTGAAAATGGCACAATTCCTTAACTATTCCAAACCCCTTTTAGACGTCACCCTAGCCCACATCTTAATGGTTTGTAAAGAGATACCACCTCACACCACAGAGATTGGTGCACATTACAAAGAATGAGAACAATAAGTGCTGGCGGGGATGTGGAGAGAAAGGAATTCTATCCACTGCTGGTGGGAATGCCTTCTAGTCCAACCTCTATGGAAAGCTATATGGAGATTCCTCCAAAATCTGGAAATTGAGCTCCCATTCGAGCCAGCTATTCTACTCCTAGGGATATACCCTAAGAACACAATACAAAAACCCCTTCCTCACACCTATATTTATTGCAGCAATATTCACAATAGCCAGGCTATGGAAACAACCAAGATGCCCTTCATCAGACAAATGGCTAAAGAAACTGTGGTACATATACACAATGGAGCCGTCAGGAGAGATGAAGTCATGAAATTTTTTTATACATGGATGTACATGGAATCTATCATGCTGAGTGAAATAAGTCAAAGGGAGAGAGAGAGACGCAGAATAGTCTCACTCATCTATGGGTTTTAAGAAAAATAAAAGTCATTTTTGCAACAATTCTCAGAGACAATGAGAGGAGGGCTGGAACTTCCAGCTCACTTCATGAAGCTCACCACAAAGAGTGGTGAGTGCAGTTATAGAAATAACTACGGGCCGGGCGGTGGCGCTGGAGGTAAGGTGCCTGCCTTACCTGCGCTAGCCTAGGAGACGGACCGCGGTTCGATCCCCCGGCGTCCCATATGGTCCCCCAAGCCAGGAGCGACTTCTGAGCGCATAGCCAGGAGTAACCCCTGAGCGTTACCGGGTGTGGCCCAAAAACAAAAAAAAAAAACAAAAAAAAAAAAAAAAAAAAAAAAAAGAAATAACTACACAGAAAACTACCATAATCATGTGAATGAATGAGGGAACTGAAAAGCCTGTCTGGAGTACAGGTGGGGTGGGGTGAGATGGAGGGAGATTTGGGACATTGGTGGTGGGAATGTTGCAGTGGTGAAGGGGGGTGTTCTTTACATGACTGAAACTTAATTACAATCATATATGTAATCAAGATGTTTAAATAAAGAAAAAAAGTTTCAAATAAAAAAAGATAGAGATAAAAAAAGAATTTATTAAGCAATTACTCTGTGCCTGGCACCATAAGTATTACATTTATTTTTATAAAAAAAAAAAAAGAAGAAATGTGTACTATATTCTTTATTAAAAAAAATAAGCCATTTCCTGGAAATAAGACCAGTGCATCTTTGGAATAAAAAATTAATATAAGATACTGTCTTATTTTTGGGAAAATAAGGTAGTCTTATTCCAAGGATTCCTAAGATCCATTGCTATCTCCATTGGAGCTCATCAGCCCAGTACTTCAGATCTCCAAACTTTTATTCTGATTTTTCAATAGTATACACAAAATATTAAGTAATTATTCCTACATGCCAAGGGTCAAGTTACTGGGATGTTGGGAAATTTACCAATTTAGAGGGAATTTTATATTTGTGGTGGAATATTGAATGCCAGGAATAACTGTTTTATAAGTAAACACAGTTAAATTAAAAGAATTAATTTAAAAAGGAAGATTCTCCCTCTCCCAAGAAAACCCAGATGTATCTACTGGTCAATGGAACTACAATTGTATCAATTGAGATGCCTCTTCAGAAGTACTTGAGTCTAGGGATCACTCCCAAAGATACTTGAACTTGATTCTGAACATAACATTTGCATGTTCAGGACAGTGATATTAGTTTTCCCAGACCTGGTGGTGCCTGAAGCCACAGATTTACACCGGGGTAGTGCTTTAAGTGACAATGTACTGCTGTTGATTGGTTGGAATTCAATTGTTCAAGCAAGCTCTCCAGCCCTTTGAGTTATCTCCTAGTCCCAGGAATAGTCTTGGTGGGCTGAAGACCATTTAAGGAAAATTTGCCTAATTCTGGGGGAAAAAAAATCTACATTCACTTTTAAACCTTGAGTAGGGGGGGTTGGAGAGATAGCACAGCTGTAGGGTGTTTGCCTGACCCAGAATGAAAGAATGCAGCTGGGTTCTATTCCCAGCATCCCATAGGGCCCGGGGAGCCTGTCAGTAGCAATTTCTGAGTATAGAGCCAGGAGTAACTCCTGAGCACTGCTGAGTGTGGCCCAAAAACAAAACACACACACACACACACACACACACACACACACATAAATAAATAAACCTTAAGTAGGGGGAAGTTTAAAGTTTTTATAAAAATTAAAATTTAAGTTTTGCTGCTGCAAAGCAAAAAGCAAAGCAATAAGAAGAAACAACAAAAATACTCATCTACAGTTCTAAAAATGGCTAACATTGTAGCATTCTGTTTTGTTTAGATAACAGAGTTTGTTGTGGGCATAAACAAGGATGAAGATACACAAGCACAATAAAATAGAAGTTTTCAAAATTATATTAAATAGAACTATTTCCCCAGACTTTGGGCTCAAGAAATACTAAAAATGAAGATTCTCTATTTGAAAGACTTTCTCTTTTATCACTTGAAGCAGCTCATAATTTATGTAGCAGCACCCACATTCACCACAAATCCCTTTACAGTTTCCAACCATTTTTGCTCTCAGGTTTCCTCTGGAGTAAGTTGAGAAACTCTTAATTCTCAGTTCAATATTTGCAAACCACTGCTCAAAACCATTACATGAAAAGGATACTTCTGAAGACGACAGGAAGCTCACCCTCCCAAGGCAAAGAATTCTTGATATGTATATAAAACCTAGAGCCAATGTTTGGAAGTTATTATATTATTATTATTATTATTATTATTATTATTATTATTATTATTTGGTTTGGGGGCCACACCCAGTGATGCTCAGGGGTTACTCATGGCTATGCACTCAGAAATCGCTCTTGGCTTGGGGGACCATATGGAACACCAGGGGATCTAACCACGGTCTTTTCTAAACTGGAGTGCATAAGGCAGACGCCTTACTGCTTGCACCACTGCTCCAGCCAGTGGAAGAGTATTTTGTCATTGTGTATCATCTGGCACCACTGCAGAATCAGAGGGGTGGTCCCTTAGAGAAGCTCCAGCAGGAACAAAGTCCAGGAAAGGAGTATCAAAGAAGACCATCAACTACGCCAATCCTTCCCACCGTTCATCACTCTACCAACAGGACTCTAGCCTAGGTAGAAAGCCCTGCATGGAGCAGGTTAGGAAACCTTATAAAAGACAACTTAGAACAACTTAAAACAAACTTAGAACAAAAGAGGAGTACAAAAGTGTTGCCTGGGCATATGGTACACATATTCA
Organism: Suncus etruscus; assembly: GCF_024139225.1. Taxonomy (NCBI): domain Eukaryota; kingdom Metazoa; phylum Chordata; class Mammalia; order Eulipotyphla; family Soricidae; genus Suncus; species Suncus etruscus. Next base: position 40,132,299 of record NC_064848.1, read on the forward strand.
CCACATCTCTCCTCTTGAGATGTCTACTTTCATGCTTTTATGCTAGGTTGGAAAAATCCAAAGCCCTCTTTTGAGCAGGTATTCTCTGTCTTTTTTAACATCTCCCCTCTTTTCTCAGTACCTTCATATAAAACCTTTTTTTTTTTTAAGACTTAGCTCTTCCTGAATTTTTTTCTGTAGAGGAAGGCAATGGACTCAAAAGACCTGGGTAAGGTCTAAGACTGACTTGCTTTTCTTGCTTGAGCAAGCTCCACAATCTTACATCTTCCTGGCCACTTTCCCAGGGCAGAGATTAGTAAAGAGGAAGTGGCAGAGGAAGTAGCCTTCTTGGGACTGCTCTCGCTCTCTCTCTCTCTCTCTCTCTCTCTCTCTCTCTCTCTCTCTCTCTCTCTCTCTCTCTCTCTCTCTCTCTCTCTCTCTCCCTCTCTCTCCTCTCTCTCTCTCCTCTCTCTCTCTCCTCTCTCTCTCTCCTCTCTCTCTCTCTCTCTCTCTCCTCTCTCTCTCCTCTCCACTCTTCTCCTCTCTCTCCTCTCCTCTCCCTCTCCTCTCTCTCCCTCTTTACTTCTTAAGTCATAATGGGCCCCCCACTGACATCACTACATAGACAATTTAAACGCAAGATAAAGTATTGAAATTAATGGCTCCTGGTTTTTTGTTTTCCAAAATACTGACTTCTTATTTATCTTCACTTTGGAAATATCCTCACTCACAAAATAAAAAAAAATGTTTATAAGTATATATTTCAATAAATCTAATGATACACAAAGTTTGTTATTAATTCTTCTGTTGTCTCAGACTGACAAACATCTGTCCCTTGTATCATAGTATGAAAATAAAAAAAAGTTAGATTTCAATTTCAATTTAATTTCAATTTCTATTTGAAATTCTATATTGAAAATTCTATATTGAAATTTTATATTGAAATTTTAATTTCAATTTCTATTAGAGATTATTTGATTTTTATTGGTGTGAATACAGAGATTAAATGATTTATCTTTCAGATAAGTATAATGTAGAGCTGAGCTAGAACATAGTTTTTATTGTTTAAATTAAAAAATTTGGGGCCGAAGAGATAGCACAGCAGTATGGCATTTGCCTTGCATGGAAAAGTACGGTGGTTCAAATCCTGGCATCCCATATGGTCCCCCAAGCCTGCGGGGGGGGGGGGGTGGCGAAGATTTCTGAGCGTGGAGCCAGGAGTAACCCCTGAGTGATGCCGGGTGTGACCCAAAAATAAATAAATTTTTTCATTGAAGCATTTTGAGAATTATAGCAAAAATCTCAAAGTTTATTGGAGATTGCTTTCTTACCCCTTTATATAAACAACCAACAAAAAAAATTTTTTTTTTGCTTTTTGGGCTATAAAGGGTGATGCTCAAGAGTTACTTCTGGCTATGAACCAAGAAATTGCTCCTGCCTTTGGGGATCATATGGGACACTGGGGGAATTGAACTGCTGTCTATCTTAGGTTAGCATGTGCAAGACAAATGCCTTACAAATGCTACTGCTCTGGCCCCTAAACAAAATATTTAAAAGATGAAAATCATACCAAATAGTATAATATACCTACTACCTTATCTTTATATCTTTATTTTATTATAGTTTTCATAATTATTATTACTGAAGAAAAACCTTCAAGTCATTACTGTGATTTTCTTTTCTCATTTATTTTCTTATTTTGTGCCTCTCTCCATTTTCTTGTTTTACTTCTCAACTTTATTTTTATTCCTTTTATTTTTCTTCTCTCCTTCTCTCTAGTCTTCGTTGACATCGTATCATGTAGGCAGAAATATTTTGAAACACATCTTTCAGTTCTGTATTTTCTTAAGAGAAATAAGAATATCTTTTATATATATTTTTTATTTAAGCACCTTGATTACATACATGATTGTGTTTGGGTTTCAGTCATATAAAGAACACCACCCAATGGGGCCGAAGAGATAGCACAGCAGTGTTTGCCTTGCAAGCAGCGATCCAGGACCGAAGGTGGTGGTTCGAATCCCGGCGTCCCATATGGTCACCCATGCCTGCCAGGAGCTATTTCTGAGCAGACAGCCAGGAGTAACCCCTGAGCACCGTCGGGTGTGTGGCCCAAAAAACAAAAAAAAAAAAAAAAGAACACCACCCAGCACCAGTGCAACATTCCCATCACCAATGTCCCAAGTCTCCCTCCTCCCCACCCAACCCCTGCCTGTACTATAGACAGGCTTTCTATTTCCCTTGTACATTCTCATTGTTAGAATAGTTCACAATGTAGTTATTTCTCTGACTAAACTCATCCCTGTTTGTGGTGAGCTTCATGAGGTGAGCTGTAACTTCCAGCCCTCCTCTCTTTTGTGTCTGAAAATTATTATTGCAAGAATGTCTTTCATTTTTCTTAAAACCCATAGATGAGTGAGACCATTCTGCATCTTTCTCTCTCTTTCTGACTTATTTCACTCAGCATAATAGATTCCATGTACATCCATGTATAGGAAAATTTCATGACTTCATCTCTCCTGACAGCTGCATAATATTCCATTGTGTATATGTACCACAGTTTCTTTAGCCATTCATCCCTTCCTTACACCTATATTTATTACAGCACTATTTACCATAGCAAGACTCTTCAAAAGAATATCTTTTTATTTAATCAATTTTTCATAGTATAAATTAGAGTTAGCATTTAAAACTTTTATATGATTTTTATGAATTTAGGGAGATAGAAAATATTATTTTTCTGGGAATCGAAGGAAATCAGTTATATCAGGTGGGGTATATTAGTTATAACTAAGATTTAAAGGCTATACATTTTTTGTTTTGTTTCCATGAAGCAAGGAGAGATGAAAGTATAAGAAAATTGAAATAATAAACCTATATGAGGTCTAAACATATATAGTATGTAAAAGTATACTTTGGTCTTCTAATAGAGGTATAGTTTTGATCTAGAAAAATATTGTATTTGAAAAAATAACCAAATGAACAAATAACCAAATATTGATGCACAATATACCTTTGTATATGCATCCCAGGCTGCTAAAGAATTAATTATTTTAAGAGAATATGATATACTTTGGATTAATTTATACTCAAGAACTTTCTAGGATAAAAGGAGGACCACAATGCAGGCTTCATAGTCAGAACCTAAATAGGAGGCATGTAGCAATACCCTAGAAACAAAATTACTTCCTTTCTGCCTCTATATTCCATTAAGGTTTCTTTAATATTTAGCAATTTGACTCATCTCTGTTTTAGAATTAACACCAATTCCAAAAGTCTACAATTTCTTTCTGTAGACAATGTCTACATGGTCTTTGATGACCATTTCTAGGAGCACCACATTTCCACGATGGTCCAATTTCCTACTTACAGGTCATAGGGGTATTGACTTGGAATCCACAACTCAAGCACTCCAGAAATGTTTATATTGCATGGCCATAATTAGATATTGAACTTGAATAGAACTTGGAAAGCAAGGCTTTCTCCATTTTTCTAGAAATCCTTCACTGTGAAGTGTTTTTTGGAGAGTAAACTTTATTTATTTTTTTTTGTTTGTTTTGTTTGTTTGCTTGTTTTGAGGCTACATGGTCAGCCTCAGGCAAGGCCCTACCTCTGTGCCACCGCTCTGGCCCCTGGAGAGTAAGTTTTATTATGATCCCTTTATCACTGATTTGTGATGGAGAATTTTCTCTAGCAACTTTCTTTTGGATATTATACACATACACACACACAAAGACAATGTTATATTTTATAGATGACAACTGAAATAATCCTTTCTGTTTGCTTGTTTGTTTTTGTTTCGTTTTGTTTTGGAAGCACACCCAGTGACACTCAGGGGTTACTCCTGAGAAATCGCTCCTGGCTAGGGGGACTATATGGGACATCAGGAATTGAACCAGGTCCGTCTTGAATCTGCCTCATGCAAGGCAAATGCCCTATCGCTATGCTATCACTCCGAACCCAGGAATAGTTTGATGTTTCCATATTTATGCCATTAGGAAGAGTTTTGAAATAAATCTTTAATTATATAATGAGGAATGTACTGAGGATTTGGTATACAAGCACATATTTTACGGCACTACTAGACAGAGGGAGCAGTCAAGGGTGTAAATTGTTATAACTCCATCAGTTCCTGCATAATCTTTTATTCCATTATACTTATATATCAAAAATATTTTCCGTATTAGCACATGATTTTGTATATTTGCTTATAGACTGGCCTTCATAATTATGATTTAGTTGCAACTTAAAAGGATATGTCTTAATTTGTTAGATATTCATTGATTGGTTGGGCATTTAGCTTTTTCCCCCCAGTATTTTATGGTAGCAAATAATGTATAAATATGCCTATTATTTTGTGTGTATCTTATTTCAAATCATTTCCTTAGAGTACATTCTCAAGGCTAATATTATTGCATCAAAGTATGAACACTTTAGTTAAACAAGCCCAAAGGGGAGAACACATTCTATATGCTTAAAAAGTAAATTATGAATTTGGAAAATAGAAATCAAGGTGATCTGAGTCTTTGTCTCATTTTATTCAGTTTATAATTAAGCTTTATTTTTTACTGTTGATTCTGATTATTGTTAGTCACATAGATGACCAACAAAATCTAAATTCAGGCTTAGGATACAGCACAACATTAGTCTGCTCCTGGGTTCAATGCAACATTCAATTGAATTAACATTCCCCCAATTAAAAGCTCCTGCCATCCCCACATACATTTGTGAAACAAGCGTGTCCACTTGGCAGTGACTCACATACCAAAGCGTTACTCTGTTATTATTTAGAATTAAAACTTAAATAATTCCTTTTGCTTTGTTGTAAGGTAGTTTGTATTGTCCAAAGTATAAAGTCTTGCCTCTTAAACAAGTGTTGACATCAAATGCCAATATTCTAATAGGGAAAGATGATTTTGATGATTTAAAAAAAAAAAAAGTGGACTCAAATATCTTCCCCTTCTCTCTTACTACGATTTTAGTATTTGGGCTTTAGCATTTAGCACTTAGCATTTGGGATTTATTTGTGCTTGCAGCTTAAGAAAATTTGACATTAACCTTAGCATTCACTAAGGAAAATATGTTTCATAATAGGTATAGTGATCTTGGTTCACTTGAACAAAATTATTTATTGTGTATGCATTAAGGCATTCTACATAGACAGAATATGGGCTTGAAAATCATTTTGAGCTGCTATGTATCCATGAGAAATTAATGTAAGTTTTCTAAATGTTAATACCTATATATTTTCAATAAAATTAGCTTTTTTACAATTAACAATATAGTACTAATAACCTAAAATAATGAAAAGTGCTCGATATATAATAGATATTCAATAAATAAAAGTTGTTTTAGTTTGGGTCCAGAATAATAGTATGGCTGGTGGTATGTATGTAGTCTACCTGGGTTCAATCCCTGGTATCTTATATGGTCTCCTGAGCCAACCAAGAGTGATTTCTGAGCATAGAGCCAGGAGTTAAGTCTTGAGTACTATAGCCCCCAAACCAAAAATAGAGTTGTTTTTGTTTGGTGTGTAAGAAGAACACAGAATGAAAACCATAAACAAGTACAATGATATTAAAGAGGCTGCAATCATACCATAAAAAGTACGTTCGAAAGGAATCTAAAGAGAGGAGCTAGTTATTGCAAATAGAGAAGTGATAAACAATAATCAAAATATAGTAGGTCCTAATTCACAGGTAGACCTTGGTTTTAGAAGTAACCTAAGTCTTTGATATTAGAGTTCCCATCTTGAAATAAAGTAACTTGTATAGAGATGGAAACAATTATGTCAAGTATATGAAACATCCTTATATAGTGAGAAATGATCTCTCTCTCTCTCTATATATATATATATATATATATATATATTTATATATATTTCTCTTTTATAATTGAGTTTTAGAAAAAATTCTTACAATGGTATAGATATATAATCCATTCCTGATTTATTTAAAAATTATTTAGACACTTATTTACAAAACTCTTTATAATATGGTTACAAGTATATGATGTTCTCATCTCAGATCTTACCACTATTCCCCATCAATGACCTCAGGTTACCTATCCCAACCCAACCCCAGCCTGACTCTTTCTTTAACAGATACATTTTAATTAAGAAAAAATGTCAAGGAATGAGAAAAATGGAAGGAGAAAGGAAGAAGGGGAGTTAACTGGTCAAGTGTAAGGGGTCCTAAGTTTGTCTATGGCTAAATCATTAGATTCATGCCTTCATATTGTGAAGTGATTTAGTTCATCCCTCAAAAAAATCAACAGCTGAATTTAGAGATTAATTTAAAATTCCTTATAGTGTCTTGCCACCTTCTAAATATATTTATATTTATATTTGTGTGTGTGTGTGTGTGTGTGTGTGTGTGTGTGTGTGTGTGTGTGTGTGTGTGTGTGTGTGTGTGTGTGTAGGAGGAGTGTTGGGCTTGGACTACATCCAGCTATAACTAAGAGCTTACTTCTGGCTCTGTGCTCCTTAATCCTTAAGGTGTTCAGGGAACCATAGGATGCTTGGATCAATCCCAAATTGGCCAAATCCAAAGCAAGAACCTTAACCTTTATTACTATTTCTCCATTTCTAAGATGTTCACATATTAATTTTCATAATTATAAATATGTTTTCATTTATGGAAGAGAGCAATTTTTAGCTATCGTTAAAGGATCCTGAAATAGGAATAGTGTCTGAGATTGTCTATATGGCCCATTGTAATTACAATTTGATGTGAATTTGCTGGAAACAGCACAAGGCAATGGGACCATTTTCCATAAGCTAGAAAGAGGACGTGGATCCATACTAGAGCCATCAGAAGATATCTTAAGTTACATATTTCTGACCTTCAGAACTGTCAGGTGAATAATTTATGTTGTTAGACATTCAGTATAAAATAATCTGTTATATTACAACAGGAAACAAATACATTTCTACATTAACTATTTCTGTTAATTTTACTGTTGTTTTCATTCACTGTCCAAAATTCACTTTCACCACACTATATAACTAAGTTAAAATTTAATTATTTTTTTCTGGAAATTTTTTGGATTACAAGTGTTTATTATCAAAAAACAATTTAGTATTTATATAAAAAAGTTTCCAACTTAATCTTAAAACAAAGCAAAGGAGTGGCTGGCGTTTGCCTTGCAAACAGTCAACCCAGGACCTAAGGTGGTTGGTTCGAGTCCCATATGGTCCCCCGTGAGCACCGCTGGGTGTGGCCCCAAAACAAAAACAAATACAAAACAAAACAACAACAACAACAAAAAAGCAAAGGGGAGGCACCAGGACCAAACAGATGCAAGACTACTAAGTAGTAGGCTAGATACAGAGGAGACCACATATTCTAGCAACCCTGGGGGTGAGGGAAGAGGATATGGGAGGTAGGACAAAAACGGAGGTGTAGGGAGGACAATTTGGTGATGGGAATCCCCCTGATTTTATGTAAATATGTACCTAAAATATTACTGTCATCAATATGTAAGCCACTATGATCAAAATAAAAATTATATTAAAAAAAGTCAAGAAAGAATATAAAAAAAAGCAAAGGAAATAATTTTTAACATTTTGTAAATGGTACCTTTGCTTCTGTTTAACACTATTTGTAATTGCATTAGAAATAATTTCACCTTAGAACCAGAGGTGATCCACAGACACCCTATTTAACTCCTTTAGTAGTTTATTTGTTTGGCTTTTTTAATTTTTGCTATTGAGGATTCAACTTGGTCCTTGTACAACCTAAAGTGCAGAGGAAAAAATTTTCTAACTTTTAAGTACAGGCAAAGAAATAATAAACTGGAACAGGGAAAAATCATCGCAAGCTGAAGTAGCTTTAAAAATATAACAGGATTCCTTTGTGGCTGTTCTTTTGTATTCCTATCCCCTTTCCCCTATGACTTAAGCCAAAAAATATTAAAATGAGTTCCTTGCACTGTGCATGGTTTGCAGGTGAGGGCTGTCTGAGCTTTAATTTGCTGTTTGACTTGCCCCAGGATTTTCAGGTGTTGCACGAGGGAGTATAGTACAGAATGTACCTTAGTTCTTGGTTGTCAGCCATTGGACGATGGCCATCATATTATTAAACCATCCAAGCATGCTGGGTCTGAACCACAAAATTTAATTTTCCCTACTGCAGGGACTAATCAACCTACCATAGACTTAAAAACTTAGAGACTGTTTTATTTGCAAAAAATTTCCCCTTTCAGACTGAAGTGGAGCTAATTTTAGTTTTGTCTGTCCTCAGGGTTACAAACATTGGTAGAAACTCAGCTTGATGAGAAACAGATAAGAGATGGAATTTATATGAATACAATCTGTGACATAAATTAAAGAAAGATGAAAGCTTGGGTAACACCTTGGTAAATCATGTTTGAGTATTCCATTAGAGTTTGTTCCCTTCAAACTTGTTAGTATCATATATTTTTACCTCTTCTACCTGTAATAATTCCTCATTCTTTTTTCTGCTCTGTCCAGGAAGATTTCCCTTTTCTCTGATTCTTTTCTTTTATGTTGGAACCTCTTCATCCTCCACTTTCAGTATATTCTACCTCTAAACATTTGCCAGAGAACAGAAATGATATTGAAGCAGCGCCTGGGAAATAATTTTATAATGCATTTTAGATGAGGGTGACTTGAGACCCCTTTATGATAGAGACAATGATCTACAAGACGTTTAATACCACTGGTTCCATTCCTTTTCTTAATGGCAAAGCTGAAAATTTGAGATAGAATCCTGAAAATAAAAAGAACAAAGCAAAGAATAACATATAAGAAAACACCCATAAGACTAACAACAGATTTATCAAATGATACTCTACATCCAAAGGGGAATTATATAATACAATATAGTCAATACTTTTAATGAAATTGTCAGCCAAAAAGTTTATAATGCAAATTCAAAGGAATAGTACAAAGCTTTCTAGTAAAGCAAGTACACTTAAGACCAATAAACCAGTTTAGCAAACAGTAAAATATAACCTTATGACATTTTGGAAAAAGCAAAGAAACCAACTTGAAAGTAGTAAGACACTAAAAATTATAAAATTTTGCAAAGGAAGAGAGTAAAATTGGTTTCTTATACAAAGACAATTCACTTGTTCTAAACTTAGCACAATATATAAATTTACAACTCAAGAAGTTAACTGCACACAAAGATTAATAAAATTATTCAAAGAAGTTACAAGAAAAGGCAAATGAAAATGGATCTCTAAATAACTGGAATATATCAAAGTACAGGGAGAAAAATGGAAGGAAAGTGAGTAAAGAAGAAAGATTAGGGCCGGGCGGTGGCGCTGGAGGTAAGGTGCCTGCCTTGCCTGCGCTAGCCTAGGACGGACCGCGGTTCGATCCCCCGGTGTCCCATATGGTCCCCCAAGAAGCCAGGAGCAACTTCTGAGCGCATAGCCAGGAGTAACCCCTGAGCGGCACAGGGTGTGGCCCAAAAACCAAAAAAAAAAAAAAAAAGAAAGATTAATATCAGAAATACCCAGCATACATATAGAAAAATAATAATAAATTACCTTCTGACAATAATTTTACCAAATGGCAATGGCCTGAATTCAACAATCAAAAGGTACAGAATGGCACGATGAATTAAAAAATAAAATCTGAGGGCCAAAAGGTGAAATTTATTTCCAATTTATTCTATATTTTGCTGTGCCTATGCAAACAATTGCCCCACACATTTCTTTTTTTGATGTATTTCCCATCTCTGGAGAAAACTGGGAGCATAGTAAACCTCTGACTATTGTATTAATGACTTTATAGGTAATACAATAAGTTTTATAGATATAACTGCTAATGAAATCTCTCCCCTTCTTCTATTTTTTTAATTCTCTGTTCTCTTTCTATTTTTAATAACTTTACTTTATTCATCCTGAAACAAATATATTATGATCAGTTATGTCCACAATGTGGACAAATTAAAAAAATTTCGGGAGCTGGAGCAATGGTGCAGTTGTAGGGCATCTGCCTTGCATGTGGCTGACCTAGGACTGACCGTGGTTAAATCCCCCAGCATCCCATATGGTCGCCCAAGCCAGGAGAGATTTCTGAGTGCAAAGTCAGGAGTAACCCCTGAGCGTCACTGGGTGTGGCCCAAAAATAAAAAATAAAATAAAATAAAATTCAAACTTCTGTGTTGCTAATAAGTGACAGAACTGAACTTTCATTATAAACGGTTTCAAAGTAAAGGGTTAAAAAATAAACATAGTCAGAGGGTCAGATGGTATCTTAAAGAAAGTAGTTGCAGCCATAACTATGTCAGAAATAGTATATTTTAAACTAAGAGATGTATATATTATATAATGATTAATATAGGTTAGCACAACAAGAACACTTAATGGTTACAAATATAAAAAATGACTGACAGGCTAGAAAAATATTGACTACAATATAATAGTAGTAGGAGATTTTGATATCTGCATAAATCATAGGATATATCAAATGGACAAAAAATATCAATAAGTAAACAGTAGCTTTAAGGAACATATTGAGAGAAATAGTTCTTTGGTATCTATTGCTAGTAATTATGGTGTTTAATTTATTCTCAAAGAGGCTCATTATACAATCAAGATTTTTAATGATTTAAAATAGGGGCCATAGAAATAGCACAGTGGTAAGGCATTTGCCTTGCATGCAGCCGACCCGGGAGGGACCTTGTTGCTTCCTGGCCTCCCATATGGTCCCAACAGCCTGTCGGGGGTGATTTCTGAGTGCAGAGCCAAGAGTGGCCCCTGAGCACTACCTAGTGTGGCCCAAAGACCAATCATCGATCAATCAATCAATCAATTAAGTTTCAAACTATTTAAAATAAACAATTTAAACTATTTAAAATAAACACTTAGCTGGCTGGGGATGTTGATCAGTGGAAAGCACATACCTCAAATATATGAAGCCCTGAGTTTGATACCTGGCATCAAAATAAATAAGTATATATAAGACCCTTACAAAACAAATAAAAGTAATACTTTTGACTACCAAAATACTGCTACTGAAGCAGGTGTTCCCACATGGCATCAATTGTTCCAAGGCTGATGCAATCAACATGGAATATTCAAGTGGAATAGACTGACTCTTGAGGTGGAAAACTTTTGATTCTGTGGATTACATGATCAGAAGCAGTAAATCCGCATGGCTCTGAGCCAAGTGACAATTGCAGGAAGGGCACTACATCTTTTTCAAATACATATGGATGAGCTCATTGAAACATCAAAGAATTAAGTTTTAACTATAGCAAAAGGATTGATTTGATTGCCTTAGGACACAAATTGTTTGGCATGACACCAGAATTTAGGAGTAAATTCCAAGTACTTATACAGGTGACCCAAGACTTCTAGCTGCTTAATGTGTAACTATCATTCAGGAAATTATTAAGATGTAAGTGCAGGAGGAGTACAGTCAGTGGTATACTCCAGGGATCTACTGGGAGGTATAGGGTTTAGGGAACTGACTAGAAGACCAACAAAAATGTCTACTGAAATATATAATCAGTGTTCTGTACAGTATCTTAAAAAGTAGCTTCTCATAGCAATTTGTATTTGGCATGGCAAATAGTCTTGTTGGTTTGGGGACCACAACAGTGGTACGCAGGGCCTATTCCTAGTGCTGCACTCAGAGATCACTCCTTGCATTGCAAGGCAAAAGACCTACCTGTTGTACTATCTTTGCAGCCCTGACAAATTTTTTCAGAGAAAAAAAATAGTGCCCTTTCTTAATGCAAGTATTTTTGTTTTATTTTGCTTGTACTATTATTGTTGCTTGGTTTTTGTCTATACTAAGCAATGCTCAGTGGGCTACTTGAGATATCATACTGTGCCAGAATTGAATGTATGACTCCTGCATATAAAATATGTGCTAATTTTCTGAACTATATATTTAACCCTTTGTGAAGTATTTTATAAATTATCCCTCACCCCCCAGTTAGAAACTTACTCTGAATAAAAATTGGAATGACTTATTCACATTGGAAATTCCTCTTTCCCCCAGGTCCAATAACAGTCTTTGTTTTACTTGAGAGAGTAGCAGATTTAATGGAGGAAAATCACTAATTAAAAGAAGATACCACACTTTGCTGTTTTTGTATTTTATTTTTACCGTTTTTATATTTAATGGGATAAATATTCTTAGATATTTGCAAACCACATATCTTTTTTCTTAATTTAAGAAAATTCCTGACCAGAGAGTCAGTACAGGACACATTCATGATTTGGGTATTGCTAAGTGCAACCCAATCTACCCGTCTCCCACACCACAACCAAGAAAAACAGAAAAGATGGGCCCAGTTTTACTGGATGCAATGTATCATATTTTATGGGGCCTTATTATGTCATAAGTAAATTATTGGTAATCTTTTCTCTAATTGAAAGCTTTTCCTCTCTGCCGGTCTCTAATAGAGATAGAGATAAGAATTAGTTCTGATCAATGAGATGGTGGGAAGAGAAGTAGAGGAAAGGCTTTTTCTTTCTGACATGCCTCTCTATAGTGCTTCTGTTTGGGATGGTTCATCAAAGCTCTGATTTTTGATGTATCAACAGTTACTCTGAGATCAAGGTGTAAATTCCATGACCTCTCTGAGAAAGTCTGAGCAGAAATTTCCAAAAAGGACCCTGGTGATATCCAACAAGTCCCCAACCAACAGAGAAGATTAGTTCTTCAGGTTTATTCTTTTTGTGTGTCTGTGTGAGGAACAATAAATGTTTCCATTTTAGCAAACCATTGGTGGACTAATTTGTTGCTTGCAGCAATAACTGTTCTAAATGATAAATGCAGTAAATTCTTTCAGGACGTGACAGCACTTCATCATGGAACTGAGGAACATGAAGAAAACAGATTTGAAAGCCTTAAGTCAAAGAACCATAATAATTACCTAAAGGTGTTTTCCTAAAGGGAATTGTAGGAAGAATTTAAACCAGAGTAATCTTCCCTTTGTAAAAATTAACCCAACTCACAAGTGAAAGAAACATTGGACTCAGTAACTTTTTAAGATTAAAAACAAGCTTTGTATTCTAGTTGGATATTTTTTCAAAAAGTTAAACACATTGAGAACAAAACCTCTCCAAATGTGTAGGGTGTGCTCAGGGACATTCTCTCTATATATATTTTTTAAATGGTCTCACTTGCTATTTTTGAAATATCTTTGGTAAGTTTTACATCAGTGGTCCAGGTTGTTGAGACATCTTAATTCTTATTAAAATGAGACATGGTGGGGCTGGAGAGATAGCATGGAGGTAAGGCGCTTGCCTTGCATGCAGAAGGTCGATGGTTTGAATCCGGGCATCCAATATGGTCCCCTGAGCCTGCCAGGAGTGATTTCTGAGCATAGAGCCAGGATTAACCCCTGAGTGCTGCTGGGTGTGACCCAAAAATAAAACAAAACAAAAAAAATGAGACATAGTCTCAATTGCTCTCTAAAGAGGGAAAAACATTAGAAAGACTATTGTGAATATTTCAGCTGTAAATGTAGTATGCTACCTCTATTCCTAAGAGGTATATTTTAGTCAGTTCTTGAGAAAGGAGAGGTGGGAAGTGATAAAGTATCAAAAGGGCAATTGAAACAATGGCCCCTTTTAATCCACCAGTAATGGTGCAAAAAGTTGTACTTCACTTTGCTAAATATATGAAAAAGGGTAAGGTGGCTCCCATAATTAAGAACTAAAGCCATTTTGGAAGGTTCTTTCAAAATGACTGTTGTTGAGGCTTTAAAAAAAACATTAGCTTTAAATAAAAACTGGAAATTGAAGGAAATTGCTACTCCCCCCGAAAAACAATCATAACTATTCTTAATTGCTTGGAAATAATTTTTAATGCAAAATTAAAACAGGCATGAAATATTTATATGAATGGTTTAGTGGCATCAGTGTTGTAATGCTGCATATTTTCTTTGCACATAATGTTTCAATAACATTCAAAACAAGAGATCTGAATTTTATTTTTAATATCTTCCCCCCTTCTTTCTTCACAATCTTTTCCTGCCTTTTGAGATTGGGGAGGGACAAAAAGGAGGAAGAACAGACATTAAATAACCCACAAAATTCAGTGACTGCTACTCAATGTATTTTATTATTTCAGGAATTCATTCAAAGCTGGGCTGCAATTACATCTAAAACAGGAGAATAATGGGCTATTGACATGTATATGGTTTTAGAAATATAAGACCTCATTTTCTCAGCTGGAATTTCCCCTACAATGTGCATTTGCATTACATTAGAGATGCTCTTTTGGCAAAAGAGGATCACATGCATTCAGACATTTTGACATTATCTAGGTCAGAGGCAACATTTAAAAGCAATTGCCCTATGAGTATCAAAGTTCTCTTACAAGCAAGCATTGCAGCAATGCATTAGAGAAGAAGGAGGCAAGCACTAAGTGTCTCCCTGCATTGGCCATGTTTTATGACATACCTGCCTCACCCAGACATTAATCTACTGAAGATGAATTGGCCTGGTCATGGTCCTCTGCTAACCTTCAATAGAGTGTACATTACCTAAATTGAAATCTGCACTTTTTTATGCCATGTGTGGTTTGATGTGATGGCCCAAGGAATGTAAGGTGCATTAGAATTGGTTTTTATGTAGAGTGAATCTCCCCTCCTATTTACTTTTTACTAGGGCAGCTGCAAGCTTTCCTTCTCAAGTTGACAATGAAGGTATTATTCTAAACATTGCTTCACCTAGCAGCAGCTACACTGGTCCACTCAAGACTTCATAGCACTGGTCAGATATGTAAGCAACTTGGTGTTTTTCCTGTTCTCAGAAGTGCAAACATATGATAAAAGAGGAATGCAGAAGTTTTTCACCTAATTGTCTAAGGCCCCACACAATCAATTCTTTGAAATCTTCCAAGAAGAGGTCAGTTGTATCAGTGATCAACAGAGCTCTTTATGTGAATAGAAAGAACTATATAATCGCTGATACTACAGGTAAGATCTTTTCAAAGTTGCACATGATAGCTATAATTTCTAATCATTCATGTCCTAATATCTCAGACATGACATTCTTTATTTGCCCTGCAATTATATTACTGTACTGAATGATGATGCAGGAGAATTTGTAGTAGCTCTCTATATAATTAATTGAATGGAGAAATATAGGCAACAGAAAAATCTTAGGAAACAATCACTGGATTTCTATGTTCTTATGCAAGTTAAATTTGAAACAGTAAATGATGCCAGAGAAGTTAAGAGCATAGGATTTGTAGATAGACAATTTGAGTTTAAACCCTATACCTCCATTTATTAGGAAAGCATGACATTTAAATTTAATTTTCTTATTGGGAAATTAGTAATAGGATAGGAATTAAATGGGCTTCTGCAATTATTCATCATTTCAACAAGTACTTCTGATACACTTCTAAGTGTCAAGTACTATGTGTGATTCTAGCAACTGGAGAAAGGATGCTATATCTTGCTTTCATAGAGCAAAACACAGCAGTTAATCCAGGGAAATATTTAGCATACAGCACTTAGATATAGCAAATATGCTTTAAAATGTTTTTTATCATAACTACTGTAATAAAGGTATGTAGTCACATTTCTGTACTTTCTATTAAGATAGTCCATATTATCATCTAGAAGTTCAATGGAAAATTTTATTCAGACAGTGGTATCACATCTGCCAGAAAGCCATTGTTTATATCTTTGACTACACATTATCTGAGTTTACATACCTTAATAGTAAAACTGTTATCTGTTTTGGCAATAATAACTGTGGTACAATTTAACTTTGCTTATTGAGTGCCATCTATATCTCAGGCACTCCTGTAGTGGAGGGAGCCTAAAAAAACAATTTTCTTGTTGTTAAAATAACTTTTGTTGCCCATAATAATTATTATGGAACAACTACAATACACTTATCTTTTCCTTTGGTATAAGTGATCCCAATGTTTTGATTCATATGAAACTTTTTCAGGTGTGGAGAGATAGTATGGAGGTAAGGCATTTGACTTGCATGCAGAAGGACAGTAGTTCAAATCCCAGCATCCCATATAGTCCCCCGTGACTGCCAGGGGCAATTTCTGAGCTTAGAGTCAGGAGTAAATCCTGAGCTCTGCCGAGTGTGACCCTCCCCTTCCAAAAAATGCTTTTTCAATATAACTAATAAAAGTCACCAAAAATGCTGCCATGTAAGCAAATGGAACAGTAGTTCCACCAATCCACCCACTATATAATTGAGTCCACTTGCTTACTGAAATCATGTCCAATTAAGAATGACATTATCTGACAAGGTCCCTTGGGACTGAGTTGAAAAGATTGTAATATGAATATAACATTTCTGGCAAATAGGTGAAAGGAACGAAAGGCAAATGTGTTGATGCAGTTGGTCAGGACATTCATACACCTGCTGGAGTTATACCTAGCATGAGCCAAATACATTTGTTTCTACTTTCTTAGGCAATAAATTTGTGTGGTGAGTAATGGTGCACACCTACCAATTTAGAAAATTAGAGAGAGAGTTTCCGTTCCAGGGAATTGGCTCCAAAGGGTGTGTGGAAAGCTAAACTCTTTGAATAATACAAACTCTCCTCAAAGTAATTCCTTAGAGTTTGTCTCACTGGCACTGGAAATTATTTGCAGAGAGCACAGAACATTTAAATATAGACACTCTATTATACAAGCCTTTGATGGTTATATGAATGAAGGACTCAGTAGAGAGCATGGTGAAATACTGAAAACATCAACCAGAAAGTAATCTGAAGAGGACATTGTACTATTATGTTGAACATGATTTATATCCTTGACTTTGAGAATCATGGCTGTTAAGTTACGCCACAGATTTGATCAATTTAATGACTAAATCACAAAAATGTTATTTCGACTGACTGATCAAAACAAATACTGGCAAAAACAAGCCCAGGTTTAGTCTAAATTACAAGTGTAACTATAGCTTTCTGTTAATTTTTCCCCTAAAATTTGAAGATCTATTTTATTTTATTTTTTTTGCTTTTTTTAACTCTACTTTGTTGCTTCTGAGAGACTACAAAGACAAAACTAGAAAACAAATTATGTTATATAAAGCAGTTGTAACAAAGTTAAAGATGGAATAGAATATGATTTGATTTTTAATGGAGACTAAAACAAAATTCTGATTCCATATTTCAGAGCTATTAATTCCCAGAAATTTTAATATGGAAGCACTGACAAAAAAGACAACCTATTTTCTCTAGGAAAAATGTTCCTATTTTCCCACAGCATTAAAGCAGAGAAGACATAGAGATAAGTTAAATAATTTTCTAGTGCATTGAGACTACAAAGGCAGTACCTTACTAACTTAGTGTGCATATTTCAGCATATCAATCAGGATAGGCCAAATTCTTTTTTTTTTTTTTTTTGGTTTTTCGGGCCACACCCGTTTGATGTTCAGGGGTTACTCCTGGCTACGCGCTCAGAAATTGCCCCTGACTTGGGGGGAACCATATGGGACGCCGGGGGATCGAACCGTGGTCCTTTCCTTGGCTAGCGCTTGCAAGGCAGACACTTTACCTCTAGCGCCACCTCGCCGGCCCCCAAATTCTTTTAATAAAAAACAATACTGTTGGCTTATATCAAGCTTGATTATAGTTTATAGTATAGAGTTTAAGTAGGTCAAATAAATATATAACTTTCCTCAAGATAATAACAGCTACATATGTAGAGCCCATAGTCAATATTATGTGTAATAGTGAAATATTGAAAGCATTCTCATGGAGGTCAGGTAAAAGGCAATAAAGTCCAATGTTTTACTCTTATTCAGCATAGTATTTTTTAGTTTTCATTATTTTTAATACAATTATATCAATCATAAAAACAAAGTGATAATAATAAGATATTAATAAGTGATAATAGTGACTTAATAAGTATATTAATGTATACAGTTGACCTCTGAACTATATGTGTATGTTTACATGATTTCCTAGTATTTATAAATATAAATTTATAAGTATATTCTTTTATTATTTTTTATAAAATATTTAAGCAGTATAATTACAAGCATGATTGTAGTTGGGTTTCAGTCATACATAGAACACCCTAGTGAAAGTCACTAGTGCGATAATCCCATCACCAATGCCCCCCTTCTTCCTTCCCCACCCCTGCCTGTATTCAAGACAGGCATTCTACTTCTCTCACTCATTAAGATTGTCATGATAGCTGTTAGTATAGTTATTTCCCTAACTGCACCCACCACTCTTTGTGTGAGCTTCATATTGTGAGCCGCTCCTTCGGACCTCCTCTCTATTGTCTCTGGGCATTATTACAATAATGTCTTTTATTTTTCTTAAAACCTGTAGACTAGTGAGACTATTCTGTGTCTATCTCTCTCCTGCTGACTTATTTCACTCAACATAATATATTCCATGTATATCCATGTATAGGAAAATTTCATGACTTCATCTTTCCTGATGGCTGCATAATATTCCATTGTGTATATGTACCACAGTTTCTTTAACCATTCATCTGTTGAAGGTCATCTTGGTTGTTTCCAGAGTCTGGCTATTGAAAATAGTGCTGCGATGAATATAGGTGTGAGGAAGGGAATTTTAAATGGAATTTTTGTGTTCCTAGGGTATATACCTGGGAGTGGTATAGGTGGATCATCTGGGAGCTGAATTTCCAGTTTTTTGAGGAATCTCCATATTGGTTTTCATAAAGCCTGAACTAGACAGCATTCCCACCAGCAGTGAATAAGATTCCTTTCTTTCCACATCCCCGCCAGCTCTAATTGTTCTTGTTCTTTGTGATATGAGCCAGTCTCTGTGGCCTGAGATGGTTATTGTTTTAATTTGCATCTCCCTTATGATTAGGGATGTGGAGCATAGTATTTTAAGTCCTAGTAATAGCAATCAGGCAAACTCAAATGAATATATATTAAAAAAAAAAGAAATTCAAACTATCTCTATTTTCAGATGACATAATGATATACATTAAAGACTCTAAAAGTTCACAAGAAAGCTCCTAGAAAAATAAACCAATAGACCTCTTTGCAAGCTACAAAATAAAAACATAAAAATCAATTGCATTCTTTATTAAATGATGAATCAGAGGAGAAAGAGATCAAAGAGTCTATTCCATTTAAAATAGTATCATAAAACATCAGACCACGCCTACAAGTGCAGTTGCCATGTTCGAATTGGCCAGCTTTATAGACTCACTTTTTTCTCAAATAAGATGTAAACCAAGCTATGAGATTATGCGAACTCAAGCTACACATCAGAAAGCTGGCTATCTCAGGAGGAGATTGGAGAGGACAAGTCCTGACTTGACAAAACCATGCCTGCTATCTCCATCATTCAGAATCACCATTTTTTCAGTGATCACCCTCTATGATTCCCTTCAAAACATCAATATGACTAAACTTCAGGTATGTATTTGGGCTGATACCACCAGCGCTTTTTTGGAGTGCGGACACGTGTGTGTCAACTACCCCCACCCCCCACCCCTGGTATACTTCTTCCAGGAGGCCTGACAGCTGAGAACAAACCTTTAAAAGTCATACTATCAGTAACAGTGCTTTGAATTTCTGGATAACTTCACTTGTTTGATGCTGTCATCTTTATAGGAACACATCAATATAACAGAATGGACAGCTAATAATAAGAGCTTACTAAACCCTTTGCCATTGTATTAATTACTTCATTAGAGTTAGAATAATTTTCAGAAATGTCTTAGCTATTGCACTTTTTCTTTGTTTTTGTTTAAACTTTCTTCTCTCCCTTTTTCTTCTCACTTATCTATAAACAAATGTATTATAGTCAACTATGACAAGTACATGATGCATTTCCTTAAAGTAAAAAAATATGTCAAGTACCTAGAAATCAACTTAACACAAAAAGTATTAAGTTAAAAAGATCTTTAAGAAAAAAATTTATAGAAACACTTTTAAAAACTGACTATGGAGACCTAAGGAAATAGAAAAACATTCCATACACATATTGGAATAATCACTATTATCAAAATGACTATCTTACCTAAACTACTCTACATATTCAATGCAATCACTATCCAAACCAGAAAACATTCTTCAAAAACTTAGAACAGTCAATCATAAAGTGCAATCATAAAAGACCCCTATAGCCAAATCCATACTGAAGACACAAGGAAGCATCTTATTGCCTATACCTTGAAGCTGTACTTACAAAGCCATAATGATAAAAATCACCATGGTATTGGAAAAAAAGATAGACTTACGGACCAAATGATCAGAATAGAATATTCAGTATGGCACCTGATAGCAAGAAAAGAATGAACTTTTGACTATCTGGCAAGAGTCCTTGATCAGGGTCCTCATAAGTGGTTGCAAAATAACCTCTCCCCACATAAACTTCCCCACGACCTTCATAACAGTCGAGAAGATTGACAGTGACATAAGTAAGAACCATATTGACATTACAAAAGGAACCATGGTAAAGCAGTACAAAAACATATCAGGCCTTATGTGTGAGGACTACAATCCTGCAGATCCAATCAATACTGATCCCTCCCCGACATAGAATTTAGATTGTTCAAGGAAATTAGAAGCAAACAAACAACAACAACAACAACAACAAAACATTAGAATGGGCTTCCAATAAAATACAGGAGGATATGGGAACAGAAATCAGAAAAATACAAACAGAATGTCAGAACTAAAAAATTTGGTAAACTAAATGAAAAATTTATTGGAAAGCCTCACTAGCAAAGTAAATGCTTCTAGGGACCGAATCAATGAGTTCTAAGAAGAATTGCAGAAAACATCCAAACAACAGAACATGGGGGAAAAAAAAACTCAAAAAATAAATAGAAGATGGAAAAACTCCTTAAAATAAATAAACAGATTTGGTCTACAGAACTGAGCTTATTACAGCAAGAGACAGGGCATAAAAGAGGTAATAGTAAGGGAAGAAGACCTCTAATAAAGCTTGTGGTGTTTAGGACTTATATGCATAACACTATTCTTAACCATAATATAAATGACAGTGCCTCAAAATTTTATAAATAGAAAGTTTATGCAGAAGGCAATATATATTAGTAAAGTATAATAAATGAAACCATATAGTATTGAGAAAAATAGGAAAAGATATCAATAGAGAAGAAAGGGAACCTAGAAAATTAGCACACCATGTGAATGTAATAATTGATAAAGATGATTATATAAGACAAGGTTTGCAAGATCTATTTTAAGATCAAAATGGTGGTTGCCTTGTTTAGAAGACAAGCTAGAAAATGAGACATGTGGATGAAACAGTGGTGAGAGTGATTACATATAAATATATAAAAATTAAATTAAAATAACTAATGTGGATTTTAAAAGCTGATAATATATTTTGCCTAAGAAATTCTGTAAAACTGGAGTGAGGACTGGAAATAAAAAATTTTAAACAAATATCCAAGGTAATTCTAATATGAACTACACATTAAATAACTTTCAATAACTTGAAAGGTTGAGTAAGTCTCCAAGTTGTGCTCCATATATTACTTTTCTAAGTTGGATAGTATTATTTATTTTTTACTAATATTCCTAAATCAGCATTGGGATCTTAAGGGTCCCAAGTTTTGATCTAAATGAGATCTGATAAAAGACTAAGGTAAATGTGAGATAACAATATAATTGGCCAGTTCTATCTTGATTTTATTAATCTTTTGGGTTTGGATTTTTTCATTTTTTGATGCACACATTATAGTAAGCAGGGCTTACTTTTTGGCTCTTTGCTCAGGTTTTTATTTCCTAAATAATACTTTATAACAATAATTTGCACAACACTTATATTCCTTCCTTTAAATGTTATGCATGATTTAGGGACAATTTAAGGTAGATATAAGGCTATGCTATAGATTATACACAAACAGTATCCCAGTAAAAAAGGAATTAAATGTTTGCAGACTTGGTATCCATAGGGTTCCTGGAACCTACTTCCCAAGGATTCAAGCATACTAAAGTTTCACTGTGCTTATTATATAGTAATTTTTTGGTAAAAATTATGTATTTTGCTTTTATTACAAATGACTAGATGGTCTTCATTATATTAAATGAATAAAGTCATGTATCCAGTTATACAAGTACAACTGTTTTTATGTCATGCATATTTTGCTGTTATAAATCAGATTCACCTTCATGAGTAAATAAAAAAACTACTCCAGAGTTCTTCTAGAAATGTGATTGAGAAGTAATTCCTCCCTCCTGTGAAGAATAGTGAGTGAGGAACTAAAGAGCCCAATAGTGTTATTATAGTATTTCTCTTTCCACATGAAATATTTTTATTTTTGTTTCTGTGTTTTGGTTTTGGGCCACACTGGTGACACCCAGGGGTTATTCCTGCTATGCACTCAGAAATCTCTCCTGGCTTAGGTGACTATATAGAATACCGGGGGATTGAACCGCAGTCCTAGGTTAGTGCCTGCAAGGCAAAAATCCTACCACTTGCGCCACCCCTCTGGCTCCTCCGCGTGAAATATTCTTTGAAAAAAGACAATATAGAATGATCTGAAACAAAATAACTACACATGCAAAGAAAACACAATCTCTAGACACATATAGTTTTAAAGGCATCATATATACAAAATAAAAGTTTTATTAAAAAGTTTTCCTAATTTATATTTTATTAAAGTTATATTCACTTTATATGTGGAATATTAATAAAATATTTGTGCTTAATTGTTCACTGATTCTTTTATCTATAACCCAATGTGTTCAATATCCACAGATATTTTAGGTTTAACCAAAATTTAATTAAATCTATTCTAATTAAATAATTAATAGCAATAACATATTAATTAATTAAATTGATTAAATGTTTTATTTTAAAGAGAATGTGTCACATAGTTGACATAGTTGGTCATAATACATTTGTTTCCAGGTAGATGTAGAGAAATTATTGAAAACAAAAAATGGAAGAAGGAAGAGAAATAAAAATAGTACATCAACAAACAAATTTATAAAAATTATCGTATCTCCAATGAGGTAAGTCATTGTCAGAAGATTTAGTAAGCTTTTGTTGCTAGTTGACCATTCTGTTACTTCATTCATTTGTGTTTCTTATATGGCTTCAGAAAGTCTTTGGCATCTAAATTGTTGTGTTCTTACAAGAATGACAGTTTTCATAAAAATAGAGTTGTCTCACAGTTTCATTTGTGGTCTTAAAATTCCAAGCACTATTGCATTCTGTGGTTTTTGTGGGTGTATTTAGGCCTACAAGGCTGCTGATATTATGAGAACATGTGGGGAGGGTGCCTGTAGTTACATCAAAACAGTCCTGGTGATATCAGTCCAAATATTAGCATGCTAGAGTTTTGGCCAGAGCTCTGCAGAGAGCCATAGAGGAGTGGTGAAGCAGGGCCATTGGCCAACCTGTTATTGTTGTTGATGCATACACAAGGCCTGGCTTCAGCACGGTAGGTTTTTGGCCCATCCTCTCCTCTCAAGATTGGCAGCTTTCAGCTCAATGGCTGGTGTACTAGCCACATGTTTTTTGATCAATTACATTTTTAACATGGTACTTAAGATCTATTTTCACACTGGAGTTTAGAACTTTAGTCAGTGCCACCATAACCCTGGGCTAACCCACAAGATTCTCAGTATCAGATTACCAAAGAAGGTTCATTGCTTGTACTGTCATATTGCAGTATAACTACCAGACCTGTGAGTGAGGTCACCTGACATCAGCCAGCTGAGAAGACCAGAAGGCCTGACAAATGAACAGACACATGAATGCACCCAAATGAAATCGTGTACCTGAACCAAGAAATGACCAACCTAACAGTAGTGTTCATTAATAAAATGGCTAAAAAAACTAAGTAAGTTTTTGGGTGGATTGAAGGTAAAATTTGATGAGACTCTATACAGCATGAACTACATCATTCAGTAAGATCCTGATGTTACCCATTAGATTTTGATTTCCTAATTTTCTGAGATTTCCTAATTTTCTGAGATTTCCTAATTTTGAAAATTGAAGTACAGTTTCATGAAATTTCTGATCTAAAAGGATATTATGCTCAGTGAAATAAGTCTAATGGAGAGAGATAGACACAAAATAGTCTTACTCATTTATGGGTTTTAAGAAAAATAAAAGACATTATTGTAATAATGCCCTGAGACAATAGAGATGAGGGTTGGAAGGACCAACTCACGATATGAAGCTCACCACAAAGCGTGATGAGTACAGTCAGAGAAATAACTCCACTGACAACTACCATGACAATGTTAATGAGTGAGATAAGTAGAATGCCTGTCTTGAAGACAGGTAGGGGGTGGGAGAGGAGAGAAATGGGGGCATTGGTGGTAGGAATTTTGCACTGGTGAAGTGGGTGGTGGTTTTTTTTATGACTGAAACCCAACTATAATCATGTTTGTAATTATGGTGCTTAAATAAAGATATTATTTAAAAATAAAATAAGATTTAAATCTCAGTTTTTTTCAATCTGTACACTTTGTTTTTTATTGTTCTCTTGCTACTACTCGCACTCAAACACTAACTGAATATTATGTGGGTGAACAGGGATTTAGTATGACACTTCAATAGACTAGAAAAATGGTTGTTCAGTCAATTTTTACAACAACAATAGTTAAATATGAGCATCTTCATTGCTTTAAGCAGTTTCATTCTAAGGACCACAGTTTCGTTCTAAACAACATAGAGAAATATCTCAGCTTCAGTATAATGTTAAGAGGAATTATTATTTTCTGAGTGATTGATGGTTTATGGAGCTCTTTAGCCACCTTGACAGTTTTAAATATGCTTTCATTGTGTGCAGGGTTGAACCATTTTGATGGGGAACTCTTTAAATATTAAAATATAGCTAATTTTATTGTTAACATGAGTTTGAATTTTTAAATAGAAAAACACAATTGGTTTCCTTTGAGGATCTGGTGCAACTTTGACTATAAATAATAGAATGTTAATATACCAGAATAGTCTCCATGAAAGAGACCTTTGAAACAAAATAGCCATTTGAAAACAGATCAGTAAGAAATAAAGTCAGGGGCCGGGTAGGTGGCGCTGGAGGTAAGGTGTCTGCCTTACAAGCGCTAGCCAAGGAAGGACCGCGGTTCGATCCCCCGGCGTCCCATATGGTCCCCCCAAGCCAGGGGCGATTTCTGAGCACATAGCCAGGAGTAACCCCTGAGCGTCAAACGGGTGTGGCCCAAAAACCAAAAAAAAAAAAAAAAAAGAAATAAAGTCAAATCTTTTTAACCAGAATCACCGTTGTCTTCCATTTCATAGACAATTGGAGACATCCCTGTGTCATTCCACCCTATTGCAGACTCTGTGATTTTCCAAAATTTGTGCTAAGACACCAAAAAATTCAGTAAGTTGGGCAGTCCTATCACTTTTTCTTGTTTTATTCTTCCTTCAAACCTTTTATGGACATCTTTGGATGCAAGCCAATAAGCATAGCTAATACATAGCCATTGTTGCAATCAGTTATTTTTAAAAGATACGTTATGTGGAAAAACATCCAGAGAAATAACTGAAGCATCTGAAATCTCTGATTTAGTTTTAAATTGTAATGCATCTCATAAAAACATGTCTCAAGAGCAAAAGGGAAATCCCTTTGCCAAACTCAGTTTTCTGAAATAGTATTTTGGTAGATGCTACAGAACCAACAAGAACTATAGCAATAAATCACTAACACATCTGTACCTATTTAAAAACCATTACTTTTGCACTGGCATGAGTGTAATTCACTCAAGTTATTCTTATTGTTAAAATTAAGTGCAGTGGCATCCATTTTGTTTACTTGTAACAGTGTGATTGTCATTAAAGTAATACATTCAACTCTCTTACATTTACATTCCTATAAGCAAAGCAAACTCAAACCAGAAGATGCTTATTATGCACAAATGTAAGCATACATACTTGCACCAGGAAACAAAAATCAAATCTTTTGTTGCCATTGCAAAACGCTAGTATTAACTATTACACCACCTAATGTAAAAACTGACTAGATGGATGATAAAGGAGCTTGAGCCTATATTCTTTGTGGAAGGCAGCAGTTCTGAATATTGGTGATTTATCTTCCAAGAGAGGTAAATCATCTACTTTGTTATTAGAAAAATTAGCCCTCTGTAATCCATTCATTTTATGGTTGTTTTAAATTGCTACAAGGCCTTAGAATAAGATTGCACTGGTTACCTTTGCCTTAGGGCAGCCAGTGAGGGTGAAGATTCAGGTCACAATAGAAGAACACAAGAATTTCCTGGAATAATCCCTGTGTTCAGAGCCAAGTCCTGAAAACCAACAGATTTGTACCCCTTTATCCCCTAAAAGAAATATATAGCAACATCATTTTGTTAACCATTCTCAAGATCTTTTCTTCCCTTAATTCACTTCTGTTATTAGCTGTTTTCAGTGTTCATGCGCTTCAATAAGGTATACAGGATATTAAAGAAGATTAGACTAACCTAATCACTGTTTCAAATAGTTTGCAAACATAATACGATTTAATTAGTAAAGATTGTTATTAATTACAAAATGCAATTTTTATTATGTATGCACGTACGTGCTTTTATTAGTTTTAAATAGCCTCTTTCCAAGCTCTTACAGTGATTTCAAGTCACTTTCTGACTTGATTCAGTTTTGCAGGTTTTGATCTTTCCCTTTACTATTGGTTTGAAACAAACTTGTTTTAGTCTCAAGACTTGGAACATATGTTCATGTTGCCTGTATTAGGTCTGTATGCTTGAACTACTATATTTAGTAGTATATATTTGCTATATATACTTTCCTCTTAGATCTTTCTCATTATGGAATTTCAATGTATTCCTTTAAATATCACTTAGTAGTTTTATTCTGCTATCATATCTAATGCATATCATCTCTACCCTTATATTTCAAGTTATTTCTGTTTTCTTTTATAACTTTGTGTCTCCCTTAGTTCTTAATGTGTGAAATATCAAAAATATTTAAAACTTAAATTTTTATTTTTGTTGGTTTGGGGTAAGAAGTTTGGCATTTTTCTCTTTCAAAGAAAATATTACTGCAAGCCTCCAAAAAAATTAAACCTCAAAGAGGGCAAGCTTTTTCTTTTTCTATAGATAAATAATTATAAAACATTTTCATTAGATTTTTATGGTGAAATTATTTTTCATTTTAATTGTATCAGTTAGATAAAAAAGAGGTACATGAAACTTGTCATTACTCTGTATTTTGATCTTTTATTATACATTTTCTAAAACATGACCATGCTTTTACACAGTCTGGTAAATATTACAATATTTAATCATCATAAGCATTGAAGCAGAACTGAATCATGGACTGGCCGATCAACATTCACATGGAATAGGTTGCAGAAAAGCAAGATAGTATGTCCTCAGCCACCTGAAAAAATATGCAGAAACTCAGGTTACATCTGGTATTCATTTGGTATTTTCTCGCTCCATTCCTGATCAGTTTTCTCACTGTGTTCCCCATAAAAATTAGGTGATTTGAGTGAGTTGATTCAAATGCCCTGGTTCAATTTCTCAAGAAGTATCTATTGATCACTTCTGTAGTTCAAAGCAAGCCCTTGAAAATGAAACTGTCTTTCAAAATAGTAGGGAAGAAGGAAAGACACAACTGGAAGCTGGGTTTCTTAAACTTCCAGGTAATTCAGAGACTTCAGTGATTTATGAAGTGTACTGGACTAAACTATGGTAAAATTATGTGGTTCAATTATAGGACATAATATACTTTTCCAAGCACAATAATTTCATTTTAACCTTAACAGTTACTTGCTTTCTATAAAATATTTACATTGCCATACTAAAATATATATGTTATTTTACTGTACAGTCTATAAAATATTTGTGATTTTCTTTAAAGATACTATGTGTGGTTCCTTAATCAGTTTTCTGGCCTCCTGGAAATAGACATATAGTAAAGTAGAATTTTATTTTTAATTAGGAAAAGGGGCAACAAAATGAGGGAAGAGGAAATATTTTTGTTCATCATAGTTTTATTCTAACTTACTTATATACTACTATATATAGACTCCTATTGACTGAGAGTACAAATAACCAATCATTAAGGTCCAATTTCATTGTGGCTCAGGAGACAGTAAACAAGGTAAAGGAAGGAGAAAGCCCTTTTTTGGCAAGAGTTGGTAGGCTGGAGTATGGTGGACTAATGTCCACCAAAGAGCCATCTTGTCTGCATGGTCACAAGAAAAAAAAAGGAAAAACAAAGAGACCAGGGACCAGAGCGATAGCACAGTGGTAAGGCATTTGCCTTGCATGCAGCCAATGCAAGACGGACCCTGGTTCGAATCCTGACATCCCATATTGTCCCTGAGTCTATCAGGAGCAACTTCTGAGCACAGAGCCCAACAGTAAACCCAGGGCACCGCCGGGTGCAACCCAAAAAACAAAAAAAAGAAAAAGAAAGAGAACAAAGAGCACCAAACAAAGGAAATGTGGGTTCCAGGCCAGGCACCAAAAATACAATGAGGACACCTTATTAGCAGCTTTCTTGAAGCAAATTCCATCTTATCTACAACCCTCAACAAAGTGAAGATGAGGCATTGGGGTAAAGAGTAAAATGAGGACAAACCATCATCATTAGGCTTTGAGGCAAGGACATGTATTCTTATCAATATTGATCTTTGACCCAGTTTCAAACTGACTGAAGAAGCAGATAATAACTATCTAGATACTGTGGGTTGAATCTGAAGGATACTCCATATAACATACATCAGAATTCAAATAAATAAAGGAAAGACAACCCACACACGTGTGTGCATGTTTGTAAAGGTGCATGTATGAGCGTGTGTACACGCACACACACACATCTCCAATATAGTAAAAAAAAAAATAACAATCCTTTATTTGACTTGATTGCTACAAGTTTCATAGAGAATTTTACTCTTCAACTTAACCTAATAATTGCCATAAACTCACCACACTTGGTTCAGATTTAGACAGTTGTGCTCATGAACTATCTGGCTCTTTGCTTAAAAGAGAACCATCTAGGGATGGTTATTTAGGGATAGCCCAAGTCTGAGGCAGTAGATTTGAATTAGTGTCAAGGCAAGTTCTTACCTACTCTATCATATCTTCAATCCCTATTCAGAAATTTTCTGGATAAAACTAAAAATGTCAAAAGAACTGATGCATTGTTGGGAAAATTTGAGATAATAAATGTCACCATTATCCCTAATCTTTAATACAATTCACTCTATATTCCATTTCAAACATAATTCATGACAGAAAAATGACTGAAAATAAAATTTATCAGATAGTTGTTGAACTCTTCTCATCATTTGGAATACTTTGGAATGGAGTCTTTGACTATAAGTTGCCAACTATGTGGCTAATAAATAAATCAAAAGGAGGAGCATCTTAATTTGGAATTGTTTGCTTCCCAGCTTGAAGATTGTAACTCTATTATTTTACCTTATTGGGTTTCATCATCTCTCTGGATGATGATTTTTCTTAAGGCATATTTTTTATCTTTTTTAAAATTTCTTATTTTATGAAAAATAAATAAACAAAAAACTATTCAACCACAAAAAAAACCTTTATTATTGTGAAAGTAATTTGGTTTGAAATTATCTAGTTAGGTTGCAGACAGTTAAAATTCATTGGAATGTATAATATCATTAATTCTCCAAATTTTGGAGAAAATGGACTTCATTTCCAAAAACTTAGTATTGAGATGGATGTGTAGAGTTTATTAGAAACCATTTAACACTAAACTGTTTTAAAAATCTCTATTAGTTAATGTACACAAGAAATTATTTGTGATAAGCAAAAAGAAGTCAAAGAATGAAACTCATTAGATGGCTGAGCTTTAAGAAATATTTTAGTGGGGCCAGAGAGATAGCATGGAGGTAGTGCATTTGCTTTGCATGCAGAAGGACAGTGGTTCCAGTCCCAGCATCCCATATGGTCCCCTGAGCCTGCCAGGATCGATTTCTGAGCATAGAGCCAGGAGTAACACCTGAGAACTGTAGGGTGTGACCCCCCCCCAAAAAAAAAACAAATAAAAAAAGAAGAAAAAAAGAAATGTTTTAGATAAATACTTTAGGCTTGACTGAAACAACTGTTCCTAAGAAGGAATAATTTTTATTTAGAGTCTGTAACTGGAGACAAAAATTTGAGTTTTAACTGACCCTAAATGTTTAACTTGTCCACAATGAATTGGTGATGTCACAATGGACAGGGGATAGGTACTACGCAACTACTTCGTAAGCAAAAGTGAGACTTACGTCTTCAAGTATAGTCTTACTAGCACAGTGGTAGTGCTACCAAAATTTGCAATTCAAAATGTCAAAAACAGTCTGGTACATAGTTTTGATATTCTATCTGGATATAAGAATCACATTGGGGCCAGAGAAATAGCACAGTGGTAGGATATTTATTTGCCTTATGAGCAGCCCACCAAGGACTAACGGTGGGATTCAGGCATCCCATATGGTCCCCTGAGCCTGTGATTCTGAGCCCAGAACCAGGAGTAATCCCCGAGCTTTCCCAGGTGTAACCCAAAAAAAGAATAACATTTAGAACCTTTAGAGTAACATTTCTTTCAAATGGGATTGTAGAAAGTGCAAAGCTGTAATGTCTGACAAGAATATGTAATGGTGACAAACCTAGAGGATCATATAATTTGATAGTTTCTGCAGGGTAGTGGGGAGTTGGTACATGGGTAAGGCAAGTTAACTAATCCTCAAATAGGCTAGAGTGCATTAGAACTTCACATCAAAGCTAAGTTTAAGGAAGGTCCATTATTTTTATGAAGGTTTAGTAATTGAGATTATATCTTTGAGCTAAAATACAACTTGGCTGCAAAAAGTTCAAATTCAGAAATTTTAATTACTTTTAATCAAATGCCATATGTCATATGCACATGGTAATTTTAAAATCTATTCCTTTATAAGATCTCTATACTTAAGATTGGTAGCCATAGCTTTTTATATGATTTGACCCTAATTAATATTTTTAGTTACAAGTCAACTACTAAAATATATTTAAAGACAGTAAATCTAGGTTTAATATTTTTAACTTTGCTTTTTATTCATTCATTTATTTATTTTTATTCCTTTATATTTAGGGGCTATATCCAGCTGTGCTCAGGGCTTAGTCCTCTTGGTTCTTTGCTCAAGGATCACACCTAATGGGGCTCAGAAAAAAACAGAGATCAAAATCTGGTCAATCATGTATAAGCCAAACACTACTCAATGTACTATTTCTCTAAACTTGTTTTTTGTTTGTTTGTTTGTTTGGTATTTTGTTTTTATTTTTGTTTGTTTTTTTAGTTTTTAGGAGCTCAGGAGTTACTCCTGGCTCTGTGGGACCATATGGGATGCCGGATTTGAACCACCTTTGATCTTGGGTCAGCCACTTGCAAGGCAAAGCCCTAGGCTGTGCTATCTCTCTGGCTCCCTAAATTTGGTTTTTAATATCTTAGCTTTGTTTTTTTTTTTAATATTCTTAAGCTATTGTTTCTGCTAAAAATAATATATATATATATATAGCAGAGCCTGTTTGAGCAAGTAAGATACTTCTACTGCATGAAAATAAAATCATATCATTGACCTAAGGAGGAATCTGCATGAAATTATTGACCTAGTTTATCTAAGAATCAAATAGCAGTACTAAAATGAGAATTGATAGAAAGAAAGCCAAATAGAATTATTAAATTTTTTTTGGGGGGGTGGTCACACCTAGCAGTGTTCAGGGGTTACTCCTGGCTCCAGGCTCAGAAATCACTCCTGGCAGGCTCAGTGGACCATATGGGATGCCGGGATTTGAACCACCGATCTTCTGCATGTGAGGCAAAGGCCTTACCTCCATGCTATCTCTCCGGCCCCAGAAGTATTAAATTTATATCTGTTTTTTGGCTTGTCTATTTAAAAGACTTTCAATGAGCTTTCAGTAGCACATCAGGACATACAACTGAACATCTTAGGAATTATTACCATTTTCAAACATTCTCCTATTTTTCTATAAATAGAATTTATTTTATCACCACTAAAGTAGTGATGCAGATACCATTATATCCCTATTTCCAAGATATACAAAGCTGATAACTTTCTATCAAATAAATGAGTCAATTTGAATAAAGTACAGTAGACACAAGCCTTTTGAATTATTTCAACCATCCTGATGAAAGAGCCCTTAGATACCTAATATAAAAAAGTTTTGCTTAGAAGTCAAAACCATAATACAGAGGGAAAGGCTTTTGTTTGCCTTCCACATGGTCAACCAGGGTTGATATCTAGCATCCCATATAAAAATGTAAGCACCACCAGAAGTAATTCCTAAGTGCAATGAAGAGCCAGGAGTAATCCTTGAGCATCAATGAGTATTACCTAATACCAAAACCAACACAAAACTAAAAAAAATTTTGCTTACTAGTCATAAATATTTATTTAGACATTTTTATGAATTTCTACATGCTTGTAGATTATGAAGGGAGATTACTTCAACACAATATAGTTATGGAAAGAGCTAGAGGAGAATGAGAAATTAAAACCAAATTGGTTTGTAGTGTAAATGCAAGAAAGTATTTGGAGTTGGAGGTTATATTTTTAAAAAATAGTTTATAAAAACTGCCTCAAAAGAAAAAAGAAACTTCCTCATAGATAATTAGGATTATACAAGAAGCATAGTATCTTCAGATAATTGCTCAAATAAAAGAGGATACATACATGTTAAGGCAAAGTGAATTATGCTCTGATTGTTCTGAGTTTTTAAATTGATATGGTACCTTTTTTCCTCAGATTAGGAGCTTTTTAAAACATCTGAAGATATGTCTTTGATATTTATGAATTAACCTTTGGCCTTCTGGCATTTTGTATTCAATAATCATCTTCTAAAATAATAGTTTGTGACTGGCTATTACTAATACTATACTACCAGCAGATAAGGCAACATTTTTGAATCATGTTTGTCCTGTTTCAAAATAAACCTTGTTTTGTGGACTGTTGGAACATTATTAGATTTGTCATAAAGATAACTGAGTTGAAAAAAAAATTTTTTTTTGTGTGGTTTTTGGGTCACACCCAGCAGTTATTCCTGGCTCCATGCTCAGAAATTGCTCCTGGCAGGCACGGGGGGTCCATATGGGACACCAGGATTCGAACCGATGACCTCCTGCATGAAAGGCAAACACCTTAACTCCATGCTATCTCTCCAGCCCCAACTGAGTTGAAATTTTGACCTATCACAATTTTTTGTTTGTTTGTTTGTTTGTTTGTTTTGGGCCACACTCGGAGGCGCTCAGGGGTCATTTCCTGGCTATCTGCTCAGAAATAGCTCCTGGCAGGCAGGAAGGACCATATGGGATACCAGGATTCAAACCAATCACCTTAGGTCCTGGGTCTGCTGCTTGCAAGGCAAACACCGCTGAGCTATCTCTCTGGCCCCCTATCGCAATATTTTTTATTTTTTGAGATAACCAAACATTTTTTTAGTTCTGCTTTTAGAACCTTAAAATTTATAGCACAAAATTATTTGTATTTCTGCATATTTTTTATTTGTTTTTGTTAATTTGGGGGGGCCACACACGGTGACGCTCAGGGGTTACTCCTGGCTAGGCGCTCAGAAATTGCTCCTGGCTTGGGGGACCATATGGGATGCCAGGGATCAAACCCAGGTCCTTCCTGGGTCAGCCACATGCAAGGTAAACACCCTAATGCTGTACTATCACTCCAGCCCCTATTCTGCATATTTTAATTCAAAAATTAGAAATTAAAAAATGTATAATTTGCACATAGTAAATGTTAAAATATATTTAATAATCTTTTCTCTTATTCAAGATTAATATAATCATACAGTATAAATTCACAACATCAATTACTAAATTATCTGCTTTATGTATATTGTTTGCTGGACATCAAAAGGAAGAAGACATAAATATCATTTAACAAAAGTTTGGCTCATTAACATGGCAGATCATTTGAAAGAATAAAACTTTCTGGGCCAGAGCAATAGTAAAGTAGATAGGTCTTCTACAAAGCCAACTGTGGGGCCCAGAGAGATAGCACAGTGGCGTTTGCCTTGCAAGCAGCCGATCCAGGACCAAAGGTGGTTGGTTCGAATCTTTGTGTCCCATATGGTCCCCTGTGCCTGCCAGAAGCCATTTCTGAGCAGACAGCCAGGAGTAACCCCTGAGCAACACCGGGTGTGGCCCAAAAACCAAAAAAAAAAAAAAAAAAAAAAGCCAACTGTGTTTCGATCCTCAGTACGATACATTGTTTTTAAACCCCGTTGAGCATTGAGTCAAGAGTAAGCCTCAAGCATAGCTGTACGTGGTTCAAAAAAGTAAAAAAAAAAAAAAAATCAAATAAAATAATTTAAAAAGGATACTGGAGTAATAACACAGTGGTAAGGCTTTTGCCTTGCACGTAGCCAACACAGGACAGACCCCCATTCAAATCCTGACATCCCATATGGTCCCCAAGCCTGCTAGAAGTGCTTTCTGAGCACAGAGCCAGGAGTAATCCCTGAGTGCTGCCAGGTGTGATCCAAAAATAAAACAAAACAAAAAAATTAAAATGATAGTACTTTAAATTTTAGTATAGTTAGGTAAAGATGACTATATTCTTAAAATGAGGGGAAAAGTACATTGAAGAACAGTAATTTTAGACTTATTGGTATAGTAACTTAAAAGTTAGATTACTTATTATTGATACCTTAAATTAAACTTGGTTTAACTTCAAGGTACAGATCTTATAGTTCTATACCAAGTAGAAGTATTGTTTATGATAAAGTAAGCTTCCAAATATGGAAAATAAAATGTAATTAACACATCTGTAAACTGGTATTATGGATGTGGGTCTTCTAAAGAGCTCAAAATTTTTATTCCACTTTCTATGCTTCATTTCATCTTTAGTTATCTTGATGTTGTCTTTCTTTATTTTCCTTTTTTTTTCAACTTTATATATTGATTGATTGGCTTATAAGACACACCCGATGGCGCTTAGGGGTTATTTCTGGCTCTGCGCTCAGAAATCACTGCTGGCAGGCTTGGGGGAGCATATTGGGTGCCTGGAATTGAATCAGGTCTGTCCTGGGTCAGCAGTATCAAAGGCAAGTGCCCTAACACTGTACTATCTCTCCTGCCCCGGATGATGTTGTCTTTCTAATCCTTGACAAAACTCATTTTCTTTGGTTATATATGTACCTACAAGATAACTCCAATCCTATTTGAACTTATATACTCAATAGTTTTATTTATTAGAAACAGCCTGAATTTTCTCAAATGGGAAAATATGTCTATACCAGATGGAGCATGCATATATGAATTTAGTTATGGAAAGAAGGACATGAACAATTTAAGCATACATCTTTTGTATTTTACATAAATTTTATACTTGGAAAAGTTAAAACATGATCAGTGCTTCATTTTATAAATGATAAAAGTAAAGCCCGAAAAGTGAATCTGGGGAATAAGAGAAATAAATTTAAATGTACACTGGTTGGAGTCTCTATTTATTATATTTTTAGTCCAAACAAGAGAGAAAGAATTCACTGGCATCGAGACAGGTATTCCATCCCAGATTTAGTCCAGTGTAGCTGGAAAGAAAAATCATATGACCTTTATTGCTGGGGACATACTATGCAATATAATTCTCAGAGAACAGCACTATGGATGATATTCCCCCTCCTACACTCTGCACATTTGCAGTGATATATTTCATGAAGAAACAAGTCAAAGATAATAGATAGGTTTATTATATATAGGTTTATATAGGTTAAATAGATATAGGTTTATTATAGATTTACTAATATGTATAGGTTTATTATAAATATATGGGTTTATATAGGTTAAATAGATATAGGTTTATTATAGAGAAGTTTTTAAAACAAGATAAAACTGAGGTGTGGGGTCCTGGCTTTTGAACAACAATGGACGCCATTTTGTAAGGACCACATGTTATGCTTTCTCAAGTCTATTTTTTTTTTTTTTGGTTTTTGGGCCACACTTGGTGTTGCTCAGGGGTTACTCCTGGCTGTCTGCTCAGAAATAGCTCCTGGCAGGCATGGGGGACCATATGGAAGTCTATTTCCATTAACACTGCCCTTATCTGCCTGGCTATACCAGGTAGCCTATTTGGGAAGAAAGGAAGGGAGCAATAGGAAGTACCCTAGACACAGCTAATCATTTTAAAGATAATCAAAAAGCTAGAACTCTCTATATAATCCAATTCATGACCTTGGGTGGGGTTCATCTCCTATGAGAGACAACCCTGACTTGTCAGTTTGGATCTGTTGGTAGACAGATAAAAGTTTTGTTCAGTTTTACTACAATTGTTTGGTCTCGTCCCTCAACTCCTGACCCTTACAGAAGCAATTTTTCACCCAAAGTCATAGGTATTTTTGCTCTCAGGACCCCTTTTCTGTTGCCAGTTAAAGGATTTTTGACTGGAAGCTGCCCAGTTCACAAAATTATTAACCATTAGGTAGGAGTGGCTAGACTGATAGCCTATGCTTTCAGCAGGTTTTCTTCCAATACAGCTTTTCCTTAAAATGAAGAATCTATTTGCACCAATTCATGGGATTATTTCCTTTAAAATCTTGTAAGACAGACCTTTTCCCTATTTTCATGGGAAAAACTTTTTTTTATTTTACTAAGAAGGCCAATTAAAGGCCCCTAAAATTTTAAGTGTTAATTTGTGTGCATGCATGTGATGAGTATTGTGCACAATAAAAGGGAGGGAGGAAAGGTGGGAGGAAGTGAAAGAGAGAGAGATAAAAAGAGAGAGTAAGAGGGAGGGAATGAGAGAGAAAGAAGGAGACGGAGAGAGACTGAGATAGAGATAGAGACAGAGAGATGTGCATGGAAAGAAAGAGTTGAGGGAGAAGAATGACTATAAATGTTACTAATGACTAGTTATTTTTTTTAATTGACTTTTCAGGGTGTTCACATGTCACTAAATATGTTAGATGCAAAGACAGTGTGAGCAGTTTCCAAAATATAGGAAGATAAGAAAGGAAATTTTAATGGATTGGTATTATAGGGAAGAAAAGCTCTGTTACAGAATAAAATAGATCTTTGATTTTGTAGGAGGCTGTTTGAAATCTAAATGAAGGTTGCCTTTGAAAAAGACATTTGGCATTTACAAAGAAAGCACTCTCGGGTATGGAAGACCTAATCCCTTTATCTCTCTATTGGAAAAGACAATTTAATATTGTAAACTTTTGTGCCTCTTTTGGCCTCTTGACTGGTTTTTCCCTCCTTTCCAAACTTCATCTTTGCTTTGGTTTTTAAGCTGTCTCTGAAATCTTTGTTTGAATTAGAAGCTTTTTTGGGTTTTGCCAATGTCTACAGATATGTACTTTATTAATAAATCCTTCCTAAGTCTCTTAATATAGCTGATGCTGTCAGGATTTTCACAAAACTTTTGAATTCCTTTTATGGGGGGAAAATGTTCTGTGGAATGATTTTAAAGATTAATCTACTGAGACAAGTCATATACAGTTATAAAATCTTTCCTCTCTGTGTGCAGTGTTACCATGCTATGCCCTCAAATTGTCAACAACTACCATAATCCATAGATCCCTTCCCTTCCACTCCTCTCTATCCCCCCCAGATCTTATGTTACCTCAGATTTTGTACTGTTTTTTTTTTTATTTTAGATCTGTTACTGTTTTAAGAGTCAAAGCTGAGTTTCCATTATTTTGTGTGTGAGTGTTTTTTGGGGGGGCACATTTAGTGGTGGTTGGGGGGGGGTCATTCCAGGTGCAGTGCCGAGGGGAGGAGCAACTATTCTGAGGGCTTGGGGAACCAAGTAGAGCTAGGGAGCAAACTGAGGGTTTCCTTCGGGCAAAGTCTTTTATCTCTCTGACTCTTCAGAATGATTTAAGGCTGAGATCCTCGTGTGATATTTGCATGTCATATTAGTGAAGGTGACCCAAGACGTCTCTGCATAGCCTTTGTGTGTTTCTCACTCATTTTTGAGAGTAGTGATAGCAGATTGTCTTTATTTCTTCTAAGTTTTTGAGGAGGCTGGATTTTTCTCAGTCTAGACCTGCTGAGACAGCTCCTGGTATGCTTAGTTTGACTTCTCAGGCCTATCTTTTCAGCCCATTCGTCAGTTTATTTTGCCTACAGGCAGAAACCAGCCTCTCCCTTCCTGTGAGCGCTTTGTCACAGCTCAGTCAGCAAGTTATCCACCATCTCTGCAGCGGGTTTTCCTCCTCAGCCTGGCTTTCAAGTTCACATCCAGATTAGCCCGAGTGTCCCATCTGCCTTCCGCAATCATTTGTTCTCATTCCTTAGTCTTGAGGAAGAGTCTTTCAACTTTCTTTTAGTTTGTGGGGGACCAGTCATTTGGAGGCTCTGGAGGAGAGCTGATTCCCAGAGCTCACACAGGCCAGAAGTTATTGGCTTCTTGAAAGCTGTTACTTTGTTTTAAGAACCAGCATGAGTCTGTTATTGTTGGGTACCCCAGAGGCTAATCACTCAGAGGGAGTTTGATCCTGTCCTGTCTGAGGGAGAACACTGCAGAGCCTTTGTCCCTTGCTGCCTGCTTATCAGCAAGGCCTGCACCTCCTGCAGGGCTTTTCCCAACATTCCTGGCTAGCCTCCTTGCTAACCTGCCCCCAGCCCCCCAAGGAAAATCCTCTGAGTGGAATTTCCAAGATAGAAGGGTGAGGAACAGGCAATTTTACAATCTTAAAGTGAGTTTCTCAGCTTGTCTCAAAACACTGTAGTATAGAAGGTTCGTTTTATTTATTTTTTTGAAGACTCATTTTAATTTGTATTCTGTACTTAATCCTGCAGTATATGATATTTTAAACTTTGAGTTAAAAATGTGCATTTAGGCTGATTAGTGAAGGATTATTAGAAATCAACAGCTAGGCACCTACCACTTTGTTATGTAAAATATTACTTTTTTTTAGTTAGTAAATGCAGTCCTTGAAAATTTGGTCTCTTTTAACTTATAGAAAACAAATTGGAATATAGAAGTGTAAATATTGATTTTTTTTAAATTGGCATTAAGGGTCCAGTGTGATGCAGAGCGACTAGGGCATTTGCCTTGCAAGAGGCTGACCTGGGTTTAATTCCCAGCACACCATATAGTCCCTTCAGCCTGGCAAGAGTAACCCCTAAGCATGGCTGAGTTTGGCACATATAAACAAAAACAAAAATTGACAATAGTGCAATTATATTAATGTTCATATTTTGCTGAGCAATTGAATCCATTATTTTCCTATTTATCAATTACTTCATAACTAGACAAAAATTTTATTCTATTTTATCTCCTCTTAATAAATTTCTATTTTCACATCTTTCTTCTGTAAATCTCAATCCAATAAAAACAATTTGATTTGCATTGTAAAGTTGGCAAAACAAAACGCATTGTACTGAAAAAGTAAAACCAACACAAAACGTCTCAGAAATTTAAATATCCCATAGGAATTTATTTTGAATTCTATCAGCTCTGCATAGTTATTCATAGGGATGTGAAAGTGAAATCTTTGCACATAAATAAACATTAAGTGTGTACATGTCATGTTTTGGACATTGTTCTAGATACTTGAGCTTTATGGATGAAGAAACAAATGTCCTTGCTCTCTGGGAGATTACATTATAGCAATCAAGAAACAAGATTTAACAATAAACAGAATTTGTAAATAGACAGTGTAATCGAACGTGATGAGTGTTATTAAAAAAAAGGAAACTGTGGATCAGGTTCACAGAACTAAGAGGTTATACACTGTAGAGGTTGAGTAGAGTGCTGTGTTAAATTGCTTGTCAAGATAAGTCTTCTTGAGAAGGTAAGAAGTGATCAAAGGCTTATGAAAGGTGGGGAATTTAGTGATACAGATAACTGTAGAAAGAACATTCCAGAGAAATAGAAGAATCAGCTAGAACAAAAGCTTTATGAGGGTTGTCTGCCAAGAGTATGAGACAGAGCAAAGACAACAGTGCAGAATAACTGAGTGAGAAACGGAGAATAAAGGGAAATCAAAGATCTAGGGACCACTTTTTGTGAGTGACTGTAAGGACTTTGATTTTTATTCCAGCAACAGGCCAGAGCCAAATTCTTTACAACATTTAACCACTGATATTTGCAGAGATAGATGCCTAACCAATCCAAACTCCAGGTATGGGAAAATTTGGGCTGACATCACCAGGTCTTTTTGGAGTGAGTGTTGCCAGCACACTATCCCCTACCCTCTCACCTTTTGCTTTCTTGTACCTCTGGAAGGCCTGGCTGTCAAACAATGCTCCAGAGATACCACAATAACAACTAAAGAGCTTTGACTACTGGATTATGTGGCCAC
Source organism: Suncus etruscus (assembly GCF_024139225.1). Lineage (NCBI taxonomy): Eukaryota > Metazoa > Chordata > Mammalia > Eulipotyphla > Soricidae > Suncus > Suncus etruscus. The sequence goes on from NC_064848.1 coordinate 40,172,439, forward strand.
TTCTGTAGCCATGTGTTAACTCCAATTTTTTCAATATTGTCATCCTTTAAGAACACACCAATCAAGACATCAATGTGGGCCAGAGAGATAGCACATCGGCAGGGCATTTGCCTTGCACGCACAGATCCAGGACTGACAATGGTTCAAATCCTTGCAACCCAATGGTCTCCTGTGCCTGCCAGGAGGGATTTCTGAGCTTAGAGTCAGGAGTAACCCCTGAGCACTACTGGGTGTGACCCAAAAAACAAACAAACAAAAAAGACATCAATGTGAGATCAAAGCCTTCCAGTGTTCAGAAACAAAACAAATAATAGAAAGATCAACTAGCTAGCAACAAATCTTAGTAAACCTGCTTATAGTGACCTCATTTCAAGACACAATCATTTTCACAAATTTTCTTTTTAAGATACTAAAAAAATAATTTTATTAATACCTGTAAATAAGCAATAGAAAATCTATTATTTCACATCACCTAAAGGGGCAGGCTTGGGAATGGGTGGTAATTTGGGGGAATGGTAGAGAGAATTTTACATTGGTGGTAGGCGTACTTCACACCATATTTCCACACTCAGGTGAACTAGTCTGAATCAGGGTCTCACAAAAAACAATCCAGACCAAGCTGAGGGTAAAACACGTATAGTCTGGCAGTCTTCTACCTAGTATCATGCTAACTGCCTGCCTGCCAGAACTACCGTTTATTTTTTTTGTTTTTTGTTTTTTTTGAGTACAGAGATCACCCCTGGGTGGGGCAGTAAACCCACCCAGGTTTACAAGTAAGACAATCTTTGTTTTGGGTGAAACCAAGTTGGAAACAAACAGATACAAAGAAACCAGTGATAAACTTGGTTTTAGGTAAACTAAAATAACCCAACAACAGAATTAGTGTTGGCACATGGAGTGGCAGAAACAAATATGTTATGAGAAAATATGTAAATTGTGGTGTTTAAATAAAGTAATTTGTAAAAAAAAATGATATTCAGTAATAGGATCATAACCTTCAAAAGTAAAAATCTTCCTAATTTTCCTTATCTGTAAAATGGGGCTAATAATATTTATTTTGTAGGTTTAATTTGTGTACTATAATCAGCATGTAAATCATCTACACAGTCCTCTATACCAGCATTTTTCAATTTGTTGAAAAAATTTTTCAACCATTTAGAGTGCCGTGAGATATAATCTGGTGTCACAATAAAGTCATTATAAAATAATTTCTTTGGGTTTATTTGATTCCTATTCAAGAAAATTACTTTATATATAGTCACTATAGGCACAGAGTTAAATTTTTTTTTTTAACATTTTCTAATAGTAGTGTTCCTCTTGATTCTTTTTCATGAAAAAAGTGTGTCTTTGCACAAAAAAGTTGAAAAGCACTGCTCTCTACAACTGGCACTCAATAAACCAGATTTTCCTTTCTGGCATTTTATTTCATTATATATGCTTTAAAGTTCTTTCTTATTTACAAACTTAGCGGTGATTTTTAATATTTTTTTGGCAAACTATTTATGCCAGAGGATGTTAATAAGGGTTAACTTATTAGAACAAAGCTATAGACATATATTTAAATAATAGTAATTAGTATTTTTAACTACAGATTATAATCAAGATACAATAATATTTTTATTTCTCACACATTCTTTCTTAGGGAGGTAATCTTTATAGCTGTGGCTTGAAGATTTTGATAAGCTAATAACTTTTCTGTTTACCTTTTAGTGATAAGGACAGCATAAAAATAAGATCAAGATCATGTTAATTCATTGTACCAAATCAGCTACTATAATATCTGGTCTCAAATAAGAGAGTTGTTTTTGCACTGTGAGTATGTACATAGTATATCTCTAACTTCCATGGTCCTTTTCCTTAATTTAGTATGCTCTACTGTTTTGATTGAACTAAGCTCTTTTCTGATGATCTGAAAAGTACATGGGTTGAAAATAAAACTTCCATAGAACTGCTCTGTCTTCCGCAATTAAGTCAGTGAAAGAAATCTACTTAGTGTGTATGATTGAATTGAAGTACCTACTTCATCTACCCAGCTTTAAGTACTTGATCTAGATACAATTCCCTATAAACAAGAGGCATTGTATTATGTATCAGGAAAGGGGAAGGGGCAGATTGCTTCCAGGTAGTAAGAATTCTAAGAAAATAGCCATGATGATTAAGGACATAGACTGTACCCAAATATTTGCTCTATATGATACTAGTCATAACTTTGGACAAGTTATTTAACATCCCTGAGACTCTTTTACCTCTAAAATGGGGGTATTTGTAGCATTATTGGAGGATTAAAGAATTGCTATGGAAAACAATTAATAGAAAAATAAATGCATTATAAACACTTGAAGTTAGATACTAAATTAGGTAGCTTACTATTTAATTCAGGGGTCCTCAAACTTTTTAAACAGGGGGCCAGTTCACTATCCCTCAGACCATTGGCGGGTCTGACTATAGTAAAAACAAAACTTATGAACGAATTTTTATGCACACTGCATATATCTTATTTTGCAATGAAGAAACAAAACAGATACAAATACAATATGTGACCCGCGGGAAAGAAATCTAACTATCAGTATTAACTGAATATTACTGGGGCCACTGGGATATACATGGATAGGGCATTTGCCTTGCATGTAGCTGATCAGAGTTTGATCCCCAGCATCCCATATGGACTTCCAAGCACTGTCAGGAATAACCTCCGAATTCAGAGGCAAGAATAGCCCCTGAGTACTGCTGGGTTTGTTCCCCCAAAACAAACAAACAACAACAACAACAACAACAAAATACCTGGAATGTTACTGTTAAAACTTAAAAAAAGATGTAAGATCTAGAGTTGTTGATAGATTACAAAAGAGCAAAGACTAAATAGGAGGGAAATAATGAAGAGAAAATTTCTGCTACTGCTTTTCTTATTTTTGAAATGAAGCAAAGGAGAGACAGATTATAGCAATTTAAGAAAAGAAACTTTTGGGGCTGGTGAGGTGGCGCTAGAGGTAAGGTGTCTGTCTTGCAAACGCTAGCCAAGGAAAGATCGCGACTGAGGTTCCCCCAAGCAAGGGGCAATTTCTGAGCGCTTAGCTAGGAATAACCCCAGAGCATCAAATGGGTATGGCCTGAAAAACCAAAAACCAAAAAAAAAAAAAAAAAAAAAGGTAAGTTTTTATTCTATATTTCTTTTTTTTTTTTTTTGGTTTTTGGGCCACACCCGGCGATGCTCAGGGGTTACTCCTGGCTGTCTGCTCATAAATAGCTCCTGGCAGGCACGGGGGACCATATGGGACACCAGGATTCGAACCAACCACCTTTGGTCCTGGATCGGCTGCTTGCAAGGCAAACGCCGCTGTGCTATCTCTCCGGGCCCTATTCTATATTTCTTAATGTCCACATCATTACTAAATGGGAATCTGGCATAAGTTATTGGTAGATGATAGCTATCTTATCATTGCAGTATTATAACTTTTGTTCATAATCTTAAAAATTTTTAATTTTTAAAGAGAATGTATATGGCTCCTTTTACTTTAATTTGTGTTTATATCACAGCATAATTTTGTGATCTGGTTTTGAAATAATTTCAGTTTGGATAGGGTTTATATCTTCTTTGAGCTATTAGTTTCCAAACCCATTAATGAAGTACCAATTGACAAAATTTAGATGATTAATATCCAATACCCCCTTAAAGCCTGTTGTAATTATTTCTCTTTATAAAATAGAAAAGAATAGAACTTTGAGAAGATATTTTATGTATAAGTTATCAATGAACTAAACACAAATCATTCACAAAAAAGGAATATTGCTTATCACTTATACTTTGAGAAAATGGCAAAAACATTCTAGTTTTGTGGATTTATGTCTCCTGTAATTCACTGTATTTTTAAAATGAGCTGCTTGGCAACATAGAAATTTAGACTCATATTTCTATCTATAAATCACTAGTTTGTCCTTTATGTTGACAGTTTCTGTTCAAAATCAGAGGTTTCAAAGTGTTCCAACAACAAAATGCAAGAAATTGCAGAACACATAAATTTAAAATATTTTCTACCTACATCAGCAACATCATTTTAACAAAAACACTGGCAGGATATTCGTGTGCCAAGATGGAAAATAAAATAAGTTAAATAGCAAAACAGAATCAAAATACTGGACAGTTTTGGATAACAAAACTAATCATTTGGAGATGACATGCTGTCTTAATAAGGTCCTTGTTAGTTACCTAGGTGAAGACAAATAGTGTTGTAAATATAATTTAAAAAAGCACCAAGCCAAAATTAGTATAAGATAAAGTAGTGTTTTGAACACACACATCTATGCACATCTATATACATAAATCTGTTTTTATATGTGCATTTCATCAAACTTTAATATTTACCAAATTGCTTGTGGAGCATTAAGAAGAAAAATCAAGATGAATTAATTTGGTTCTTGCCTTCAAAGTTATAAGTTTAACTATATTTTGTAACTAATAAATGAAAACGATTTTTTTTTTCAAATTGGGCATAGATTTGTCAGTGTTAAGACATACTAATGGGGGCCCAAGAGATAGCATGGAGGTAAGGCGTTTGCCTTTCATGCAGAAGGTCGGTGGTTCGAATTCCAGCGTCCCATATGGCCTCCCGTGCCTGCCAGGGGCGATTTCTGAGCGTAGAGCCAGGAGTAACCCCTGAGCTCTGCCTGGTGTAACCCAAAAACCAAAAAAAAAAAAAAAGACTTACTAATGGTTCTATGCTCAGATCAAACCTAGGTTGGCTGAGAGCAAACAAGTGCCTTATACCCCTTACAATTGTATGTCCCCATAAACAACTTTTTAAAAGTGCCAGATTCAAAGGAAAATATAGGTAATATAATAAGGAGCCACCACACATTACATCTCCAGTGTCCAATAAATATTCTTGCTAATATCTCTTATTACAAATGTAATAAGGAGTATCTGTTAACCAACATAGTGACTTTAAAAAGGAGAAAAACCACAATTTTTTTGTAAATAACCCATTTACACAAGAAATTTGTTCATGTTGACTTTTACTTTTCTCTAATTATTTTTTTTTACAAATGATGCAAAAGGGAGGCTGTGAAGAGAAAGAAAAGTATTTAAAAAAATTCCAATCAACTTCTGAAAGAGAGCAATTTTCCATTTCTTTTATTTTAGTTTAAGAGTCTTAGCTTTTGCCTTTATAATATACTTATTTGTAACCATCAGTTAAATTGATGGAACAGAAATAGTAAATTTGATAGCTTGTACTTAATATTTTCCTCTTGAGATAATGTTCTCCTGAACTGCTTACTTTAATAATTATATCTTCCTTTACAACTGCCTCAAATTCTACAAGTCCTTGTAAAATTAAGGGCATTGAAAGGAAATAGAGCAGGAAGAATGAGCAGAGTGTTATAGAGAGCAATACCTTAATGCACTGTTATTGCTTTATCGATTGGACTTAATCTTTTTTTTTTTACTTAGTTTCATAGGAGTTTCCATTGTGATAGCAAATTGTGAAAACTATATATCTCATACGCACACAATTCTGTGTGTTAATAGAAATCTCAAGTCTTGCTATAAATAACTTAGACTAAATCTGAATTTTGGGGGAGTACTGGTAATAATTTTCCTTTCTACTTCTTTCTAGTTGATTAAATTTAAATACTTATGGACAAATACATATGCATTTCCATGCATAATTTTATATTCATTTATCATAAATTCCTTATTTATGAATAATTAAACAATTTGTCATGTAAAAGAGCACAACAACAGTGATATTTGACCTTAAACCACCCAGTGAGCTTCAGACCAGAAACAACAGGGCATCTGATGAAGAGAAGGTTATTTCTCAGGATTTTACTAAGGTGAATATGGGCTCAGAGGAAAATCTTAGAGCATTTTGTTTTGTGTGCAAAATTAACAATTGTGCTTTACACTGATTGTTCTTTTGAATTGCAGGCTTTTCTTCCTCCTCTGAAAAAACATCAGAGCTTCATTCAACTGTTGGCTCTGTGGTTCACAGAGGTGTCATTGTTTTTAGCCACATCCTGTTTTCCCTTAGATAGCCTTTTAGGTTCAGTGGAAGTAACAAGAGGGTCAGCTCTGTTGTCTTTGTTGATGGAAAAAAAAAAAAAAAAAAACAAAAAAACACTAAGTAGTTCAGAAAAACTAAATCCTAGTAAAAAATGCTCCCTTTAATTTGCAATTTTGAAAATATTCTATTTCCTACTCATAGTAATTGCTGTAGAAACTCCCAGGCACTAAATTATTTCCTGTTGGATGGTATTTCTCTAATCTAGAGGAGGGTCGAATTATGTGTGGTTTGTACTTGTCAGTTTTCTTTTAAGTATGCATCAGTTCTCAATGTTCTTATTCCTTGAAATGACCTGCTTCTAAAACTATTTAGAAAAAGGGAGAGTTTGCCTTATTTATGTTAGTCTTACATCCTGTGTCCTCTCTCACTGAGGAGTACCAACATAGACATCCAAATGGAAAATTGCTTCTGACCCTAGGAGTACCTCAAAAAAACTATGTCAATATAAGATGTCTCTCTTCATTTTTATGGCTATCTTTCTGCTTTCTTTCTCTATTCCACTAAATTACATAAGGTATTATATTAGCTTTAGTGTTTAAAGCTGTTCATGAAATGAATTATTTTCTTAGTTCAGGAGCTAGAACCACAAAGTTAAATCCTTTTCAGTCTGTTACCATTCTCTGTGCACTTAAATATTTCTGAGATGCCTTTTGGCCTCTGACTTCCTTACTAACTAAAAATGAATCTCTAAAATATTGTCAGATGAGAACCCTTAATTATGTTACTCATCCCAGAACATATTGCCACAAATCTGAATTAGATGCTAAATAGTCTTTGCCTTTCCAAGGATCTATACTGTAGGCTAAATTGTCCATTGACCCCACAATAAAAAAAGGTTTGTTTATCTCTCCTCCAAAGAAAGTTATTTTATTCTAAATAGGAACACTGGGCTAAAATTACATTTCTTTCAAAAACCTGTTTAATTCTCAAATTATTCCATAGAAATAATTTTATTTTTAAGCCATTTTAAATATTTTATCTAATTTTAGATGAAAATATTTTATATTTTTATATTACTTATATTTTATATCTAAAATATAGATTGTTTTAGCTATTTTAAAATTTTTCATACTGGGGCCGGCGAGGTGGCGCTAGAGGTAAGGTGTCTGCCTTGCAAGCGCTAGCCAAAGATCAGGACCGAGGTTCGATGCCCCCCTCCCCCCCTGTATGGTCCACCCAAGCCAGGGGCAATTTCTGAGCGCTTAGCCAGGAGTAACCCCTGAGCATCAAACGGGTGTGGCCCTTAAAACCAAAAAAAAAAATTTTTATACTATTATAAATAGTTACTTTCTATGAATCCTCACCTTCTCAAAATTTCAAGACTCTCATGAATCCAAAATAACAGTTATAAAGTCAAAACACTTTTCATGATTATTCTATTGACTGCATCAATATTCATCCAAAGGTTTGAGATAAATTTCCTTATTTATATTTTACTTTTTGGGGAGTGAGCTTTGGATCATACCTGGCAGTGCTCACATAAAACTTCCTGGTTCTGTGCTAAGAGAAGCACTTCTGGCACTGTCTAGGTAGGAGATCATATGTGGTACCAGGGACTAAGCCCTGTTGCTACTGTAAGGCAAGCATCTTATCTGTTGAATCCAACCTCTTCAACTCAACTTTTTTTTTATTTCTGATTGGATGGGTCAGATTATGCATTTTACTTTCCCATGTAAATTTGCAGTAAAGGCCCTATGTGAATTTGGACAATATACAACACATTGATTTCAGTTTGATTTCTGAAATAAATTTGGACAAAGTATTAAACTTGAAATAAGATTTCAGAGAAAAAAAGTCAAGCTTAACTGTTTATTTAAAATCTTATACAGTATTCAAAAATTATTAATGATAGTTCATTTTGTAAAAAACATATTTAAGTGAAACTATTTGAAACTATTTATGTAGGAATAGTATAATTCCTGGGATATGAAAAGGGCTAAATAAATGTTGACTAATGAATCTATATCTGGTTTCTATCTACTATGATAAAAGGTTATTATTATCCTTTGAACAACTTAACTTTAACTGAGATTATTAATGACTTGCAGTATTAACTATATTTTCATTTTTCCCTCACGTTAGTGACACATTACATAAAACTTCCAATCTTACATAAATTTTTCTTTAAAATTTCATTAACAATACAGATTTATGAGACATTAATCAATTATACCTCAAAGACAGATATTAAGCTATGATAATTTCACGTGAACTTTTATGTAGAGCTATTCTGGGAACACATTATTAATCTTCCTCATTTGCTATTTATAGAGATTGAAATAGTTCCCATTTATTAAGCCAATAAATAATTGTGGCTATGTGACTGGAAGATTAAATACCTAACATACATTATCTCATTTAATAACCACTTTAACTCTGATCTTTTTACAGATTGGGCATATGATGCTCAGAGAAATTAATTCACTTGCATAAGGTTTAGCAGCTAGAAAGTGAGAGGGTTCTAATTGCAGCATTTTTTTGATATTCATGATTGAAAATTCAGTTACTACACTAACTTAGTACTTACATTAACTTTAAATTCTCCTGATTTATTTACATTGCAATTGATTCTGCTTTAACCTAACGTGGCCCACCATTGACTACTAGATTTTCATACTATTTGGATTTTCTTACTGTTTGGCATAGAAGACCCTCCCAGATGGTCCTGAGTCACTCGTCTACTTTTCTGATAGATCTGTTTACCTAGAATTTTCACTCTTGGTACCTAAATTTAGATTACAGTTGTCACATAGACCAACTGAGAAGACCAGAATTCTGCCTTGGACAATTGACCGAGATTTTGGAATTAAAAATATTGTAAAATAACTTGGAAAAAATGATTGTGATAAATACATGCCATGGTATAAATTTTAAACTGGAGCAAATTAAACGAACTACACAAAATGACAGCACAACAACAATCCACTGGTAATGTGTAATGTTAACTAACTGTGACTAAAACTATATTTCTTTTTTTTTTTTTTTTTTTTTTGGTTTTTGGGCCACACCCGGTGACGCTCAGGGGTTACTCCTGGCTATGCGCTCAGAAGTCACTCCTGGCTTGGGGGACCATATGGGACGCCGGGGGATCGAACCTCTGTCCGTCCTAGGCTAGCGCAGGCAAGGCAGGCACCTTACCTCTAGCGCCACCGCCCGGCCCTATATTTCTTTCTTGACTGTGTGTTTTTATATTTGTGTCTGAATACTGTAGGTATATGTAATTTATGTATGGGTGTATTTATGTGTGTATGCATTATTTACAATTGCTCCCTGGAGGATATGTCTTTTGTTTCTGTTAACATTGTATAACTCCACGCTGAGCCAAATGTCATGTTGCTCTATATATCTACAACATATGAAGCAAATATTAATTACTCAAAATTAAAATTAAATACTTAAGCTTAGCCTTTATATATAGAAATTTTATCTATATATTTTTCTACTATTTCCAGACATAACTCTAGCCTTCCTTTGCTTCCAAAATGTATTCAAAAGTGTGTATTTCTCACTCAGAACACAGAGACAAGATTAAAGGTAGTTAGTCATTAGCTGCTTTTCTTTTCAAAATGGACTGCAGAATCTATTTTTAATGGTTTTGTTTTAAATCCCTGTTGATAGAGACATTTATTTAACCTCTAATTCTGCTCTACTGAGACATTTTTGTTTACATCAGATTAGACCTTGACCTTCACAACCTCACACTCAGGGGAAATTTGTTGTTGTTGCACTTTCAAAAAGATTTTTATTAAAATTGGTTTGGCTGATTCTTTTACATTTGGAAGTAGCCAAAAGCAATTTTATTGTAGACTGTTTGAGGAAACTTAATTTTTTTCTTCCACTAACTTAAAAATATTTCATTATGAAATGAAACTTTTTATTAGGAGAGTGAAATTATACACATGATTAAAGTGTCAAAACTTCTTCCCCACGCTCAAAGGGTATAATTCATGGATGACCATTGTTAGCTCCTTGCAATTCTCTCCTCTTTCCCTATAGCAGCATACATAAAAGACAGGATCTTAATTGTCTTCCATTCTTTGCAGTTTATATAATTAAAATTTGTGTTTAATATTTTTGTTGTTATTTTTTGTTTTGTGAATCTATGGCAGTGCTCAGGCTTAATTTTGGCGCTGTGTTCAGGGATTACTTCTGGCTAGTGGGGGGGGAACATATATAGTTATAGGTATTAAACCGGGGTTTGGCTTCATGAAGGGTAAGTGCCTTACCTCATTTGCTATCATTCTGGTCTTTGATATCTAATAGATCTGATAGACTCTTCAGAGTCATTCTAAAATACTTCTAAAGAATTGGGGAGTAGATTTAAAGACCTTAACTTTATTTTCTTTTTTTCTTTTTTTTGGGGGGGTAGGGGTTGGGATCCATACCAGGTGACACTCAGGGGTTACTCCTGGCTATGTGCACAGAAATTGCTTTTGGCTTGGGGACCATATAGGACGTCGGGGATAAAACCCAGGTCCTAGTGCAAGGCAAAAGCCCTACCACTGCATTATTGCTCCAGTCTGTACCTTAACTTTCTAAAGAATGTAAGGAGTAAATAGGAGTTCAAGGAGTGTTTGATATATACTCTGGAATATGAGACTACTGAAATCATAGAAAAGGCTTTTAAGTATATGCAGGAAAATGTAAAAAAAAATAATAAGAGTATCAATAATCTCCACCACTCCTATATATTCTTAAATCCTCAATTCAAAAATTCAATCTGAAGATTTTCAAAAAAATCTTCAATATCTCATGTATCTCATGTATCACAAACTACTTATTGAAATGAATGGACTAACAGATGCAACAGTAGCCATAACACACCGCCCACTATTTAATATTAAACAATTTTCTGACCAGTGAACACTGAGAATGTTTCATGAAGTGTACAGAACTTTCAGTTGGGCCATAGTTTTCCTATCCTAATTTGGCATCTGTGTTGAACATTGATCAGTCTTTGATGACCTTGAAGACAAAAAGAAGAGGAGCTAATGTAGATTTAGTATTGCTGCCTACTGAGTAGAGAACACAAAAGCTACCCACCAGGTGCTGCTCCTGCAAAACTAAGCAGTTTATTTTCAGGAGAAACTTCCAAGCCTTGGAGCAAGACAACTGAGGCTCCTCGTCTCTCGAACTGGGTGACCTTGAATAAACAGTATCTTTGACAGAGATTGCTAGTTACTTTCCAACATTAAATTTGTTCATCAATAGAATTTGGAGCCAAGTACAGAGCAAAAGCCTGAAGAGATGAGCCTGGACATGTGTCAATGCTAAACTTTCTAGAATTAATGTTCAAGACTTTGGGGAAATGATCATTGGAGAAAAAGAGATGTATATTCTTGATTTTTGTTTTATTTCTTTACTGCTGCTTAGAAAGGCAAATATGAAGCTAAAGCCCAGCACCATTTTGCTTCATGGGCTTCTTCTAAAGTATAGAAATGACTCTCTGACTATTGCAAAGAAGAGACTCCCATGATACACCTTTTGTAGCACATTTTTTTTGTTTTGTTTTTGGGTCACACCTTGCAGTCCTCAGGGGTTACTCCTGAATCTGCCCTCAGAAATCGTTCCTGGCAGGCACCGGGGACCATGTGGGATGCCACTATCTGTCCTGGATTGACTACATGCAAGGCAAACGCCCTACTGCTATGCTATTTCTCTGGCCCCTTTCTGTTTTGTTTTGGGGGTGGGGGTAGAACATTTTAAGATGTTTTTAGATAAAAAAATTAATCTAAGTTTCTAGATGTTATTGTTATTTCAGTCTTTCCTTTAATATGTGGCCAAACTCATTCCTAACATATTTAAGTTGGTTGATTTGGAAAAGGGAGTAATATCAGTGTCTATGTATAGAGATTTTTTTTAAGATATAATGAAAAGTAGATGTTTCTGTCCTCAATAAAAATCGAATTTTGTGGCCACAGTGGTGGTGCAGGCAGTAGGGTGTTTGCCTTGCACGCACTAGCCTAGGACAGACCACAATCCCCCACAGTCCCATATGGTCCCCCAAGCCAGGAGTGATTTCAGAGAACATAGCTAAGAGTCACCCCTGAACATCACCGGGTGTGGCCTAAAATGAAAAAAAAAAATCTAATATTGCCACTAAAAGAAAACTTAGCTTAACAAAATTTAAATACCACTAGCTATATTAGAGCTAGGATTCCATAAATCCAGTTTTTGTATATTTATATAGATGCATTTCTATAACTTTGTTTTTGTTTTGGACCCAAATCCAGCAGTGCTTTAAAGTTACTTCTCATGGGTTCAAATGAACAATATGGGTGATAGAACCTGGGTCAGCCACATGCAAGGCAAATGGCCTACCTACTGTACTGGCTCTCTGGTCTCTATATCTTCCAATTTTTTAATTTTTATCATGAATTTATATTGATATTTTCAATTCCAGCAGCACCACAGATCTCTTTGACATTTTCTGTTTTCCCTATTTGTAAATATATTCTCCAGCTGTGAGAAAATTGATTCTCATTATACTGAACATATTGATTGTTTTGCTCATTTTTGTCCTGTTCATCCAATGTAACTAGTTCTTCAACTGCATTAGCCTTTTCTTCATCTTATTTTTTAGCCCCTCCCTTCTCTTTCCTTTTAATAGACTTTTTGGCTTGTGTCTCAGAGAATAGAAAGAAAAAGAACAAGGAAAAATATGAACATTTTCATTTTCCATTTTCTTATTCCTTTTGCTTACTATATTTTTCAGACTTTGAACTGCCCTAAAAAAAGTGCCACCCTAATCTAAAATCTGACATTCACTATTTTGAATTGTCTTGCACGTTTTCTAATGGAACTTTCAATCAAGATAACAGAAGTTTTTAAAATTATTGAGAGTTTAATTTTTGCACCCATTCCCAATTTCCAAATTTCTCAAACATGTTACATATGAATTCAAATATAATTTTTATAAATAATAGATAAGGGTTAATTTACAGCAAAATATATAGTAGATTATATGATGTCTCCAAAACTTAAAAATTCTGGCAAAACATGATTCCCCCCACACCAGGCGGGTCTTCAGGGCCACGCCTGGTTAATCGGGCCCTAAGGGGAGGGGGTAAGAAGTTCCTCCCTAGGCATCCAAAAACTACAGAGGCTCGGCTGGGCTCAGAACACTCCACATGCCAGGATTTCGTGTGCCTTTGACTGGTATGATGGGGGCTCTGGGCAGGACAGCTAGCCATAGGACCCCTAGGCTGACCACTTAGTCCAGGTGAACATGATTCCCCCACACCAGGCGGGTCTTCAGGGCCACGCCTGGTTAATCGGGCCCTGGGGGGAGGGGGTGAGAAATTCCTCCCTAGGCATTCAAAAACTACAGAACCGTGCGGGCGCTCACGCCCCCGCGCGTACTTCATGTATTCAGAATATTCCTTATTCTTATGTTATGTTTTGCATATACAGAATGTTCATTTTGTATTCTGCCCTTTCCCACACCCCTACAAAGCTCTTTTTTACTCCCTAACTCTCTAACCCCCTCTCAAACTTCACTAACCTACATTACTCTTTTTAACTTCAGTAGTGTACAATCCTAATCACAGTCCAAAGCTGTGCATTGTGTGTGACAACCCCAAACTGTTTCAAGATACATAAAATGGACACGTATTTCTTTAGAATATTTTGTGTTTTTTCTCTGACAGCTATAATTCTTACTAAATGTTGTCTTATACAGTGATGATTCTAACCACTTTTTATCTTCTCTTTTTGAGCTGTTTAACAAGGAATTTTGGTGGAAGAGTCCCCCAGTTTAATGCTTATGATTGAACCATGTCATGGGAATCATTGGAATTGTTCTTATGGCCCCCATATGCGCCAATAACACCACGTGGCATTGCTTCTTATTTGCATAGGCACATTAAAATGGGAAAATACTATACATACAAATAAGATCCTATCTAATAGAGATTGGAACACACAAATCTTGTAGTGCAAAGGGACCTTACACCCTGAACATTGACATAACGACCTGGCACAGACCTCAGAAGAAAGGGCATAATCCATTCTCCCCTGAACCAGGGAAGCCAGCCACGAAACATCCAGGCTGGTCTATAACATCACCTGGAAGCAATCCTCTACCACGGAAGACCTACACTGCTCAGACTTTGACCTGCTCAAAAGAGACCTCCCTTAACACTGAGAAGACTTAACAACAACAACGACCTGCTTACAGGACAGGGCTCCCTGCACTGCCCTTTGATTGTGAGGTGAAAGGAGAGGATCCTTCACATCCTGACTTCAATGTAAAATATGCAGATTCCAGGATCTTTAATAAAGAAACATGATACCAACAACAGAGACTGTTTGAAAAATAAAAGTGTGTTGGCACTACAGACAATAAATGTATTGGATTGGACGATCTAGCTTGCCTGGAGCCTAGAGTTGGTCTTGTGCCAGGAAACTTCAGGGGTCTGGTCTCTTTGTACTTAGGCCAAGGTTATTTCTTTCCATGTCCCTCATATTTTGGTGGGCCTATGCAAACAACAATTGCCACTCTAACACCATTTTTACTGTGCTCCTTTGACTCTAGTCCTTAAAAAGAACTCACTTAAAATTTGAGGTTAACTTAAGCTAATATGCATGTATATGGAAATGTAAGAAAATACTATGCCTGTAATGTTTAAGGAGTTACGTGAGTTTTATGGCTTTAGATTGCCTTGTGTACTGTTAAGAAATATTATAATGTGTTACAATCTGGGGACTTGAGGGACAAAGTAATTGTACATGGATTCTGTTTTATTTATCTTAATGTTCTTTGGCTGAAATTTCAAAGTTAAGATATCAGCAAGGGGACTTCTGAGAATTATGTTATGGGTGATTGTCCTTCCACTGTAACTTTACCTTGTCCTCTTTCTTTGCACCCTTGTTCTCATAATTAAAAATAAAAATTAAAAAAAAATTCTGGCAAAAGTCTTCAACGGACAGTGAAAATTAAATGTGTACAGATAAATTTATACTTTAGGCAAAGTAATGAGATATGTGTGGGATGCACCTGTGTACACACGTATGCTGTGTATTTTATTGCTCAGTTTTATCCTGCCTACATTCTCTGTCATATGAAAGCTGTTTCTAAACATGCTGAAAATGAATAAAAATGCTGAAATTAATAGTCTGTATATTAGAATAAATATATTCTATATAGTCTATATATTATGTATTAGAATTCTATGTATTAGAATTCTAGATTAAAAAAAGGAAGACCCTTTTACTTGAGAACAAAAATGTTCTCCTCTGGGGCTGGAGAGATAGCATGGAGAGGTAAGGCATTTGTCTTGCATGCAGAAGGTCGGAGGTTCGAATCCCAGCATCCCATATGGTTCCCTGAGCCTGCCAGGAGCCATTTCTGAGCATAGAGCCAGGAGGAACTCCTGAGAGCTGTCAGATGTGACCCAAAAACAAAAAACAAAAAACAAAAAAAAAAAAAAGAAAGAAAGAAAAAGAAAAATGTTCTCCTCTTTCATTGATTACATTTTTATCCAAAACTTTGGCCCATAGCTATAACTCTGTAGAAATTGTTAACTTACAACAACTTTTCTTCTTTTTGAAACTTTTGTACAAAACTTGACTTTATTTCCTAATCCTCCTTTCAGTTACAGAAGACCAATAGGAATATGACTGAGAGTGATGTATACCAATCAGCAACAGGTGAGCCCATAATAGTTTATTTGCAAGGATCCCTGTACCCTCTCTTCCTTCATATGCTGGCCATATGCAGAACATCTGGAAGATGACTCTAAAGACTGAGAGCAGAACCACTAAAGGAAAAGAATCTGGTTTCTGTTTGGAGCAGAATCCCTCCTCCTGTCGCGCCTGCCCCCTATCCAACCTGCACATAATTGAGAAGTATACATGCAATGTATCTTGATAGCTGAGATTTAGCATTGTTTGTTTTAATGTTTAGCCTACTTTCATGATCAAAGTTTCCAAATCAAAATGCTAAATGGATTACTATTAATAATAAATCATAGTCTCTTAGAAGTCCTGAGACACAGTATACAGTAAGTTCTTATGTAGAATGAGAAATAAATTTTTAGAAACAGTGATTTTAAGCGAAACAAATCAAAAACAAAACAAAACAAAAGCAGAAAAAACTCTGCATAAGGTAATCTATTTTTTATCACAAATATGAGAAAGAAATAAACTCAAGGGGCTGGAGCAATAGCGCAGCAGTTTGCCTTTCACTTAGCTGATTCAGGATGAACCTCGGTTTTATCCCAGGTGTCCCACATGGTCCCCCAAGCCAGGAGCGATTTCTGAGAGCACAGACAGGAGTAACCTAGTGTGGCCCCAAAACCAAACAAACGAACAAAAATTTAAATTCAAGTGTATGTAGCTATAAAATATTACAACATTTCTAAGACCCATGCATTTCTAATATTGAACATAACCTGTGTCATTTTCATTGATTGTCCTTTTCCAACCTGCTTATTCAGGTTTGGAGTTTCAGGTGTCCAGAGCCAATCATGGCATCTCAGGTAGTAAGGTTGAAATCAACTCTGCACAGGATCTTTCTATTTTTGTCTGTCTGTCTGTCTGTCTGTCTGTCTGTCTGTCTGTCTGTCTGTCTGTCTGTCTGTCTGTCTGTCTCCTTATCTGTGTATCTCTTTCTCTGCCTCTGACTCTGTCTCATTCTCTTTGTCTGTCTTGAATTGGGATAATATAGACAATCTAATGAACCTAAACTATGCATCTCTAGGATGTGAGAGGAAACTAAGTACCAGGAATAAACACATGTAGGGTTGTGTGTTTATGGGGGACACTGCAAGTCCACCGTGCAAGTAGCACCAGGAGGAGTATTTTTTCATCAGTGTAATAGAACATTATTATTTTCTTGCTGTATAGTGAAGCTTGACTGTTTGTTATTGTTGTTGTTGTTGTTGTCCTATCATGGAACTTCCCATCAGTTTCAGAATATACATTTTGTGTGTGTGTGTGTGTGTGTGTGTGTGTGTGTGTGTGTGTGTGTGGTTTTTGGGTCACACCCGGCAGTGCTCAGGGGTTACTCTTGGCTTCATGCTCAGAAATTGCTCCTGGCAGGCACGGGGGACTATATGGGACGCCGGGATTCGAACCGATGACCTTCTGCGTGAAAGGCAAATGCCTTACCTCTTTTCTATCTCTCCGGCCCCAGAATATACATATTTTTTTAGTTTGTTTGCTTTGGGGCTTCACTTGGTATCACCTGGTATCACTCAGGGGCTATTTCCAACTGTTGCTCTCAGCAGTGCTGGTGATTGAACCTGGTTCTTCTGAAGGCGAAGCATGCACTAAGCTTATTAAACTATTTTTCTGGCTTTTATGTTGAAAATATTTTTTTAAGGCTGCTAAGTTTTTCAACCATAGGTCTGAGAAAGACACTCAGATATGCCAAAATATAGTTGCTCATCTGGAGATGTGATATGTGATCTTAGAGGAAAATGACAAGGGAAAAGGAAGGAAGGAAGGAAGAAAGGAAGGAAGGAAGCAGGAAGGAAGGAAGCAGGAAGGAAGGAAGCAGGAAGAAAGAAGGAAGGAGGAGGAAGGAAGAAGGAAGGAAGAAAGGAAAGGAGAGAAAAAGAAAAGAGAAGGGACGGAGGGATGAGAAAGAAGGGAGGGAATGCGGGATGGATGGAAGGAAGGAAGGAAATAATAAAGAATGTGCTGATGCATTATAAAAATAGCTAAATACCAAGGAGGACTAATTCAATATCACTAATACAATTTATTTTTCTCAGGAAACACAGCTCCCCATGAAAGGTGGATTTACTTATATTTGGAACTGTTTAAGAAATGAGGAGAATGACCAAGATATCACCTCTTTGGATGCAAAGATCTTTTGTGCTGTCTGCCTCGATGGGATGCTCCTAGTTGCCTTTGAATCCCTAGTCCTGTTTACTTCTTGGTGTAGGCCCTAGGGCAATTTCTGCAGAGGGCCCTTGACACTAGAAATTCCTCCTTTTGGTTGATCAAAGCTGGTGCGGCCTGACCCCACCCCAGGAAGTGGTGGCAGACACATCTGTTCAGTCTGGCTTCCTGCCAACAGAGGATTTACTCACGAGTGAGTGGGGGAAAGGGACTTTTATGTTGAGAGGGGATTTATTGTTGGCTGACAGGGTGTGGCGAGTGTGAAGGGTGGGAACCACTTCAACTCTGTAGCTAGATTGTCTGACTTTTTGTGCAGCAGGGTTTAATCTTTGTATGTGGGTCCCAAGATTTTTGTGAAGGGCAAGGGCTGAATTGGTGAACTTTAACGAAAAATCGTGCAGACGTAAAATTTAGATTTGCAAAAAGCAAGAAGATGAAAATTCAGATTTGCTGACTACACATAGAAAGATATTGTTTGGAATAAAGCAAGTGAAGGTACAGTCTAGCAGTCCTAATTAATGAGCTAACATCAGCTCTACGGTCCAACAATAAAAAAGGAAGTAGAGATTAAGCCACTTAGATTTTTGAGCTTTCAGATTTTCTTAAGGAAAAGTCATTATAACTCTACATTTCAATGTTTTTATAATAGCAATTGCACAAAATTTACACATATTATTCTGTAAACCATTCTGTAGCTTGTGATATTATTATATGCTAAAAAAAGAAGGAGGAATTCAGCATCAAGTGATACTGGTCTAGGAACAGACAATATCTAAATGATTAAGGTAGCCATAAAAAAATCAGAGACTGTAATACTTAACACAACACTATATCTGACTCAGAATCAAATTATTGTGATGATGTCAGAATTTCAGATAGAAAAATCAACAGTTTGGGTCATTGAATTTGGTTCTAAAACTTGAAACCAGGTCAGTATTTTGCTCTTTGGAAAATTCTGTATTATCCTTACCTCTGTTTTATTTTTTTATTAATTCCAGAGACAGAACTTTTTGTCTAGGTATGAACCAATCATCAGCCCCTTTATTGATTTTATCTAGCAAATTCCTAAAGAGTATGATCTCCTCTAGGTTATATGATGATGATGTCTGAAGAAACATGAACTGTAGCCTCTGCTTTCCATATAGGGTAGTTCCTATTGGAAGCCTCAACCTAATTGTACAGGTAAGACTATCAAGCATCTATAACCTAGAAAATTTACACTCTTAGTTAAGCACAGGCATGGCTGCATTGTCTGGTGACTAAATAATAATATATTTCAACCCTCAGTGATCATTTAGTCCTTGACCTGGACATCTTTGTGGACTTTGGATTACATCATATATTAAGCAGGGTATTTTAGGAATTTTAGTTGCATGAAGGACCAAAATAAATAAACTAACCCCAAACATTTTTGTCAGTAAATCATCCTACAAGAAGAGAAATAGGAAGCAGATGACTTTAATCCAAGAACAACACATCACTGTAGAATAGACTGGGAGATTTCCAAGCAGCATGGATTTTGTTCCTAACTGGTTGCTACTTGATGAGAAGCAAACAAGGAGCTGTCTCAACAAAGAATTTTCAGTTTGGAGAACAAGGGAGCTCTCTTTTCTAGGTTTCCATATTCGAATATGGAACAGTATGAGGTGACAGTGAGGCATGTACAACAGTTTTAACACTGGGCAGCCTCATTGACTTTTATCTTCCAACCCAAGAAATTTAATCATACCAGGTAGGAGGTTAGAGAATTACAAATGTTTTGGTATGTGAATAACAACTTCTTCAGAATTGGGCCAATGAGGAATGTTGGGAATACAGAATTTTATATTAACATACATGTATTGTTGGAGAACTCCAGAAATACCTGGAATAGGAAGATGATTAAAAATAACTGATTTGGGGTGATAGGTAGTACAGCAAGCAAGTTGCTTGCCTTATACACAGCTAACCCACATTTGATCCTCAACAACCCATTTGCAGGCCACTGAGCCTGCAAAGAGTGACTCTTAATGCAGAGCCAGGAGTAAGACCTCAACACAGCAATGTGTGGTCACCCAAAATAAAAAGAAAAAAAAAGAACTGAGGTTCTTAAAAATGTGAGTCAAGGTGTATTACAAGAATATAATTTGCTGTTAGTTATTTAGTGTTATTTATTGATGCTGTGTTTATCCCAATGCAGATGAGATGATAAATCAGAATAATAAGAAATATACCACTCTAGGATTAAATTCTTTTTGTGGGGGCACTCCTGATGGTTCAGACTTGGGGAACCATATGGGATGCCAGGGATCCAACTGGGTCTGCTGCATGCAAGGCAAATGCCCTACCCACAATGCTATTTCTCTGCCCCAAGTCTAAGATTAAATTCTTAAGTACAGATGGTAGATAACTGTTGTGGATGACAGAGCATACTGATACTAAGCAATTTCCAATACTTAGTATGTTGAGTGTTATTGACAATATGGTTTTGTTTTGTATTTTGTTTTGTTTTGAGGCTTCTCCTAGCATGGTCAGGTTTTTCTTCTGCTCTTCACTCAGGAATTACTATTAAAGGGGTTCTTGGGGTTCTAGGGATCAACCTGATTGGCAACATGCAAAGCAAATGCCCTACCTTTTGTAATTCCAAGTCTTGGACAATGTTTTTAACTCTGTATCAATAATAGGGAAAGTTGTGTGTATGTATGAGAGAGAGAAAGAGAGAGAAAAGGAGAGGGAGAGGAGCAAAGAAGCAATAACTGTTATATTTGTCTGTATCCTATGAAGAAGAGATGCTAAGGGATTTATCCTCTGAATCAGGATACCTGGGTTTCTCTGCTTTGTTCTACTAAAGTGGGAGTAACAAAATCATGTACTTTCTCAGATACCCAATTTTCTAATTATAAAGTTGAACTGATTAACTTACACTTTTTTTTTTGGTCTGAGCCTAATGTTACCATTCATGTTTAAATAAAATTGTTGAAAAGAAAAGTTTGCCTATCCACTGAACAGTTTATAACTCATTCTAGTATAGTATAAATGCAATAAAATTATAATGTAAGCTTTGTTTTTCTTGAGTAGAGCTGTTTGATGAGTGACTAATTCATAAGGAAACATGTCTACACTGCTGAGTATTCTGAGTTAGGCTATCTCTCTTTTTTTTTTTTTTAGGCTATCTCTTTTAGCCCTCATCTTTTGCTGTATCGCTTCCTATATACCAGCTTTTATTTTCCTTTTGGTCACTGTTTAAATGTGAAGAATTTCACTCCTTATTTCATCAGATTGGCTGGACATTTGTCTATGTTTCTACATTTTCTGCCAAGATAAACTTGTTCTGTTACCTCTGTTTATTTTTTATTTCTAGACGTCAGGTGTTGTCTACATTCCAGCACCCACACAAAAGTAATATTTCCCCCAATTAAAACTGCAGTGTCTGATGGTTGCTAACTATGGTGGATTTGGAGTTACATCAACAGAAGCACCTAACCAACAGCAGGCAGAGATTTTAAAATATTTCTACAAAAGTTTTCAGATAATTGATAATCTGCAACAATAACAATAACAACAACAACAATAAAGACAATTTTAAAAACAAAAGACAATCTAATGAGAAAATAGTGTAGGGGGAAAATATACAATGAGATGAGGAACAAAAAGCAGGGGAAAGAGATTGAACTATAAAGGAAGGAACACAAAGAATCACTTTACTACACATTTTCTTCATATATTTATACTTGTATATAAATATCATCCTTTTATTATGTGCCAATCTGTTTTGATAAAATTATATTTTAAGCAGTAAACATTTAATTTTAGGTTGTTTTAAGTATCTGTTATTTTGACAATTGTTCACAATGCATCGGGTTCTGTCCAACCTACCTAAGGGATTTTAGTCTCTTTTATGGAATCATCTTCTAACATTCACTAGTTTAGCCCTCTGCTCATAAAGTACCTTATGTACTTTTGTAGTTTTAAATTAATCTGATTTTTTTTGTCTGTTTCTAATGTTTTTCCATAGTAGCTAACTTCCTGTACAGAGTTGAAAACAGTCTTATGTATCACTGTTTATGAAAATATTAATGTTAAAATTTTTGTAGCAAGAATTTCAGTCTAATTCTTTATCAGAACCATGTTGGATTCTAAGTCCACATGCTTTTTAATCTAGACAATTTCCTATTGCTTATCAACTAAATATCTCATATATTAAACACATATTCTCCTACTCTCTCTTAGAAATGAGGTGGCTCCATTCTAATTGGAAAGTTGCAGAAAATATAAGGAGAAAGATGATGTGGTATTTGATCAATGATATACTGATGAAAAAGGAGAAAATATGGTTAAATGAAATTAAAAATACCTCTGTCTTACAATGTTGAAAACATTAATGATAGGGAAGTGGTAAATTCTGTGTCCAACTGATAACTCTGGAATTTGTTTTCCCAGACATTCTTTGTGTTAAAAAAATAAAAGATACATAGAAAGCTGCTAGAGTGATTGTGACTGATTATGACTGGAGAAATAATTTTAATAAAGTTACTTGCTCTTCATATATAAAATTTAAACACTACAAACAGAAACAAATGTATACTCCTAATGGTTTCTGTGCTCATGAAAATTAGTAGAGAAAAACAAAAATAGAAAACAAAAAATTAAGTACCTACTGTCTGTCAGACTTGGCAATTACCTCACATAATAATCCTTACACAAACCTCCCTAAGGGAGTTTCATTAGCCTCATTCTACAAATGAGGAAAAAGCTGGAAGACATCAAGTAAGTGGTCCAAAATTACATAGCAAATGGCACAGTCAAGATTTCAGCTGAGCTTAAGTTGCCCTAGAGACTGTCCTTTCCATCTTGATATCTTGTGTTGGTTATTATTTTAAATCATTTGATTCAGTATACTGTATTCCAGAAAATTATATAGGATTTGCTCAAAGCTACCGTGCAATTCCCAAAAATATGGTAGCTAACACTTTAAAATGATTTTAGTACTAAACATTTAACAAAAAAAAGGGTTCAAGATGGTATATCCATCTGTCTGTAAACATATTATTTAAAATAAAGAATATATGTTTTCACTTTGATGTATATACATTTCATCATTTTTTTCCCATGGAGTTCTGGAAACATCAGAATTCCCATTCTGCCCTCTCTGAACTGGAGAGCCAACTACTTACAAAAATGCTTTCCCTGGAGAGCTGCCAAACTGAGGAACTAGCAAACCATTCTCTTCTGTCCTATGATGTATTGATGGACATTGATATATTCTGGAAGCACATGATATGAGCCTTTCATCATTTTAATTAGGCAAAACTGAGTATTTGGGAAAGTCTCAAAGCAGTTTTAATGTTGTATCAACTGGAAATATAGAATAGGCTATGTTACCTTAATTTTTGAAAATTAGAATTTGTTGCAGCAAACTTGGAAAAATAGAAAATTCAACTTCCTAAGTAAGAATAATCAATGTTGAAAATAGTATACATGTGTGCAAAAGCCATATGAAAATATAGGACAATGGTGATCTTGGTAGTAGATAATTAAGGGAAGTACTCATTTAGACATATTTCCTTCATAATTTCAGATACTTTTCAGAAAGGTTATCTCTTACTATAATAATCTTTTAGGAGAATAATTTTTTTCATAAACACTGGTTTCTGAACAGCGGTGTATAAAGGTTTTAATTTTTTTTAATTTAATTTAATTTTGGGGGGACTTTGAGCCATACCTGGCAGCCCTTAGGGTTTACTCCTGACTCTGCACTCAGAAATCACTCCTGGTAAGTTTGGGAGACCATATAGGATGCTGGAGATTGAACCCAGATCCAACTGGGGTCAGCTGCATGGAAGGCAAATGCCCTATAGCTGTGCTATCACTCCGGTCCTCAAAGGATTTTACAGTGTGATAATTTATTTAAAAAAATCTAGATAGCAATAATATCATCTAGATAGCAATAATAAGACATAATACTTTGATTTGGACAAAAGATATTTTTAAAATTTTGGAAAAAATATATGGGATATTTATTCTTTTTCTTGTGAATAATCAGGTTAATCCTTTTGGTAGAGTGGGTTGAGAAAATTAATAGTTGATGTGCCAAAATGAGTAAGTGATTCCTTTGTAATACTTTATGTCACAATTCTATCTCTGCTACCATCATTTTAAAAATAAAAATAACATTTAACAAGTTCTGTGCCATGAAGTTGAAAATAGAATTTCATAAAGTTGTCATTATTTCTTCTGTGGGAAGGATTGTGACTGATAAGATAACTATTGCCTAAACTATTTTAGTATGTGGAATTGGCACAGATAAATTCTCTGCTCTATATACTAATTACTGTAATTTGATCATTATAATGATTATAATTTCATATTCACTTTAGATGAGATAGTCTCTTAACACTGCCTGTCACATCACAGTAAATTTGCTTGTAAGATTCTTTATAAGGAAAACTATTATATCTTATCAACAATGTCTTTAGTAACTTAATTATGATATGCCTCCAGGATTTTCATAACACCTTTTATAATAACTTTTTTCTGAATGATAATGCAATATTTCTCAGAGCATTGACAAGATATTGCTTTAAACAGTTACATTTCTTTCTTTTCTTTCTTTCTTTCTTTCTTTCCTTTCTTTCTTTCTTCTTTCTTTCTTTCTTTCTTTCTTTCTTTCTTTCTTTCTTTTCTTTCTTTCTTTCTTTCTTTCTTTCTTTCTTTCTTCTCTTTCTTTCTTTTTTGAGAAAAACCTATTGTAAACATCAATGAATTACTTCTTAAATTAATAGTATTTAAAAAAAAATCCCAACGGGTATTTACAAAAAGTGAGGAAACACTGATGATTCAGAAAGATTACATTATACATGGAATGAAAATGTGCAAGTTGCAAACTAACATGTAGAGTATTTTCTATTCATCAAAGATATGATATTTAAAAATCTTTATATTCTTGTGTGTGTATGAGTGTGTGTGTATGTGTGTGTGTATGAGTGTGTGTGTATGTGTGTGTGTATGTGTGTGTGTGTATGAAAATGACAGGATAAGAAACAGGTAAAAGAATGGTTTGCTGACAATGAGGAGAGATCTATCTGTTAATTGAGTCAACCTTTCTCCTTTCTTAGAATGTAGTCTGTAGATTCTTACTGTAGTTCCTGGAGCAGTGCAAGGCTGGTGATAGTCATAGAATAGACTACATTAAGAGTTCTTTCATTTCTTTCAAGTTTTGATACATAGATATACAAACCTAGTCAATTGCCCATCAAATGGATTCCCAAGAATCCCAAGACACAGACGGAAAGGGCCCTGGACAATGCCAGAAATGGATGGCCTTGGAGCCTCCAGCACGTTTGGGTGGACCTGTACTACAAGGTTGAGCAACCATGTGCTAAACAGAATGCCCTATTGGCCAAGACTATTAGGAACATCTAATTGGCTGGACACTGTTTAAGAGCCCCACTCACCCTTTCTCCCCCAAAAAACCATTTAACTTTTGTCACTTTATCAATGAGATTTTTGTTTTGTTTTATTTATTTTTTTTGGGGGGGGGGGTCACACCTGGCAGTGCTCAGGGTTTACTCCTGGCTCTATGCTCAGAAATCACTCCTGGCAGATTCAGGGGACTATATGGGATGCCAGGATTCGAACCAATGTCCTTCTGCATGAAAGGCAAACGCCTTACGTCCATGCTATCTCTCCGGCCCCTATCAATGAGATTTTTAAAACAATTGAATAGACGCTAAAGTGGTGGTGCAAGCCTAGGTGCCCAGACGTCCCATATAGTCCCCCAAGCCAGGAGTGATTTCTGAGTGCATAGCCAGGAATAACCCCTGAGCATCACCGGATGTGGCCCTCCAAAACAAACATACAAACAAACAAATATATGCCCTATTGTAATTACTATGCTATCTATTATTAAAAAATGCTATCTAGTTTTAACAATATTGAATAAAACATAGTTTTCTTATGGGTTGATGAAATTCTATTTTAATTTCTTTGATTTAAATATTAAATTCTTTAATTTTGGGGGTTAAGATCACACCCGGCAGTGCTCAGAAGTTACTCCTAGTTCTGTGCTCAACAATCGCTCTGGCTGGCTCTGGGGACCATATGGGATTCGGGATTTGAACCACCATCCATCCTGGATCTGGTGTGTGCAAACGCCCCACCGCTGTGTTATCTCTCTGGCTCCTTAAATTCTTTAATATAAATAATTTTTAACTTTTTACTTTTTATTCTATTATGTTAGCAATGTGTATTCCTCTGTGTTTTTGTTTTTTTTTTTTTTTTGGAGGGGACACGCCAGGTGGTACTCAGGACTTACTTCTGGCTCTATACTCAGGTATCACTTTTTGCAACTCTATAGGGATCACATATAGTGCCCAATTTGATTTGTTTCATTTGCATGAAAGGCAAGAGCCCTCCCTTCTGTACTACTTCATTAATGCCTCCTAATAAATTTATTAAACTATGATCTGTAAAATTGATTGGTGTAGCCTGTATTTGTTTTTGTTGTTGTTGTTGTGTCTTCCAGAGTTTAGCTTCAAATTAAGGTAAGGGGCCAAAACAATAGAACAGCGGATAGATGGTTACCTTGCATGTAGCTGACTCTGATTCAATCCTCAGAATCCCATATGGTCACCCAAGCCTGTTAGGAGTGATCCCTGAATGCAGAGCCAGGACTAAAGCACTCAGCTCTACTGGAGAGCTGCTGGGTGTAGAACAAAACCAAAACCAAAATGTTTTTTAATCTTTAATAGAATCAGATGGTCAATTTTAAATTGCTAACTTAATTGAGGCTGAGAAATTTATAATGAGGATTATTAATCTTATAATATAGATTTTATATAATATAGAATTTTCCTGAGCCCAAACCTAATGAGTTTGTTTATTTACTTCTGCTTTTTACCCTTCTATTACCCTATTATTTTTACCCGAAGCTTACTTATTAAAGTCTAGCACCTTTCTTATTAAGTTTATTTCTATATCTTTCAAGTTTGCTGCTTTTAAAAATTGGCTCATCTTTAACATATATAAACTGAATGTTGGCTGTACATATGAAAGCTATAAGCATATTATTTTTATCATTATATCTTATTTTCTTGTCTTTACTAATTTTCTAATGAATATTGAATTTTAAGATGTATTGTCATATGTATATGAATAGTGAGCATTTCTAATTTCCTTTTTACAAAACTCTGATGTCTCTTTTTATTATTTTACGTAAAGACTATGGTTATAAGATTTTTAGTTATACAGATTTCCCACCACCCACAATTACAAAGATGTTCATGATTGAATTTCAGTCACACAATGTACAATAAATACCCTTCATCAGTGTACATTTCCTACCATCCATGCACCTATTTCTCTGCTCACCCTCTTGGCTGCCTGTCTTTGGGAACAGATATTTTTGTTCTCTTTCTTTCTTTCTCTTTTTCTCTTCCTTTTTTTCTCCTTTTAGATACTGTGATTTGCAATATTGCTATTGAAGGAGTATCATGCATATTACTTTATCTCCTTTCACCACCCAGTTCGTGTCCACAGTGATTATTTCTAGCTATCATTGTCCCTCTGCCATTTGTGGCAAGTTTGCTACCATGCACTGCTCCTCCTGGCTCTTGTTTCTATTGTCCCTAACCAGAGACATACATCCAGGGACATTAATATCATACCATCTTTATTTTTCATATTCTACAATGAGTACTATTATTCTATTGTTATCCCTCTCTCATTTAGCTCTGCTTAATGCTTTCCATATCCATCCATGTATAAGCAAATTTTATGACTTTATTTTCCTAACAGTTGAATAGTATCCCATTGTATAGATGTACCACAGTTTTTATTATTTTTTATTTCACTCATCTGTTCTCAGCCAGTTGGGTTGTTTCTAGATTCTATTGTATCTATTGTGAATAGTGCTGCAATGAATATATGAATGCATAGGATTTTTATGCATGTGTCTTTGTGCTCTTAGGAGATATTCCTAGGAGTAGTATTGCTGGACCTACTGGAAATGTTTTTTAGGCTCTTCTAGGAAATTGAAGAAATAGAAACACTTCCAGTTTCTATGTAGCTAAAATCACTCTGATACTAAAAGAAGACAGAGACATCACCAAAAATAAATAAATAAATAAATAAATAAATAAATAAAAAGAGAATTACAGACCAATATCATGATGAACACATATGCAAAGATCTTAAACAAAATACTAGCAAATATAATCCAGCAATTCATCAGGAAGTTCATCATGACCAAGTAGGGATTCCTTCTGAAGATGCAAGAATGGTTTAACAAAAGCATCTTCAAAAATGAAATGCCATTGACTAAAAAAGGAAGCAAAGAAAAACAAAAAATGGGACTACATTAAACTGAGAAGCTTCTGCACCTCAAAGGAAATGGTATCTGTTTCCTTCACAAGGGTTTTTTAAGTATTCTCTTTAAAAAATGTTACAAAGAAGACTGAATAGTAGTAGAGGAGACACGTACCTTACATATCATTGACCCAGATTCATTCTTTGGCACCATATATAATCTTCAGAGACCCACCATGAATGATTCCTCTCCATAGAGCCGGAAGTAAATCTTTAGAAACACCAGGTACGGGCCAGAGAGATGGCATGGAGGTATGTTGTTTGCCTTGCATGCAGGACAGTGGTTTGAATCCCAGCATCCTATATGGTCCCCTGCGCTTGCCAGGAACGATTTCTAAACATAGAGCCAGGAATAAACCCTGCGCCCTGTCAAGTGTGACCCCAAAAAACAAACAAAACAAAAAAAGAAACACCAGGTATAGCCCCAAACAAAAACAAATAAATAAACAGCATTCTGCAAAATAATCAGTAAAATGAGGTTCTAATAATTGAGTCTGAGTGATAATATTAACTCACTTATAACCAACACATACGTTTAAGTAACTATTGGTTATATCAACATGAATCATCAGAGATTTTTCTAGATTCTTTATTATTTGTTTTAAAAATTGTTTTTGATTTTCAGTCATATAATGTCTAACACCCCATTCCATTACCAGTGCACATTTCCCACCACCAGTGTCTCTAGTTTTTTCCTGACCTGCCCTCACTTTCCTACTGATTGACTCAATGGCAGACATTTTTCTTCTTTCTGATTCAGTTCACTCAGCATAATACTCTCCATATCCATTCTTGCGTAAGCTAATTTTAATACTTCATATTTCCTAACAGCTATGTAGTAGTCAATTGTGTAAATGTACTACAGTTTCTTTAATCACTCATCTGTTCTCAGACACGAGTTATTTCCAGATTCTGGCTATTATAAGTATTGCTGCAATGTACAAGGAGTGTAGAGGATTTTTTTGCATTGTGTTTTTTGAGTTCCTAGGCAGGTTTGATTCTTTATTTTGAAGGAATATAATTGTATAATCAGAATGAAAATAATATAGGGATCAGAGAGATAGTACAGAGACTAAAGCACTTGTCTTGCACCACCTGACCTGGTTTCAATCCTTTATACTGTGTCTAGTCTCCAGAGCACTGCCAGAAGTGATTCCTTGAACAAAGAGCCAGGAAAAAGACCTGAGCACTGTTAATTGTGCTTGTTTGTAAGATATTTGAAAAATATATGTTTATGTTGTTTGATTTTAAAATTAATTTTATAAATAAAATTGATAAAAATGAAATTGCTAAATTAATTTCATTTCTTCACATTGTTATTAAGGTCTTTTATAGAATATTAAACCGTTTTTTTGAGGAACATGAAATGGTCATGATTCATCTGAAGTAATTGAAAGAAAGATATATACTCATTTCTCCTAATTAACACCATTTTATGTTATAAATGTTTTATATGCTTATTTTTCCAAGTAAACATTATCATAATATAGCAACCAAATTTTAAGTACTTTAGGTACAAAATGTTTCATAAAAAATTATTCACAAATCTCAATACCATGGCTTTTATATGGTGCTTACCCTTTTGTTTTGTTTTGTTTGTTTGTTTGTTTGGAATGCTCACTGGATATTTTATTTGACAGCTCTTTATGTACTGTTGTGGTGTTTCACCTTTTTTCCCTTCGTCTCTCAAACCAAGGATGAAAGCCTCTAGAAGGACTCCGCCCATTTCCGGAGTATCTGATTCTTTTTTTCTTTTTTTTTCTCCAGGTTATTACTTTTCTCTTCTTCAAACAAAACCGCATAATTTGAACTATTTAGTCCCGCCTCTCAATTGGGGGGGGGATAAGGGAGGTACCAAGACCAAATAGGTGTAAGACCACTAAGTAGTAAGCTATGCACAGAGGGGACCACTTATTCTAGCAGCCCCAGGGGTAAGGGAAGAGGATATGGGAAGAAGGATGGGAACGGAGGTGGAGAGAGGACAATTCGGTGATGGGAATTCCCCTGATTTTATGTTAATATATACCTAAAATATTATTGTCAACGATATGTAAGCCTCTATAATTAAAATAAAAATTATATTTAATAAAAAAGTCATTCACAAAATGATCAGATCTCTTTTTATAGAAAAAATATTGTAATAATATTTAGATCACTTTGAGTAAAAATTTAAGAACTGAATGAATATGCTCTCCTTTCCCTAAGCAAAGTTGATTGAAAATAAATCGAGGGGCTGGAGAAATAGCATGAAGGTAAGGCATTTGCCTTTCATGTGGAAGGATGGTGGTTTGAATCCCAGCATCGCATATGGTCCCCCGAGCCTGCCAGGGGCGATTTCTGAGTATGGAGCCAGGAGTGGCCCCTGAGTGCTGCCAGGTGTGACCCAAAAACAAAACAAAACAAAAAAAAACCCCAATAAATAAAATAAATTGAAACAAAATTATGGTTAATATTCCTTACCGAATCTCCATGTTTAAATCCAATTCCAATATTTAAACATTTCTATGGTGAATTTAAGTCTAATTTTCCTCAACTATGGCAGAGAAAGTGCTACATGTATTGCCTGGTTTGTTATATAATTACATATATACACACATATAAAATACATAAATATATACATATTATCATTATGCATTTACATCTATACCTAAAATTCTAGTAACTTTAGTAAATTTATTTTTAATGTGAAAGTCAATAATTATTTGACATTTAAACTTAACTGTTATTAACCAAACTCAAAATTATTAAATTATATATTATTTAATCAAGGAAAGAAATGTTAGTAAATACTTTTGAAAATACAGGGTTAGAATTACCAATTTTAAATTAATTACAAGTATCAAAATTTGTAAATGTTCTTACTGACACAAACTTTTAGCATATTTGATAAATGTTGAATTTTATTATTGGAAGAAAGCTATATCTAAGAAAAGTGAAAGAAATGCCAGACAACTACTAAAGTGAACATGGTACTGTTTAACATTGATAAAGACAAACCAAATGTACTGCAGTTATCCTTACACCTAAAAATTATTTTAGGAGAAACATAAAAGTCAGCTGTCAAGCTTTTTTGCCTTTAGGGCCCATAAAGGCTCACAGTCTGGTTTGAGCCTTTAGTGCCTAAAATAGTTGATTTACTTTAGACTTCTTGAAAATTAGAGTCAGAAAATATATAAATCAGTAAACCATTCAGGAAACAAAAACTAAAGCCCAATTTGAGATATAAAGTTTTATATTCATGAGTTCTAAGAAGATTGTCTAATCCATTGTATTTTGATCTGGAGAAAAGTTGTCAGGTAATTCTAAATTCCACTAACTGAGAAGCTTCAGAAAATAGGCATGATGGAATATACATTCACTCATGAAAATTCACTAGCATATGTCATAACAGCTTACTAGGATGAGTGTTTCTTATTTAATATGTCTACTAACTTGGTAACAGTTAGGCCATCTCTCAATATCAGAAAGTTTACATTTTGATCTAGACTTTGAAAGATGAATAGAGGATTATTTCTACCAGGTGAAAATCATATTTATCTATCCTAGACTAAGGATAAAAATTTCTGAATGAAAGCCAAAAGACACATGAACTAGATTATATTACTCAGAAGAATTTGTAAATCAAGTGACTGCTGACTTATAAGGAGGCTCTGGAGATGTGTGTCTGTTGTGTATATGTATATTTTGAGTTTAATTTGTATACTTTTACAATTTGCATATAATAATATAATATATAAATATAATAATTTGTATATAAAGCTATATCAGCTTTATACAGTGCTAAGTTTTATACATTATCAAATATATATTGAAAAGAATAAATGTTGGCTTGGAGGCATTGGCTGAACTTTACCATAGTTCTCTTTGTAATTAGATTTTAAAAAAAATTTGCCACATGCCACTACTTTTAGTAAGATGCAGCAGAGTCTAGTTAAGTTATGCTATATGCTTTTCAATTAAACCATAACTTTTCACATATGCATTTTGTTGTATTCACCAACATTAAATAAATTGATAACATCTGAATAAATTAAGAGTTCCAGCATGCACTCATTTTTCAGACACATTCCCCAATGAGAGGTTTTAAATTTTAGTTCAATCAAGAATTTTACTAAATTGGTGTAAAGCAGTAGTTACATAAATATAACCTCTAGAATCCGGTATCACTAAAATACATACTAGTATTTATAAGTGGTTGACCCATTTCTCAACCCAGTTAAATCTGGAAAGATATGCAATAAATTTAGTCTGGTTTATACACTTGGACTATTCATATATACAGTAAAGCTCTTTCATAAAGTTTCTTATCTAGAGAAATGTCTTAGAAAGGAAATAGAAAATTATGGATACAGAGATAATACATAAGATTTTCAACCTCCCATTTTACATTTATATCTTCTTATTTGTATTACAAGACATAGCTACTGACAATGATACTGTAAATGCATAAGGAATGTCATGGAGATATTTATCCTCAGTGGTTCTTGGAACCCTAAAAACTAGTCTTTCCTTACTATTGAATTCATTTTTCTGTTCGATTTGTTTTTGGTAAAGGTGAGTGACAATGACAATAAACATTAAGTTTTATATTTTTGAAAACATTACAACTTGATTTTGAAAGAGTTATATTTATTGTGGGTACTTCTGTACAGATGACATTGATTAACATTGATTATGATCTTCCCTGTCACTTACAATTAAACATTTCTGAAGCCGGAGCAGTGGCGCAGAGAATTAAGGTGCTCTAGCGTTGGACAGACTGCTCTTTGATCACCTGGCATCCCATTTGGTCCCCCAAGCCAGAAGTAATTTCTTAGCACATAGACAGGAGTAACCCCTTAGTGTCACCGGGTGTGACCCCCAAAAAACAAACAAAAATAATTAAACATTACTCATTATATATACAGAAAATATGATAAATTGAATAATTCTGTGAGGGATCTAGATCAGCATGTGTAAGTTCTTTGGAATATGTAACATTTCTCAGAAAATTTTGTTTAATATCATCATGAAATCCAACTTCTTCAAGTGAGAATCAGTCAAAACCCTCCCCCCCTCCATTGCACTTAAGACTACTACCACCTCCTCCCTGGATTGATCCAGCACAAGATTTTCCCCAATGGATGATAATTCCCACTTCAGTCTTGTTTTTATTTTGAGCCACACTCAGTGGTGCTCAGAAGTTACTCCTGGCTCTGGACTCAGGAATGTCCTGTTGGGCTTGGAAGACCATATGGGCTGCTGTAGATTGAAATGCTGTCACTGTATTCCAGGCAAGCACCTTACCCACATTACTATCTCTCCGACTTCCACTGAACACAAGCTAAATATTCAAAATGTATTCTGTTTAAAGATATTGAACTTAAATTTAAATATCTTTTTTTTTGGGGGGGGGGGAGGTCACACCCGGCAGCGCTCAGGGGCTACTCCTGGCTCTATGCTCAGAAATAGCTCCTGGTAGGCTCAGGGGACCATATGGAATGCCGATTCAAACCACCGTCCTTCCGCATGCAAGGTAAATGCCTTACCACTGTGCTATCTCTCTGGCAAATTTAAATGTCTTAATCATGTGCCTAATGGAATTCTTTTTAGGAATGAATAACAGATCTGGTGATTTAGATATTATGGATATAATGTGGAAATTATCATTTTTAATGAATTCTTTGGAGTTTTCTCTTCATATTTAAAATTATGGATTATATAGATTACATAGATATTTTTGGATTATATAAATTTATTTAGATCAAATCATGGGTTCTTATGCTCATATGTCTAGTAAAATAGCATGACTTTTGAAAACATTAAAGGAATTAAACTTGCATTGTTTTCTAGTGATATGTTTTGGCTGTGCTAAGCATTAAAGACACATCCAGAAGATTAATAAAACTAGGCAGAAAATACGAACAGATAACTCCTTAAATAAGACGCACAAAGTATGGGGGCTTGAGTGATAGTACAGCGGGTAGGACGTTTGCCTTTGCATAAGGCCAACTTGTGTTTGATCCCTGGCATTCTATAAAGTTCTCGGAGCCTGCCAGGTGTTTCTGAGAGCAGAACCAGGAGTAACTCCTGAGCACTGCTGGGTGTGCCACCCCCCAAAAAAAAGGGGGTGGGATAAAAAAGATAACAGACACACTAAAGTAAACCGCAAATAAAATAAAGATTTTCATATCAGACTACAATCCATACATTTTATTGAGGAAAACTTAGGCAGAATCCTTCATGATGTTGACTTCCAGAGGCATCTTTAAAGATATATATCATGATCAACAAACAGAAGCAAAAATAAGTGAAATAACATCAATTTAATAAATAAACACTTTGAAAGAAATGTTGACTAGAGTCAAAGAACACTCCACACAGACTGGGGTGGGGAGAGGTAATTTGTTCACCATGCATACCATGTCAAGGGGTTAATACACAAAATATAGTAAGTATATGTAAAACAAAGAAAATATCTCAATCAGCCCCAACAAAGACTGAGAAGAAATAAACCCAAAAATCATTCTGTCACTTCACCTAGTAAAATATACAAGTAATCATAAGGTAAATAAAAAATGCTCTGCATAAATTAATAATTGAAAAAATTCAAATCAAAGTGAGATTTTACATCACATCAGTGAGATTAACACACAACAAATAGAACTAAAACAACAAATGTTGATGTTGATATGGGGTTATAGGAGCTGTCATCCACTGATAGTGGAAATGTCACCTGGTTTAATCTTTTTGGTAATCAATATTTGATGCGTCAGTTTATCAAAAAATTAAGAATTGATTTTTCAGATGAGTCAGCAATTCAACTTCTCGATATCTACCCCTAGAATTCAAAACACTATTTTGCACAGACATTTTCAGTTCTATGTTTACTGCATTATGATCTATCACAATCGAAGCCTGGAAACAACCCAAGTACTCAAGAATAGGTGAGTACATAAAGAAATGAGGGCTCATGCTGAGTGAAGTCAGTGAGGCAAGTGACAGATACAGATTTATTTCTTTTATATGTCTCTATATCTATAGATACACAGTAAGAAAACAACAATTTATCTAAAGCAATAGAAGTGGAGAATTTATTTATAGAAATGAACTAACCTAAGGCATGGGATGGGAGAGAAGAAGGGTATTTAGGATACTGAAGGAGAGAAACTAGCACTGTGGTGGGAATGTAGTGGGTTTCATATATGCATAAAACTATCATTGACAGTATTATAAAGCACAATACATCAATAAAATGGAATATAAAAGGAATATCAATTTCATGAACATAATGATAGCTATGCTCAACTGGATATTAAAATGAGTTAGCCTAATAGATAGTTTTAAAATAAAACAATAGGACTAAAAGATAGAATTTATGAGAAAACAATTCTGGAGAAATTAAAAAAATTAAATGAAAGCAATTGTACAAAGTAATAGGATAACTGGGTTGAAGTAGTTATCTCTAAAACATTCAAATAGTGGGTACTGATAAATTCTGTGAGTTGCTGTATGACAAGGCTTCTCAAACTAAAGAGGGCATATTTATCATGTGATCAGAAGGAGGATAAAGGATAGAAGTGAGAATCACTGGGGCAATGGTGGAGGGAAATGGACACTGGTAAAGTATGCTGGGGTGATGGTATGTTTTATGCATTAAACCCTCCTAGGAATAGTATTGCAAACCATGGTCCTAAAATAAAGTTTTAAAAATAGAAAGAAAATACAGATTCTGGTTCAGAAGACCTGGATTGAAACCTGATTATTTGACTAGCAATACTAGCAATGGAAGCCAATGCTGTTGACGTATGTGCAGCAACACTTGGAATAACAGAACACTGAGATACCTTCCTAGTCTAAGAAGCTAAAGTAGGGAACCAGAGAGATAGCATAGCGGTAAGATGTTTGCCTTAGATGCAGAAGGACGGTGGTTTGAAATCCGGCATCCCATATGGTCCCCTGAGCCTGCTAGGAGCCATTTCTGAGCGTAGAGCCAGGAGTAACCCCTGAATGCTGCCGGGTGTCACCCCCCTCCCAAAAAAAGAAGCCAAACTAATTACCTTTATGTTTTTGACATTTTCTGTGTGATTATACAACCAGTTCCTTTTCTTGGATTTTCTCATATATAAATTAGAAATACTAAAAACTTCCACCATGTAGAAATGCTTGGGTAAATCACTAGATTAATGTATATTTTAAATGCAGGCAAGAGAGAGCCTGACACATATCAAATGCTAAACCAATAATAAATACCAGCTTTTGTTATCTCTACTATTTGAATAAACTAATAGGTTAAAAATTCATAGTGCTTCGAGTTTTTCTGATTTTCATTTTAGCTAATGTAACCAAGTTGTGTTTCTTGCTCAACTGAACAATAATATCACAAGTTAGCCTGTTCACTGACAGATAGAATTCCAATTGCAGCATAAAATCATTGTTAAGTTTTTCTAAATTTCAAAGGAAATTAAATTTGCAATTAACTCCATTATGAGAAAAGGAGTAACCCATCTACGTGGCTAGAACATGCGAATGGACATTGTGGGGATGTATATTAAGAATCCCAAATTTGAATTATTTGGAATTATATGACAAGCCAGATTATGAAGTAAATCATTTAGTTAATGGATTTAGCATAATATACCTGGATGATAAACTCATGCCTATTATGTGTGTGACTTCAGGCAACTTACATATCTTTACTCCTCAGAACAATCATGAACATAAAAGCTACTTTGAGGTGTTAGAACTAAATTAAAAATAAATACCAGGACTTAAATTTTGGAATTGTATTGCAACTAGAAAACAAATATTGGCTTGTGAATGAACACATTTAATAATATTGGAGCAGTTATTGTGGATTTTATGTAATTCAACTGTAAATTGGAAGTAGTTCTAATTTCATAGAGATGCCATTAAAAATAAATGAAACCACACACATTATATGATTATGAACCTGGGATATAATTTATTCCAAGAATTTAGTAAAAACTAATAAATTATGTTATTTTAAAATACATATTTAATAATTAGAAAACAAATGCCAAGATACCTGGTACTATATGGGTTCAAAAAGAGGGCAGATCAGTGTGGGTGGGAACCAAAGAGAAGGCTTCATCCAGAAATTGCAACTCTAAATATAAATATCTATATTTATACATAGATATTATATTTATTAAACACTGAAGTGGTCAATGATTAAATCAGCTTCTCATTCTCAGAATCTACTGTTACCAGGTGCCTTGAATTAAGTTGAAAAACAATATACTGTAAGTCTAAAGTCAATTCCTGCAAAATCAGGCTATCTATATAGGTGGTAGAAGTGGTGTGAGCTTCACCTTTCAACTCTGTGCCCTGGTAAAGGGCAGTGAAGCAAGAGTGGTCACTTTTTATTTTTGTGAGTTTTTGAAAAGGTAGTCCTTTATTTTCCCAGAATTTATATCCTCACATACATTTCCTTGGTTTTTCATTTTATGTTTTTACAGTTGAATGTATTAATGTTTTTGCTTTCCCCAGTTGAAAATAATTATTTTGCAATTGAATGTATGATTTTTTTAGTTAAAACCAGAGATCTCGGATTTCTGACTTTCTCCAATTAAAAATAATTTTATTCCCCTGACTTTACACCTGATGTTATAAATGAGATGGTCTTATAATTAGATTGATCAAAAGAGACTATTTGAAGAACACATAAATAAATATATGTTCTCCCATGAATCCGAATTTCTATTTTGTTTCCTTTTTCTCTCTTGGATTTGAATAACACCTGGTAGTGCTTAAAGACTACACCTGGCTGTGTTTTTCGGATGTAGAGGAAGGTCTGAGTGTGAGGTGGCTCTCAGTTACTCTTAGGGAATCACATTATATCGGGACCAAACCTAGACTTCCACAAGCAAAGCGTGGTTTACCTTCATTCAGCCCATTGAACCATCGGTCTGGCTCTAAATCAGAATTATTTTTATTTGTTTGGGGGGGTCACATCTGGTAGTATACAGGGCTCAATCCTGTATATTTGACAGGGATGACTCCTGGAAATGCTCAGAAGACATTATGTGATGTTGGAATTGAATGGAGAACAGCTACCTGCAAGGCAAGTACCAGAACATCTATACTATCTTTCTTACCCCTGAATCAGAATTCTTAGAGAAGAAGCAAAGGTCCTAAATTCATGCAAAGATCAATAGTAATTAGGGGCTGGAGCGATAGCACAATGGTAAGGTGTTTGCCTTGCATGTGGCCAACAAATCTCAGCATCTCATATGGTTCCCCAAGCCTGCCAGGAGCAATTTCCGAGCACAGAGCCAGGAATAACCCCTGAGCGCCAAACAAACAAAATCAATAATAGTTAATTTTGATACCCTAGCGAAGACCTATAGTCTATCTAAAATACAAATATAGTCATATTATTCTCCTATTTAAGTGCTTTTTTTTCCTTTTTAATAACAAAAATATGAGCAAAGTTTATTCATTTTAATTTTTTTATTTAATTAAAGAATATTGGTTTCAAAGCTATTGATAGTTAAATTTTAGGCATATTAATATTTTAAAACCAATTGCACCATCAGTGTCAACTCACATCACCAATGGTCCCATGTTCCATTATTCCCTAATCTCCACCCAACCTCCCTGTTACCTGGCTGCCCCCTTAACAGGCACCTTAAAGGTTGGTGGTGGTTTTAGGGGACGGAGTGGTGGTGAAGTGGTAGGGCATTTGCCTTGCACATGGCTGACCTAGGAGGAACAAAATTTTGATCCCCTGGCATCCCATATGGTCCCCCAAGCCAGGAGCAATTTCTGAGCCCATAGCCAGAAATAACCTCTGAGCTTCACTGGGTGTGCCTCCCCCCCAAACAAACAAACAAACAAACAAAAAGGTTGGTGTTTTCAGCCTAAATTCATGTTTTTAGTGTTTTGAGTCTGTGCTTTGGATATATGTCTGCCTAATGGTCAATGATGTGGAGCAATTTTTCATGTGACTTTTGGCCTTATGTATCTTTTCTTTGAGGAAATTTCTTTTTTTTAAAATATCTTTAAACACCTTGATTACAAATATGATTGTAGTTGGGTTTCAGTCATGTAAAGAACACCCACCTTCACCAGTACAACATTCCCATCACCAATATTTATATTCACATTTTCTTCTCATTTTTGGATGGGGTTAAATTGTTTTTGTTGTTAATCCCTATCAATGCCGTATATATCTTATTAATCCACGATCAGATGGATATTGGATGAGTAGTTTCTACTGTTTTGTAGACAGTCTCTATACACTTAGTTTAATTAGTCCTATTGATTTATCTTCTATTCCCCTTGCTTGGTCAGTGGCAGTACATCCTTAGCTTCAATGTCATGGAGTGTACTTTATGGTTTCAGATCTGATACAAGGTCTTTAATCCATTTTTTACTTTTGTGCATGGTGTTAAAGAGAGGTCTGAAATCACTTTTTTGCAAGTAGTTGACCAGTTTTCCCAACAACCACTTGTTAAAGTGACTTTCCTTGCTCCATTTCTGATATTTTGCTACTTCATCAAAGATTAATTTATCATATATCTGAGGGTCAATTTCAAAATGTGCAAGTCTCTCCCATAGATCTGAGAGTCTGTCTTTATTCCAATAACATGATTAAACAAGTCAATTAAATGAAAATGATTAAAAGGCTAGTCTTCTTAAGATGTATTTATTTTAATAGAACATTGTGATTTAAAGTTATTTATAGTTCTGTTTTACAATACAATGTCCTAGCATCAATCTCAAAATCAAAATCAGTGACAACATCCCATCACCAGTGTCCCCTCGTTACTTCCCATCCATCCTCTCAGCGACCTTGACAGGGCATTTTTTAGTTTGGATCTCATGTTTTCTGTTGTTGATTCTCTGGTTTGGCTATATAAACATAACATTTCTCTATACCACCAATGTACTTGAGGCCCTTGAGTCTTGCTGTTTCCCATTAATTCCCTACTTTTGCTTTCTCTCTCAAGTTATTTTTTTTTTATCTTCCTTATCCTTTGGAGTAAAGTGTGATCTAAGCATCTCTTAAAAGGCTATGTCATATTAAAAAAATGTTCCCTAGGGGCTGGAGCGATAGATAGCAGTAAGGTGTTTGCCTTGCATGTGGCCAACACAGGGCAGAACCCAGTTCAAATCCCAGCATCCCATATGGTCCCCTGCCATGTCATGCAGCATAGACACATACATTTTAGGGAAACACATCTCCAGAAGTATCTATTATGATTTTCCTGGAGCAGTGAGCTGATATTCCCCCAAGAAATATTTTAGCCAGCAGGCCTGTTGGTGGATGTTAATTATACCCCCTACGTGGATTACTGGCAATATTTCTTATATTCATGACATGATGGTGACATTACAATTTCTTTCTTACTATCTGGTACATTCTCTCCCTTGCAAGAATACGGGCCAAAATTACAGGCCTCAGTCTATGACTCGGAAATTTTCAGCACCAAAAAGTGCAGCTAAGTTCCTCCGCTGGCAAAGTAAATTTGCAACTCAAAGACCAAGTCCCCAGCTACCTGCAATCTTCTGCTTCAACTTCCAGGTGGTAAACAGTTTTTTTTTTTTTTTTTTTTTTTTTTTTTTTTTTTTTTAGCTTTCTTGCTTTTGCTCTTCTGGCCAGCTGCAAATTTGTCGCAAAACAAGCTTCTTATCTTTTGGCATCAGAACCTCCTTTCTAAACCAGAACACCCCCTTCTCATGTTACTTCCTACCTTGTTAGCTCGGGATTCTTTTCACCTGTATCCGCTAGTTTTTTGATACATATATTCTAGGACCTGCTACCATTGTGTTGCTTCTCCTAAGTTTCTCTGCCTTTTGTCAGTGCAGAAATGCCTTTCATACTGAAAAGAGAAGTCAACAACTAGTTACACCAGCCCCCACTTACACCTGCCTTTTTGTATCTAACCCTTTTTGTCCTAAAGAGGAACTCGTATTACCTTAGCAGATGTCATGTTCTTATAAGGAAGTCCTCCCTACACCTCTCTTCCCCCTCCCCTTCTTATGGTATATAAGGATGAACAAAGAAAGCCACATGGTCCTTTGCCTCTGTTTGGTTCTGGACAAGTATTGGACCCTGGCCAGCCAGAATAAAGAATTCACTTGAGCTTTTTCCGGAGTGACTGTCTCTTCCTTTCTCCACGTTGGAGCAGCATCTGAACTACCGAGCCTTACATTTTTGGCGAGCCAGCCAGGAGTCTGTGATCCATTCGGAGCAGAGTGGTGAACCGACGTCTCAGTGGGTTCTAAGCAGTGTGTCTTGTGTTGTTGGTTGTGATTTGATGTGGGTTGAAAATAGAAATAGGGGATTGGTGGAAGTGTGACTGAGGGCTTGAAACTCCTCACTTGATGTGGTTTTCCTGGTGGTAGTGAACTGATGGGTTCAAAAACTATAGGTCACAACCCTGGAGGTGCCCCAGGAGCTCAATTTTGCCACAGCAGGAAGACGTTCCTGGGCTGCCATGGTGAACCCTATTTCTATTAATTGGAGATCTTCATTTTGAGATTTTTGTTTTTCCTTTTGTGTAAGTGTGTAGGTGTGTGTTGGCTTTATTTCCTTGAACTCTTCTTTCCTCACTTCCTTTGTCCCCTCCCATCTTTCCCTCATCTATTCCTTTGATTTTTCTACTTCTCCCATTATGGGTCAGCAGCAAACCACCCATTTGTCTCTTACTCTGGACCACTAGTCAGAAGTAAGAACTCGAGCATGAAATTGTTCCCTGGTCATCAAAAAGGGCAAGTGGCAGACCTGTTGTACTGCTGAGTGACCTACCTTTCAGGTTGGATGGCCGCAGGGAGGCTCTTTCCATGTTTCCATAGTTCGCAGAGTGAAGGACATCGTGTATCAACCAGGGCCACATGGACATCCTGATCAAGGACCCTATATTTTCATGTGGGAAGACCATTGTACCAGCCCCCCTGACTGGTTGCGGCCAT
The DNA here is from genome assembly GCF_024139225.1 of Suncus etruscus. Taxonomy (NCBI): domain Eukaryota; kingdom Metazoa; phylum Chordata; class Mammalia; order Eulipotyphla; family Soricidae; genus Suncus; species Suncus etruscus. The sequence goes on from NC_064848.1 coordinate 40,214,618, forward strand.
TCCTTCCCCCTCCTAAACCTTATTCCTTACAGCTGCCCATGGAGCCTACAATCCTACCCATAAAGGTGAAGGGGGTGTCAGAATCAAAGTCTAAGGAAGAGCGAGCTGTGCCCCGAATATACCCTGACACCACAGACCTGCTTTACTTTGACCCCCCTCCTTACCATCTGTCTGCTCGTGCCCCCTCCGCTCCAGCAGACGAGGTGGCAGCAGAACCCCATTACCCATCAGAATCCTCCTCCTCCTCCTCCTCACCTTCCCCCAAGCTGCAGGGAAAGGGAGAAGGAGTAACTCCCCTGCCTCCATCACCCCCTGAGTCCATGCCAGATGAGAGCTGAACAGGGCCAGCCGCAGGGACCCACTGCAAACAAAGAGATCCGGCATTTGGAGCTTTGCCAATCATGCCACTGCAGCCAGTAGAGCCTATGGTGGACGATGGGAGTGGGGGAGATGCCTACCCTCCAGTATTGGCCCTTCTCCTCATCTGACCTATATAATTGGAAGCTTAACCATCCCTCTTTTTCTGAAGACCCCACTAGGTTAATTAATCTTTTAGATTCTTTGATGAACACCCACCAACCTACTTGGGACGACTGCCTCACCCCTTCAAGCTGGGAGACCAGGTCCTGGTGAGACAGCACCGCTCACAGACACTAGAGCCTAGGTGGAAAGGGCCTTATGTCATCCTTCTGATCACCCCGACTGCTGTTAAGGAGGATGGCATTGCTTCCTGGGTTCACACCTCCCATCTAAAACCTGCCCCTGCTGATCTCAACCATGATGAGTGGAAAGTGGAGTGCACTAATAATCCCCTCAAGATTTAGGTCCGGTGGGCACACTCCAGCCCTGCTGCGCTCACTGACTCTGACAATGCTCCTCCTGGCACTTGCTGAGGGAGGACTCAATCAGGCCGTACACCCAGATGAACTGGTAAAAAGACTGTATGGAAATCCCTGTGACTACAGGGGGGGCCATCAACTCAACAGTAGGCTTCTGTACACTCGATCAGTAGACTGTGGAACTAGAACTGCTTACCTCCAGTCCCCTACTTCTTCCCATATGTGGGGGAAGTCGGAATGGGTGTGTAAAGCAAAACCTCAGCCTTTGCCTCCCTCTTGGGGTGGGGGGGGGGAAATGCCCTGCCGGATGTGTGATCAAGTTCACTTCTGGTGCTATAGGGAGTATTGAGAGTGTACCAAGATAACAAGGCATATCTGGTTGCCAAGCTCACTGAGACTTACAGGGGGAGCATGGGAGGGGAATGGACAGTTGATAGCCGTAAGTCCCCCTATGGGCCATGAGTTGCATGGCCCAAGTGGGAGACTTGGTCTGCTGGCCCCTAAAGGCGCCTGTTCACATCTCGAATGGAGGTGGGGGGCGACAGACCAGGAAAGAAAGGAGGTCATAGACTGGGCTACAAAGAAGGTGGAGACCCTAATGTCTAAGTGGCCCTGGCATCCCTCCCTCCGACCCCGGATGCCTGCTGAAAAGTTAGATCTGAATACTCAGAACATCCTAAAAGAAACTCACAAACTTCTTAATTTCTCTAACCCTTCTTTAGCTGCTGATTGTTGGCTTTGTATGAAGATGGGGGAAAATTGGCCTCTGGCTGTCCCTGTCTGACTTGGTGATCTAATCTTTGCTTCTTTTAGTTGTGCTTATGTCAAACCCTTTAAGGTAGTCCCTTTTAGCTTTGAATCTTCTGTTTGCTATTCACATAATGGCACCGAATCTGTAGTCCTGGGTCAGGTAGGAGCCGCTCAGTGCTCGAAAATCCTACTTGCCCCCCTAAGCCCAGGGTGCTTACCTCCGGGACGGGTATGGATATGTGGGGGAAAGTTGGCTTACTCTCTTTTACCCCAAAACTGGACTGGAATTTGTGTCCCAGCATTAGTACTTCCCAACATTGACATCATCCCGGGGACAGAGCCCATCCCTCTGCCTAGCATAGATCTCTTAGGCGGCACTCATCTGTCTCCGCGAGCTATGGTATTCCTGCCCCTACTGGTAGGGCTCAGGATAGCAGGTGGATTGGCAACTGGAGGAGCAGGGCTAGCAATATAAATAGACAGGCATGACAGACTCTCGCAACAATTAATTTCAGATGTGGAGACAGTATGTAAATCTATTAGTAATCTGCAGGACCAGCTCGACTTTGTGGCTGAAGTAGTATTACAAAACAGGCGAGGGTTAGATTTAATCTTGGCAGAGAAAGGAGGGCTTTGCGTGGCCTTGCAAGAAAAATGTTATTTTTATACTAACAAATCGGGAATAGTGCGGAACAGAATCAGACACCATCAAGAGGAGCTGGCCAAAAGAAGAAAGGAGCTATTAGACGGTCCCTTATGGTCTTTATGGGGTGGTATTCTCCCCTATCTAATACCCCTTCTGGGGCCCCTTTTGGGCCTCTTCTGGTAGCCATCGGGCCATGCATAATAAATTACCTCACTACATTCATTCGGGCTCAGGTTGGGGAAGTCAAGCTCATGGTATTATGCAAACAGTACCAAGAATTAGCTCACGCAGGCAATTCTAACCAGGAATATCAGGAGATGGAGGCCCCCTATCACACTGGATTCTAGGATTAGAAGCCTTACTACAAGAAGTGGGGATTGAAAAGGGAAGTCAACAACTAGTTACACCAGCCCCCACTTATACCTGCCTTTTTGTATCTAACCCTTTTTGTTCTAAAGAGGAACTCGTATTACCTTAGCAGATGTCATGTCCTTATAAGGAAGTCACCCCGCCTCCTCTCTTCCCCCTCCACTTCTAATGGTATATTAGGATGAACTAAGAAAGCCACATGGTCCTTTGCCTCTGTTTGGTTCTGTACAAGCATTAGACCCTGCCGGCCAGAATAAAGAACCCACTTGAGCTTTTGCCTGAGTGACTGTCTCTTCATTTCTCCACATCGGAGCAGCATCTGAACTACCAAGCCTTACAATACCAGAGACATGTGTATATGTCACCAGCTTAAAAAGTAAAATTGTTTCATGTCTATTGAAGACATGGGTCCCCATACAATTTATTTTATGTGGTTTCATTATTTCATATTTCTCTGCCCTTGCAATGCACTCTCCCTAAAGTGAATTAATCAAAATCCTACTGATGGCTGAAGGACAGAAGCCACCTCCAGCAGTCCCCTGAGCCTGCCAGGAGCAATTTCTGAACACAGAGCTAGAAATAACCCTATGGGCTGCTGGGTGTGATCCCCCCCAAGACCCCAAAAGTTCTTTAAGCATAAGACATAGCTAGTAGAATATCATACAGAACTTGTCACATTGTCATACCAGAACTTGTCAAAATAAAGTTGGTGTGATTTTGTTAAAACAAATGAAATACTATCTTTTTATATTATTTTAAAAAGCCATATATCACTTGTAGAAAAATTCTCATTCTTCTTCATACTGGACTATCCAATGAACTTTTGCAAATATATAAATATTTGTAATTACTACCAAATTAAAGACGATTAGGAGTTCTAACATCATCCCAACCATTCTTCTGACTGTATCCTTTATGACTATTCATTTTGAGGAGCCCATAGAAACCACTAATTCATTTATGTGCATATAATGTACCTTTTCCATATTGTAATATAAGTGGGAAAGTATAAGATGTAGATTGAGTCTTACATTTTACACTTAAATCAGCATTTAAATTTAAGATGGAATTATACTATGAAGTTTGTTACTTGATCATTTCTTTTTATTCTGGTTACATTTTATTATTGCATTTTATAACTATGTACCAGAATTTGATTCATCAGTCCCAATTTTTTTAATTTTTATTTTGATCATTATGGGTTACATATCTTTCACAGTAGTATTTTAGGTACATATTAACACTGAATCAGGGGAATACCCATCACCAAATTTGTCCCCCCCCATCCAAGTTCCCTTTCTGCAATCCAAATACCCTACCATCACCCCCCAGGCTGCTAGAGTAGGTGGTCCCCTCTTTGTCTAGCTTACTATTAGTGATCATATATCTGTTTGGTCCTGGTACCCTCCCTTGTTTCCCCCTCTGTTTAAGAGGTGGAGCTAGATAAATCGAGTTATGTGGTTATGTTTGAAGGAAAGAAAAGCAATAGATTGGGGTACAAAATAAGAAAAAAATCAAATACGCTGAAAATGGGCAGAGTCCTTCTAGAGGCTTTCAGCCTTAGTTTGAGAGAGGATGTGAAAAACATAATTGAAACACCACAACAATACAGGAAGAAATATCAAATTAAATATCCAGTGAGCACTACAGCAATAAAAACAAGCATCACACAATAGTCTCAGTTTTGAAATCAAATCATGCCAGAGTGCAAAAAGAAAGAGAAAGATAAGATAAAATAAAATAAAATAATATTGGAGACATCAACTTCAATATCTACACCAAAATAAAGACGTCAAAAATCAATCAATCGATAAATACATATGTGGAAAAATAATAGTTTTTTGTGCTTATTTTTCTTTTCTTGTTCCCCCTGCATAGGCACAGTAACTATAGGGGATATTATAGAGGGAATTCCCTTGACCTAGGAGATACAGGGTTTCTCCACCCCTGAAGTATACTGTTATCCGATTAACTATAGACTCCTGTATGATCACTTACTCTCCCTTCGGTGCTTTCATGGTGTATGGAAGACTTCTGCTTCGTCTTGGATGGTAAAATCAGACCTCTGTATCTAGAGATCTTGGTGACTGTGCAGCTCAAGGAATGGAGCTTATGATGAAGGCTTTCTTTGTGGTTCTAGGAGTTCTGCTTCTTCAGTGTCATTTTAATCCATCTTCTATAGTTAGTGGTCTTGGTCATTATGTTGCTCCTAGGATGGAGCCTGGGATAAAGTCTTTCATTATGTTTCCAGAAGACCCATTCTGTTGCAGTTGTCTCAGTCAGACCTCTGGAATTGGAGATCTTTTTTGTTGAACAGATCGTAGACCAAAACTAGGCTAGAGCTTTATGTTGCTGTTGTTGCTATTGTTGGTCCCTGGATGCTTACTGTCCAGTCTTGGTTGTAATAACCAGTCATCGGTATATAGTCATCTTGGCTTTTGCACAGATCAAAGGGTGACATGTTTTCTGATTTTGTCTTATCGTTGGCTGATGAGGAAGGACAACTTGCTCTTAGATCAAGTTGTTCCCATTTCCTCGTCAGGTTATCAATTTAGAACTGGAGCATGTTGGCGTCCGAGCAGCATTATGAATGCCCTGGAGGGGATTTGGCTCCTGGAGCTGTTGTGGAGCACTCTGTCATTTCTATGTCTGGGATCCAAGAGTCAATGCTGGACGGTCGGTGTATAGTTCCCTGGAGCCTAAGTTATTTCCACATGACATACGTTCAGGGTGGGAGATGTCCCTGTGTTGTAAACAAGTATGAGTTTTTATCCCTAGTAGATAAGAGCTTGTTTTTACACATAAAATTTTCACTTTGTTTAATATGTCTTTGTAGGAAGAAGTGGTGCTGCATTATATTGCTGGTGGATTTGGGGTGGAGAGAGAAGAAAACAGACATCCGGCAAAAACTAAGAATATATATGCTCACACATATCTAAAGAAAAAAAGTTTCTTTTTTAAAAAATAAAGATGAAATAAAAGACGTAATTAAAGGAATAAAATGGGGCCGGGAGAGACAGCATGAAGACAAAGTGTCTGTCCTTCCTGAAGAAGGATGGTGGCTCAGATCCCGGCATCCCATATGGTCCCCCGTGCCCACCAGGGGCGATCTCCGAGCATAGAGCCAGGAGCACCCTCCAAGTGCCGCCAGGAGTGACCCAAAAGAAGCAAAAACAAATCAAATCAAAAAACAAAAACAAAACAAACAAGAATAAAAAAGAAAAGAAAAAAAAGAATAAAAAAAAAACAAAGAAAAAGGGAGAAAGTGATACAGGAGATTACTTTTGGGGAGAAACAGGATAAGAGGTAGTGTTATATAGGTCTATACTTATGATGAAAGTATAGGCTTCCCCATTGTCTTTTGAGATTTCCTTGTGAGGTGTGAGGTCCAGGCAGGCATCAGTCCCAAATTTAAAGACTTTGATTATCTCTACTTTGTACAATTATAAATAAAGCCACTACAACCATCCACATATTGATTTTCATCTACATATAAATGTTTTCATGAACAAAGTTTTCATTTCACTTGGATAAATATCTAAGAATAATATATTTCCTTAGATATAATGTTATAACTATAGTTTGGTTTTGTTTTTTGGCTCAGGTTTCAATCCTGGCTCTTAGCTCTGGGATCACTCCTGGGATTCTTAGGGGACCTCATGGGGGACCAGGGATAAAATCCGTTGGCCTCATGCAGGGCAAATTTCATACCCACTATATTATATCTTTGGTCCATATAAGTATATTTTCAACTATATAATAAGTTGCCAATCTGTTTTAAAGTTTTTCAATTATGTTATTTCTTCACCTCCTCACTCTGGACCAAACTCCTGGTATCCTCTAACATATTCTCCTTGCCACCATTTTGTAGAAGTTGCAAGGCCCATTTAGAATTCTGTTGTTTTATGTCCAGTTCTTCTCTGCAGAAAACTAACATAAATCTTATAGTCTACTGTGTGACTCATCTTTCTCCTTGGGATTTTCCAGAAGTTGAACAGCCAAACTAGTAGGAATCATGGAAACTGTCAAATTACTAAGATTAATTAATAATTGTGGGAGGATTGAGAAGGAGGGCATTGGTGGTGGGAATGTTACACTGATGAATGAGGGGTGTTTTTTTGTGACTGAAATCCAACTATAGTCATGTTTGTAATCACAGTGTTTAAATAAAGATATTATCAAAAAGTCAAAACAAAGAAAAACAATAGATAGTATTGTAATAATATCCAGAAACAATACAGAAGAGAATCAGGAGGACCAATCCATAAAAAGAAGCTTGCCATTAAGAGTAGTGAAAGTTGTTATGGTAGTGAATTGTCCACAGGAACAGTGATGGTTGGAATCTATCACTCTTGACAAGACTGAGTGCTGAAAGGGGATAATGATATGCATGGTACCCTTTAATAAACAATAGTGCAAACCACAGTGTAAAAAAAGAAAGGGGTAGAGAGAGAGAAAGAGAGAGAGAGTGAGAGTGTGCAGGGGATAGTATGTGGGAGCAAAACTGGGGACATTGGTAACAGGAAATATGCACTGTACTGCAAACCAAAGCATCTAAAAGGAAAAAAAGAAAGAGAGAGAGAGAAAAAAAGGGATAGAAAGAAAGAAGAAAAATATATGCCTCAGACACAGGAAGAAGATAAGGCATCAAGGAGGATGAGAAGGAAACTGGACATCGGATGTTAGGAATGTGCACTGGTGAAGGTTATTGTAAATTGTATAACTGTAATTCAATCATGATCAACTTTATCTGTGAGGAAAAAAATCAACTGTATTATTAACAATTTTGTAACCACTGTAAATAACTAAATAAAAATAATTTAAAAAGAAAAAAATTAATAAAATGATGTATCTTTGTGAACTGTTCAATAAGGAATTTTGGTGAAAGAATTCCTCAGTTTAATGCTTATGTTTGAACCAAGTCATGGGGATTGTTGGACTTGTTCTTGCGGCCCCCATATGCGCTGATAACGCTACGTGGCTTTATTCCTTGTTTGCATAGGCACATTAAAATGGAAAATACTATACATACAAATAAATTCTTATCTAATAGAGATAGGAACACACAAATCTTGTAGTGCAACGAGACCTTACACCCTAAACATTGACATAATGACCTGGCACAAGCCTCAGAAGAATGGGCATTCTCCATTCACCCCTGAACCAGGGAAGACATCTATGAAACATCCAAAATTGTCTATAACATCACCTGGAAGTAGGGAAGACCCTACTGCTGCTCTGACATAGATCTACTCAAAAGAGTCTTCCCTTAATACTGAGAAGACTTAACTACAACGACCTGCTTACTGGACAGGGCTTTCTGCATTGCCCTTTAATTGTGAGTTGAAATTAGAAGATGCTATGCACCATCTTGACTTCAATGTAGGATATACAGATTCCAGGATCTTTAATACAGAAACCTGATGCCAACAACAGAGACTATGTGAAAAGTAAAACTGTATTGGCACTACAGACAATGGCCTGGATTGGACAAACTAGTTTGCCTGGAGCCTAGAATTGGTCTTATGCCAGGAAAATTCAGGGGTAGGCTCTTCTTGTATTTAGGCCAAGGCTTTTTCTTTCCATGTCCCCCATATTTTGGTGGTCCTATGAAAATGATAATTGCCACTCTAACATCGTTTTTACTGTGCTCCTTTGACTCTAAACCTTAAAAAAACTCACTTAAACTTTTGAGGTTAACTTATACTAATATGCATGTGCATGGACATGTAAAAATCTACTATGCCTTCAAGTTTAAGGAGTTACATAAATTTTATGGCTTTAGAGTGCTTTGTGTACTGCTAAGAAATGTTATAATGTACTACAATCTGGGGTCTTGAGGGACAAAATAATTGTACACGGGTTCTGTCTTAGTTTTCTTAATGTTCTTTGACTGTAAGTTCAAAATTAAGGTGTCAGCAGGGGGATTTCTTCTGAGAACTCTGTTTTTGGGTAATTGTCATTCCACTGTAACTTTACCTTGTCCTCTTTCTTTGCATCATTGTTCACATAATTAAAAATAAAAAATAAATGGGGCTGGTGAGGTGGTGCTAGAGGTAAGGTGTCTGCCTTGCAAGCGCTAGCCAAGAAAGGACCACGGTTTGATCCCTGGGCATCCCATATGGTCCCCCCAAGCCAGGGGCAATTTCTGAGTGCTTAGCCAGGAGTAACCCCTGAGCATCAAACGGGTATGATAAAAAATAAAAAATAAATAACTAAATAAAATGATGTATTAATGATATTTTATTAATGTCAATAAAACATTTTTTTTTTGTTTTTGGGTCACACCCGGTAGCGCTCAGGGGTTACTCCTGGCTCTGTGCCCAGAAATTGCTCCTGGCAGACTTGGGGGACCATCTGGGATGCCAGGATTCGAACCACTGAACCTCTGCATGCAAGGCAAACACCTTACTTCCATGCTATCTCTCCGGCCCCAATAAAACATTTCTAATGTGTTTAGTGTTCCATTTAAAATAACAGCAACATTACTCTTTCTATATATAAAATCTTACATATGCAAAAGTACCTAAATAAATAGATACATGGTTGACCTCAATAGAAAGAGAAGTGTGTTGAATATAAATTTAATATTCTTATTCTAATAACATTTTTTAATAGAGATAGCTTCTAAAATTCATATGGAAATTGAAACATAATAAAGATCCAGAAAAACCTCAAGAAGATTGAGAATGGGAAATTTCTTCCAGCATATTTAGTATTAGTTATTAGTAATTTTCATTTATCTAATGTACTCAAGATTCTGTTGATATATTTTCTATACCAAGGATCCTTTGTAACTTGCAGCCATTTCCTTGTAATGAATTTCATTGTATTCTATATTTATTTCTTTTTTATTAATATCTTTATTTAAACACCATGATTACAAACATGCTTGTAGTTGGATTTCAGTTATAAAAAAGGACACCCCATTCACCAGTGCAATATTCCTCCCATTTCCTTCCTCAACCACCCACTACCTGTATTTGAGACAGGTATTCTAATTATCTCACTCACTACCATTGTGATGTCTATACTTATATCTATCTAAAGTTTTATCACAATGTTTAACACAACTTCACTGATATTTGTATTTAGTCATTCATCTCTTGTATGGGGATATGAGTTGGCTTTATAGTTTTTCTTTGTCTATACAATGCTGAACAGTATCTAGTTTATGAGTTAGTAAATGCCAAGCTCTTTGCTCTCTTGTTTTATCTTTTTGGTAAGATGAACTTATAGTTTATGTTAAAATTTTGAGGATTTCGAGGCTAAGTTATTTTCTCCACTCCATTGTGGTGCCCAATACTAAATTCATTTTTAAATTTAGCTACATTATAGCATCACTGTGTTTTCCCTAATTTTGAATGTAGTCATGCAAAAGCTTGCATTACATATATTTTCACCCTGGTATGACCTTAAATTATATTCTTTCATTTCTCTTTTTATAGATGAGGAAACAAGAATTTAGGGTGCTTGGATGGATATTTCATTTAAAAATGCTTTGAATTATATTTTATCTATTGCACAATATTTCTACTTCTTGACATGCATGAAATTAAATGAATTGAAATTTTACAGGATGATTTATAATTCTTACAATGAAAAGAGCCAGGAAATTGATAATACAGAAAAGCATGTAGAAGCTAAAGGGATAATCAAATACGATATATGATGTTTAAATATGGTAAGCTATTTTTTCCTCCTTATTTTGTTCTTTTTAGCATACATTGAAAGTTGAAAGTTATTGGAAATTTAAAGAACAAATTTAAGGGAAAGCTCAAAAAATCTTTGTATTTAACTTAAATACAAACATTCTATTTTTGTATGCAAGCCATCCTAAGGCAATTATTTATGTTTAGTGAAGTTATGTAAACTTTTGATTTCAATTTCAATTACCTCCTTCATAAGATAAATAACTTTGAATACCATTATTTATTTCCTTTTGGAATTTTACCAGATGAAAAGATAATTCTATGTATTTTGGCTAGCAGAAAATCTTGGTGTTGACTTTGCAATTTATACATCCTGCTGTATTTCTTTCACATTGTGAACAGATTACTTATTTGTTTATATAATAACTCCTACACCTTCAACCCCTTTTGTTTTACTTAAGCAATTGCATCTTACCTTTTGAAATATTGAATTAATACTACAGTTCACCCTCTTTATATTTCACAGACATAAGTAAGATATTCCTTGGAGAAGTCTTTTATAGTGAGATAATTTGAACAAAAATAACAATTTTTTCCAGAACTATAATAAATAAAAGCATTGTAGAATTATGGTTGTTTTGTCATTTTCACATGTACATGGAGGAGACAAAAAAAGCTTTAACAAAAATTGTTTTTCAAAAGTTATATACTTGGAAATTCATATATAGAACATCAAAGTAAACATAATCAAAAGAACATGTGAAGTAAAAAGTGTAATTCTGAATATCGAATCTAAAGAAGTATACCATATTTTCCGGCGTATAAGACGACCGGGCATATAAGACGACCCCCTAATTTTGCAGTTAAAACATAGGTTTAGGCCTATATTCGCTGTATCAGACAGAACATTCCTGTGCTGCATGTGCTGCATGTGTTCCTGTGCTGATGTACCACAGTGAGCCAATCACAACAAGCAAAGGTTCAAAGGTTATACTGTAATAGACTTCCTCTCTGACTCTGGCCAATCTGAGCAAGCTTTTTACAGTGTAGATTCGGGTCCAGAACATTGTCTAATTTGCATTTATCAAAAGCCTGCTTTGATTGGCTGAGTTAGAGAGGTGGTCTGAGCAGCCTTGCAGTGATTGGTGCAGGATCAAGTTGGAAAATTCGTTTTGTGGTAATATTCAGACAACTTTTATTTAGCAGCATATTGAAACATTTTTCGGGATATACTCGGCATATAAGATGACCCCCGATTTTTGGTTGACTTTTTTTGTTTCAAAAGTCGTCTTATATGCTGTAGATCATTCAGATATTGATGTGCACAGAAGTTTCAATTAGGAGAAAATCTGAATGATATAGCAGAAATGAATCTTTCCCAAGAAATGTATCTAAATACACATATTCTTCTCTCTGTAAAGCAGAAACATGAGTTTTCCACAGGACATAATGACTAAAGAATTCACTAAAGATGATCTTCCTGTATCTTTTACTGAGATGGAAAACATTTCCTGTTTTTTGTTTATTTAGAGGTTTGTTTAAATTTTTAAAATATGAACCATAATTAAGAGGTGATATAAAAATAATTTCCATCATATAAATTATAATAATTCAGTGATACAAATAAAATATTATATAAAATGCAATAACTAGAGAACAATAGGCACACTTTCATATGTAAATAACTATGACTCCATTATTGTCCACTTTTCTAAAAGATGACCCAGTATATATGATAAACATAAACTCATAAATAATTTACTTCTATATTCTCTATCTTTTCCCAATAAGAAAAAAACCTTTTTAAAAGAGGTATTATGTTATAAGTTTAAAATATATTTGAACTGTCCTGTGTGTGTTGTTAAATATTGAATCTAGGCTTTATTGGATGTGAGGTATACTATTTTAACAATGAATTGCATCACTAGCACATATTTTTATGTTATTTCATGTTTATTTTTTATATTTTTATGTAAACTCAGGAATGGACAAGTAGCTTAGAAACATGCTAGTGCTAAACATTAAACTTCAGTAAAAATATTTAAATGAGAAAACAAGAAAAGAATAAATGCATATTCAAGAAGAAACATGATACAGTTCAACATATTTATAGTGGTAGGTCAACACGTATAGTTGGAAGACTGTAGCATATAGGCTATTACTTTTTGCTTTCATAGAATTTTAACAGTAAGTTAATATTGTTGAATGAGTAAAACTGTAAAAAATAATGATATATTTAATTATTGCTTTATTTCATAAACGTTGCCTTAATCAATAATTTGGAAATGGTCTTTTTCTGCATCTACTTTCAGTTCAATTTCCTACAAAAATATACTGTATATTGATTTGTAATAGTGAATTAAATAACTTTTCAGAGGTTTATCTGATTGATATTTTAGACTTATTATATGTTTAAAGATTTAAATAATACTCCAAGTCCCATGAAATATATATAATTTAAGATTTTTAATGATTAAAATAAAGGGACATTTGTACAGGCAGAATGTTGTGGAGGAGGGAGATGGGGAGCATTGGTGGTGGAAATGTACTGTTGAAGATGGGTATGTTCTTTATAACTGAAACCTAACTACAAACACGTTTGTAAACATAGTGCTTAAATAAAGTTATTGAAATATATAAAAAATAAAGGGAAATTTGTATATAAAAGTATATAAAGAATAAATTAAATAAAGGGTTTATTTATCCTCTTGCCTCTAAAATTGTGGTATTTTGGGAGGGGGTCACACCAGGCAGTGCTCAGGGGTTACTCCTGGCTCTACACTCAGAAATCACTCCTGGCAGGCATGGGGGACCATATGGGATGCCAGGATTCAAACCACTGTCCTTCTGCATTCAAGACAAATGCCCTACCTCCATGCTATCTCTTTGTCCCCCCCCCAAATTGTGTTATTTCTTGATGTTGTTGACATTCATATTTATAATCAGGGGCAAGTTAAAAAACACAAATGTGCTTTAAATAACTCATTGTTATATTCTTTTCTTTATAAGTATTTCCTTGTCCTTCCCATACCAGGCTTAATTAAGTTTCTGACATTTAAAAAATATACAGCAATTTTAAAAGTCACTGTCCAGTGTTAAAAAAAAAAAAAACTGACTCTACCTCTATTCAAGTTTTTTTTGGGGGGGCCACACTCAGTAATGCTCAGGGGTTACTCCTGGCTATGAACTCAGAAATCGCTCCTGGCTTGGGTTGGGGGACCATATGGGACGCCAGTGATGGAACCCAAGGTCTGTCCTGGATCAGTCGTGTGAAAGGCAAACGCTCTACCACTTGTGCCACTGCTCCAGACCCTCAAATATTTTTAAAAAGTATTTTTATTCCTTAAAAAAAAGTTTATCTAACCAAAACTATGAAGAACTGAGTATGGTTTAGATCATTGAACTCATCATTTCACTCTCAATTAACTCTGATTATAGGGTTGTGCATGAAGCAGATATATAGATCCTACTATTTTCCTAATTCTGTTCTAGTCACAGAAGTAACACTTTCTCTTAAAAGAAAATGTTCTCAGTATGGTCATACACAATGATTTTTAGTCTTTGGTAAAAACATAAACAGATAAGTTTCTTCTTAGATTGATTACAATAAGTAGCTAATTAAGACTTTGGCACCTAAGTACAGAGATCAGGTAGCAATCCTCCAGTTTGAAGTATTGCCAATGAGAACAAGCCAGGCAATTTTTCTTCTAGAAGGGTGGTCATATTGGGTTCTACTTAGGCCTGGGGACTAAAACTACCTTGGAAAATATTTTAAGCAAGAATAATAGAAATGATGGTACATATACACAACAGAAAACTGCTCTGCTTTAAGAAGAGATGAATCATACAATTTGCTTCTATGTGGATGAATCTTGATACTATCATGCTAAATGCATTTAATTAAGAGAAGGACAGATACAGAATGATTTTCCTCATATATGAGGTATAATGAATCATAGTAGTGGTATAATGCCCAAAGCCATAAAAACTGAGAATTGGTATTCAATAGGAAGTTTCAGGAGGGTAGATCTAAGGTGACAATGGAATGAGGCAGACACTCTGGTAGAGGGTGCAGGAATACGTTAGGCATAAAATCTCCCAGTATTTGTTTTGTAAACCAGGTGGTTACTAAAATAAAAACTTTTTAAAAAGAATAAATAGAAACTATTTTCTTTTCAAAATGTAAACAATTGATGATATATCTGATTTCATTTCAAAGCCTTGCCTCACTCAGTGATTTGAATGACAATAGTATGTACAAGGTATTAGAATTTTTCTACTCCTTTAAATTGGATTTTTAAAACAATAAAAAACAAATGATTAATTTGGTGAGTATAATTTTTTTTTTTTTTTTTTTTGGTTTTTGGGCCACACCCGCTGACGCTCAGGGGTTACTCCTGGCTATGCACTCAGAAGTCGCTCCTGGCTTGGGGGATCATATGGGACACCAGGGAATCGAACTGTGGTCTGTCCTAGGCTAGCGCAGGCAAGGCAGGCACCTTACCTCTAGCGCCACCGCCTGGCCCCTGGTGAGTATAATTTTTATAAACTTAAAAAAGCACACAGTCATAAAAAGTAAATAAGTACATTTTGTTTATAGTCCAAATGGAACAGACTGATCTTTACATTTTTATCAGGTCCCACGATATCTGATTTGATTTTTGTATAGATTTTGCTGAATACTAGTGCTTGAATCATCAATTAACTATACAAAGTACTACAAAGTTGGAAGAGCCTCAGATTTACTTCAAACAAAGTTCTTGTGAGGATTTAACAGTTTTACTGATTCTGCCTACAGAACCTGTGTGCAAAGAGGAAGAGTCAAAGCACCAGTGGAAGGCACATCTCTCTGATGTTCCTTTTGTCATTGCTTGTTGATTGCTTTGTATTTATTTCTGCAAGTACCAAGACTACCTTTTGATTTTTTCCTTCTTACTCTGGCTCTATCTTTAGTGCTAATTCATCTGGCTCTATGTCTGGTTCTACATACATGGACTTGCCATTGATCAAGAAAAAGGAGAGGGGCTGGAGAAATAACTGCAGCAATAGGGCATTTGACTTGCACGTGACCTACCCGGGTTCTATTCCCGACATCCCATATTGTCCCCTGAATTTTCCAGGAGTGAATTCTAAGCACAGAGCCAGGAGTAACCCATGTGCACCGTAGGGTGTGGCCCCAAACAAACGAACAAAAAAGGGTGGGGAGGAGGAGGAAAAAGAATTTCTCTATTTACTCAATGTCAATACTTATAATTAATGGGGAAAATCAGGGTTTATTTTTTACAGTAGGTGACAAGTTTCTTGATTGAATGTGCTTTTGTTTGGAGAAACCTAGCACTTAAAGGGAAATGACTCTGAGAGAGGACAAGCTTCTGCACGAAAAAGGAAAATAATAAATCTTTCCCAATCCATTTGGCACAGGTACTAAAGGGAAATTTATCCCAGAACAGGAATCCATAGTTTTGGTACAAATCTCATTGTCCCATTTAGTGACAGAGAATCATGCAGGTGAATTCTCTGTGACATACTGACCATCACTTTGATGATGCATCTTCATACACCTGTGTATGTGAAAACCATTTTACATTATAAAACAGGGTGTGTTTGTTATCTTTTATGTTATCCTAGAATCCATAAAGTGAATTTTATGGTTTCTGTAAATATGGTCTATGCACCTTCAATGTTTTATAATGTATTTTATGCTGTGCATAGCACTATAAAGTTCTGTAAATAGAATTATTAGTATTGTAGAGAACATATCTAGCTTTCTTATTTTACTTCTTCGAAGGACATTGAATTAGAGTTGTCTGTCTATGTCAGAGTTACCACATGCTGTGTTGCCTGACAAAGAGTAGAGTGACTGACTGGTGCTCTCAGCTTGACTTGGTGCCTTGTCTCATCTTACAGTGTTATGTTCACTCTAGCAAACTTGTCTTGCTCTTCAATATCTACTCCAGATTTCATCAGTTTCTTGCCACTTGGAGGAATATCACCATCACTATCAGAATTGGTGATTCTAAATTCAAGTGTGAGTGCTTGAACTGCAAGGCCAGACTTCTTAGATAAGATTTCAGAGATACCACATCTCAGCAATACCCAGGGCTATTTTTTCTTGGGATTACTGGTCTCCTTTTTGCATATTTTTGCCAGCAGTATGGAGAAGGAAAAGCTATCTCTACTGCCTGCCTCTTTCCCAATATATTCTTAGCAAATACATGTTTCCATCTCTCTTCCTCACTCTGCTGTTACCTGCCTTATTTTTTCTACCTTAATGACTGCATAGTTGAGGATCTCCTTGTTTATTCCTGCCTGAGTGGTTTTGCATGATGTGACAAAATGGGGAATGCTTAGCAAATTTAATTATATCTGAACAGTATCCCCTCACCCATTTACTTCATCCAATGAAGCATTTTCATCATGTGAAATATGAACAAAAAGTTGGCCACAATATTTAGGTGATTTAAATTCAGTATTGGCCAACTCCAAGTGAATGTAGAGGCCCAAGTGCATATATAACTGGCCCCCTTTCAGCATAAATAAAACAAAACTTTGTTCTAACTTCTTTCTGTTGTGACCTTTGGGACTACACTAGAGTACAGATTTTAATTAGTCTTTTCCATTGAAATGCAAGAAAAAGCAATTCTGTGTATTGATGTGGTATTAAAAAATAAACCTGCATAAGTTGCAAACAACAAAAATTCAAGTCACAGCAACTGCTATATGTGTGTGTGTGTGTGTGGGGGGGAATTGGGGACATTGATTGTGAGAAATGTATATTGGTGAAAGGATAGGATTTGTAATATTATATGACTGAATCAGGAACAATTTTGTAACTGTATATCAAGGTAATAAAATTACACATTTATTAATTAAAAAAAAGAAAAGAAAAAAAAAACCAGAAACAAGCAAGGTCTTAGACAGTTTATAATGGAAACAACCCTGAGATCTGATCAATCTGATCACAGTTCTAAACTAGTGCTGGGGGACGCATTGCAAGATAGCGGTAGAGGGATCATGACATCACAATGATTAGTATGATGTAGAAATACTGCAAGTATAAAACTCTAATATCAGTACTATAGTAAAATAAGCAAATATTTTAAATTAAAAGATAAAAATATATAGGTCAAAAACCGGCAGTAATTTCAGGAATACAGGAAGAGACATTAAAAACTTCTGGGATTAAAGTGACTGGCTCCAACTGTGTGGGAATAGAGCAATTTCCAATAAATAGTGCTACAAGTGCACAATATTTTGAGAAGGAAACACTGGTTGTTAATAGGATCACTAGATGTGGTGATTGTGAGTGCCCAGTCCCATCCTGTTTTGATCTTCAGTGCTTCTCTAATTTATTAGATTAGGTACCAGGGAACAAAAAATAACTGAGAAGTAGGAGTTCAATATTTATTATAATAGGGAAATTATTTGCTTTAGTTTTTTTGCTTGTTTGCTTAATTTCCACCCCAACTTGATTGTTTTGCTCAGACATGGTAGCTTCACTGACAGTTACCTAATTTTCTGAGAAGGAGATAGTTTATTGTTAGAGATAAGTCATGGGATTTGAAGTCTGAGAAGAATATGTTCAAATATATGGTTTAATTTATTTAGCCTTGGTTTTATAATTTGTTAAATGATAATAACAAATTTTCATAATAATATTATTAGAGCTAAACTAAAAGTGCACATGTGAAGATTAAGTGTAATAATATACTTAGAAGAATTGACAAAAAGATTAAAATCAAATATATTACATTTATTTGGTACATTCAACATGTTATTTTATATGTATTTTAACAGATTACTGGTCACTTGTGGATGAATTGCTAAGGGGTGGCAGGAATGATGATTTAGATTTATTGAATATCTGAACTGTGTGCTGAACACAGTGTACCTGAACTTCAGCACTGTCTTAACTGAAGACAGAATTATACCAGGAAACAGAGCTTATTTTCTCATCAATCTTTTGAGTACTCACTTAGCAATCACTATTAAGTATATGACTTTTCATAGGATTCTTAAAACCAATGATCAGCAAAAAGTATAATGGAATGGAAATATATTTTTCAAAAAATAGAAAGTGACTTGCAAAAAAACAAAATAAATTGGAGCCATATTTCTAAGTAATAAACATTTAGATTTTGGAAAAGCTTAAACAGCAATTCCCAAGATTTTGTTATACATTTAAGAGAAGAAGGCTCACACAACAGTAGAAGCTGTGTCCAAAACTTTTCCTCTATTAGTTGTGAATAAGATATTATAAGTTCAATAGCATACAGAGAAAGTTTAGTTTGGATTGAGCTAGCAAGAGGTAAAGAAATAAATGTGTATATACTGATCGACATACTCCAATATTCTTTAATTATGCATAATTAAGTAAATGAAAGAGTGTATATATATTTGGCTTTTTGGGCCACACCTGGTGATAATCAGGGATTACTCCTGGCTATGTACTTAGAAATCACTCCTGGCTTGGGGGACCATATGGGATTCCAGGGGATGGAACCGCAGCCTGTCCTAGGTTAGCCATGCAAGGCTCTACCGCTTGTGCCACCACTCTGACCCTGAAAGAGTATAATTTTTTTTGGAGCTAACATATCTGAGTTTGTTTCCTGAATGACTCCGAAGAAATTTGCTTAATGTTCTGAAAATCAGCTTGATAATTTTGGAAATATGATTAATAGTAACTAATAGGAAAGCTGTATCAGTATTAATTTATATATAACCTGACAAAGTGCAAGCTATTCAAGTTAGTAATCTAGTAAGATCAGTTAATATTAGCACTAACTTTCTCTCTTCCTTCATTCCCTTTTCAATTACTCTTTCTGAAAATCCAAAAGAATATGCAACATCTGTTTTCTAACATAATAGGAACTAAAGTAAATCTCACTAGAAATTAATACTCAAACTTTAAGATAATTGTTATAGTCCTTCTGCTGAAATAGAGTCAGTCTGTACTTGACTTGATCAGACCTGTGCAAACTCAAGGAAAAAACCATAACTTTTTTATTAACTGCTAATGTATTATTGCACAGGAGTGACAACTCTCCATTTCCTTAGCATTTTATGACTCTATAGAATAAAATTGTTTTAGATTTTAGTACAAATAGTCAGGACCATAATGCAAGAGACTTAGTTCCAAGAATTATTAAGTTCTTGAGCATGTTTTTTATTGATAAGTATAGAAGCTGAAGTGGGAGTAGTTGCCATTGGGAACTAGTTTAGTGTGAATAGAAATGACAAGAGTAGGGTTTGTGTATATGTGTACACCTTTTATTATTTTTAATATTTCTTCAGATTTTAACGCAGATGAAATGAAAAAAGCATGTAAGCATACTTGTTTGGCAATTGAATTTACTTAATATTAGCTCAATGAGGCAGTTTCCGGATACAGAGAAATGGAAATACAAGGAATACAAGGAAATACAAGGAAAGAAACTTCTTCCTCTTTCTCTTTTCACTATTTGTGTGAATTTCAATTATTTTTCTTTCTCTATATTTCTTGGATTATCACATCCTTTTCTATTTTTAACTATTATGCTCACAAACTCCAACTTATAACTTAGACTTTATTTCATCATCTGTTTGTTAGCCATATTTTTACATTAAAATAAACATGTCTAGAGTAAAATTTTCTTGTATTTTCTCAAAATATTTTCTTACAATCCTTGTTATATTGATATGTGTGAATAGTAGAGTTCAAGTGGGAGGACCATATGCGATGCCAGAGATTGAACGTAGGTCAGTCATATGTTTTGCAAGTATCCTACCTAGATTACTATCTCTCTTTCCCTGACTTCTCTATTTAATGAGAATTCTGATTAACCTAATTTTACAAATAAGCAAACAAAAACAAAAGTAAGTTGAGTAACATATCTAATATCCTATCACTAATCAAGAAGCAAAGCCATAAATTATACTGCTTGCACCATAGCACCGGCCCTATAAAATGCTCTTTAATAAAAAATTCAAATATAAAAACTTTTAGAAAAAAATTTAAATAAAAGCATAAAAAAATTTGGAACAAAATCATAAACAATCCTAAAGCTCAAAATAGCATTAACATTATGAAGTATATGCTTCAGACATAATTAAGATCATCCCACATATAGTATTTTATAATTTTTTCTGCTAAGCAAACATGATACAAGAAGTTCCCATGTCAGTATTTTTCTAAAACATGATTTATGTATACACTGAATTTTCCGAGTCAATTTCTTATGTTAATAATTAGCATATTTTTGCTTTTCAATATTTAAACATTAACACATGAAATCATTGGTTTTAAATATATTTTACCATTCCATGTTTGAATTATATAAATTCTTAGATATTAAAAAGTCTACATTTTGGTAGTTCAATTTTTCATTTTTCTTATGAATTTTTCATAAGAATCTTTCTTATTAATTTCTTATAATTTTTCTCAAATTTCAACAATGTTAAGGGCAATTTCTAATTTGCTTATTCTGTGCTTGATTATATCCTTTTTATTCAAATGCTTTTCTCTTTAGTTGTGAGACACATAGTGTTTTATTTTATGAGTTATCTGTTTCTTTTTCTTGACGTTTCTTGTCCTGTTTTTTTTTTTTTTAATTTGTCTTTCCAATTAAAACTTTGTATTTTCAGACTCATTGACTTTGCAGTCTCCTATTGTCACAACTCAATATTTCATTTAGACTAATCTCAGACCCAACTTAGTGTCAGAACTATTTCTTTTCATCCTTTGACTCTTTAGCTGGTGGCCCTATTATAATTCTGATATAAAATGTCCAACGTTCTTCCTGGCTTTCAGAAGTTAGCATATGCAGTCTACTATAGACATGATAGTAGCATTGGTAGTAGAAGCAATGAAGATGCACAGAAAGTAAGCACCAAGTGCAAGATCACTGAAAACAAACAATTCCACTACTATTCACCAAGAATCACTCTACTTCTTCATCTGCAATTATAAGGGAAATTGTAGAGCCCAACATTGTGCTATTATAATTTTAATAGATCAAGTAAGCTCATTAAATTGTAGATAAACTTTGGCTATTTTTATTTATCTAAAACCCTGTAAAAACAAGCAGTCACACTTTGTATTTCCCCCATTGCAATAATATCCATTAGACAAAAAACAACTGCATTTTCAACCAAGCACAAATTGCTGGTAGTTTAATCTGGTCAGGGTTTGCTTCCCTAGGGCTACAGTGGTAGTGAGAAGGGATACAGTGATCTCTATCTAGCTGTATCCCAGCAAGATAACTTTCACATTTTACAGTGGAGGAGGAAGATCACAGACAGATGAAATCTGTTTGCTATGGTTCAGTCTTGAAGCCCAGCACAGGACCACGGGTCTTTCTGTTTTATTTTACATTTTGTGTGTGTGCTCTGTGGGTGTCATAGTTCTACCCTTCTGTATGTCCTAAGACTTACACTTTTCTTCCTGACTTTCTTTTGCTTATCCTGATTGTCTTTCTTTCCGCTCCCTGCTGTCACTTCTGCTATACTGGGGGAACAATGTTGCAGGAACATAGAGCTTTTGAGGGAAATGTAAATTGCAGGCGGTACTGAATCTTGTCTATTTTCTCTTCAGAAAACAGCATTTCTGAGAGCTGGACTGGCAACGGGACTCTGCAAAGACACTCCGAGTCCAGGAATAGTCCCAGTTCCCAGGCCCCAGTGGTGTAGAAGTGGAACTTTCTGAAGAGAGGGCACTTAGAGGGAGGGGAGGAAAGGGGCACTTTCAGAAGCAGATGCTCCTGGCTTTGGATGGAAAGCTGCTCAAATCAGAGTTCAACAGTCTCACAGACAATCCACAGCTTTGGAGAGAGACAAACAAAACACAGTCTCTTAGTCCAGTGCATCGATGTAAGAGGCTCGTCTTAAGTGTGTATGCAGGACCCTAGCAGGCTAAAAATGTTACACAGAGTTAAAGTGAGGCATTGTTTAGGTTTTAATGAAGGCAACCGAGTTTTAACAACAGAAGTTCTGTTGCTGAGTGCCCCCCTCCCCCGCCCCAACATTCAGTTCCTCTGCCCCTGCACCTGCTTTCATTTTTTGGCTTCTTGGCACCGATGTTCACAGAGACATCAGCTGGCAGTGGCAAACTGCTAAAAGCTCCCCTGCAATGCAGCTCTGCAAATGCCAGCCATTTATCCACTGGTGCATGCCAGCTTAACGTAAGTCTCCCTTTCTCCCTCCAACCCCAATCCCCTTAACCCCCCACTTTTACTTCCAAATGATAGTAAATGATCCAAGCCAAGCAGTGGTCTGGCCATTGAATATCCATTAAGTGTGGCCACCTCTATTTGCTGCATCTATTTGGTGCAATTATAATATTTTGATCGAAAGAGCGTTGTAGAAAATTTAGACTACAATACTATTTCTTCTATTCAATAAGGAGCTATT
Source organism: Suncus etruscus (assembly GCF_024139225.1). Taxonomy (NCBI): domain Eukaryota; kingdom Metazoa; phylum Chordata; class Mammalia; order Eulipotyphla; family Soricidae; genus Suncus; species Suncus etruscus. The sequence continues at coordinate 40,237,261 of NC_064848.1, forward strand.
GGCCCACAGGCTCATTGCTCTCTCCTCAGCAGATGGTAGGATAGTTTCATAAGGTTTCTTTGACTGGAAACAGCCTTTTTGTTTTTGTTACTTATTGAGAGCCAGTTGCCCCAAATTCACTGAATAAAGACATCCACTTTTCAGTCTAAGCCCCAATAGAGAAATACTAACTTAGAGTTGGGGACTGACGGACAACTCGAAAAGCAAAGGAGCTGCTGGAAGTTAAGTATTCAGCACAAGGCTTTGCAGTTTCAGAAACGATGGTTTTAAAGTTCTCCATTCAGCATGGCAATTCAGGCTGTATACTGAGAAAGTGTGAGAAATCTGTGAGAAATTCGACATATATTTATTTTTCTTGGAAATTAGAGAATATCTTCACAGTGTACACTCTGAAGGGCTTTTGTTTTGTTTTGTTGTGTTTTTAATGATCTAAACCATCTGGGGAGTTGATAAAGAATGTGATTTTCACAAGCTGAGCTAGCAAAGCCTATTGCTAAATCCCAAACCTTTATCCAGCCTACAGATAAAACCAGGGTGGGAGAACTTCTCTTCCAGCTCTGAAATACTATGATCTCACATATGCCAAATGCTATAGTGTCTGGGAGGTAAGAAAAATAGAGAACAGACTAAAGAAACTATCCCAAGTATTCAGAAATGTACTGGGTATTTATTTATTTATTTATTTACTTATTTATTTATTTATTTATATAAGGTTCGTGGAGGACACAGATTTTCAGAAAAATATGTCTGAAAACCAAGGCAACATCATATTTATGACATTTTTTTAAATTTAGAGGTATTTTTAAGCCGACTTCTCAAATCTAAAAGCTGCAATTATGTTACTAGAAGAGCAATTTCCCACCTAGGAAGTGTGGAAGAAATATTTTGTACTAATATTAATCCTGACCTTATGACAGAAAAGTATGTGCACTATTTATTTGCACACATGTCCAGTTATGTTGATCAGAATTAGTAACAAATTTTCAGTTAAGTAATGTGAACAAGATATGGAATTGGGATGGATCCTTTATAGGAATAAACAATACATTGAAGGTAGCATTCTATCATAGTCTTCAACTCATCTGTCTCTTTCAACTGAGTTAAATTTCTTCCTTTCTTCTTTCATTATGCACTGCAAAAGTACAAGAAATCAATTTAAATGCTACTCTTCTGCATTTAAATTCAACCTTATTATCAGTCATAAGTTACTGTATAAAACATGTCTAATCAGAATCTGACCATCTTCTCAAGATTTGGTCATTAATAAGTAAGCTCTAAGGTACCTAATTGTTTTATCAATGAGTATGTAATTCTTACCAAGCATTGCTATTATTTTCAAAGTGAAATCATCATAAATGTTATCTGAATATTCCTGTATCACATGATTGTATAATTTAGGAACAAGTTAAGAATGTTTGCTTTATATTACACCGCTACTGAACAGAGTTTTTGCTTGGATGATTATGAAACAATGGCAGAAAATGAACCCAGAATACTACACATGAGGTAAGAATTTCTTGTAAGAATTTCTCAGGAAACAAATACTGGGTAGGAAAAACTTAAGTAGTAGCAATACTTTTGGTAATAATTTTTACATTAGTGTATTCTTTCAAAAAGCTAGACAAATTATTTTCTCCAAGCACTTTTCACTCCAACTCTGACATGCTTCCAATTGTAAAAGTATGCAACTAGAGGGCAAATCAGAAAATGTACACCTAAACTATCCTCCTAACAACTCCTAGCATTTACTTTCTTTTTTAGAAGCACTAAAACTTGGCTTTCTTATCAGCAAAATGAGAACTCACAGATTACTGTTAAAAACACATTAAATAATCTTTATAAACTTTATGTCACTATATAATTGATCATAAATATAACTATTATTTGTGTTAGGATGCTTTGTAAATTATCTACAGATATATGATTGTTACAATAATTATTATTTACGGTTTAATTGTATTAGCAGTATCTTCTCAAATTTGGCCTCCCTCCTCACTCCTCTCATTCATGGGCTGGCAATGTCCACACTGTTGTTTGAACTTTGACTCTTCTTTCTCTTCTCTTATTAAATTGAACCAAATTCCAAATATTTTAACTTCTGTAAGTCAAAGAAATTTGGCACAAGATGTTTGTATTTAGTTATCATTTGTCAATGATTCTTAGTTCAGTTATTTAAACTGTAATTCACAAATCTATTGCGTGTTTAGATATTCCAAAGGAGAGAATTATGGATGCATATATGATTCTTAAACACAGCATAATTGTACAGATTATTAGAGTTGGGAACTACAAAGGTAAATCTTGTTAAGTACCTCAAATGAAACAAAAAGCTAGGCATTTGCCACTGAGTTCTTACTATGCAGGTATTAAATATAAGTATAAAAACAAAATCCTGTGTTCATGAAATAAAAACACAATTTTTATTGTGAAATATATATTCTAAGTATAATTAGAGAGCAAAATTTCTAGAAAAATAATCTATAAAAGGATATCATGAGATACAATGGAAGTAACCAATGATGTCTTTTCACAAGACACACATGCATTAGTTTCATAGGAATGTTTCTTTAATGACCGAAAATATATTTAAGAAGATGAAATACATTAAGAAGTCTTCTATAAATTGTATTTATCAACAAAGATAAATATATTGCATTTATCTCAGTACTTGTCACTGAGAAAAATTTATAGAGAAAGAAGGTGAAGGATACAATGGAACACAAAGGATAAAATCATTTGTTCTACTGAATAGACTAAGGAAAGATTTTTGGAAAAGATAGCATCTGATCAGTATTTATTTAAAACTCATTATTTCCAACTCTGATACTGAAAATGATCAATGATAGAATGTGGTAGTAAAGTGGAAAATGTTGCCCTCCCTTGTCAATAAGTAGTTGAGGTCTTGCTGAACATTTCATTGAGAAAGACTATCACTGTTGATGAATCATTGGATCCCTCTTTGAGATCTCTCCTATCTTCCTTATAAAGATCTATTCATTATAACTTTGAATTAAATAATAGACAGAGCCCTTGCTTTGCCCAGCATAATAAAAAGGGACATGCATTAGGTGCCTCTGAACTATGCTAGTAGAAGACTTGGAAAATGAAGTAGATAAGGAATAATCCTTTATGAATTCATGAAAAGCTCTAACTTCAGACAGAGATAATAGTGACTGAAGAAAAACCAAAACAAGGACCTTGATGTTTGGCACCTAGGAATGCTAGTTAATGATAATGAGCCCCAATTAAAAAAAATGACTAGAGTATACCCACAGTCATCAATTTGTAGGAAAGAAAATAATAACCCAGTTTTCTTATTTTTAAATAACTAATATGAGAGAAATGAATACTAATGTTAAGATAAGCTATTTTGTGTTTTCACTTATTAAACATGTTAAGAATTTATAAATAGTTAAGTCACTTATTTATTATTTTATTAGACTAAAAAAAATCAACATTAGTTGAATGAATTCTTATTTCTACCTAAATACATAAAGCTTCTATACAGGTTTCAATATTACTTTACATAATTATTTACTTTATAAAAGGACAATACTTGTCAATCAGTACTCTTGAGATGATAATAGCATTTTCTATTTGTAAAACACTGTTTGGGACTGAATAGGAAACACAGAAATATTCCCTAGAGACACAATTAGTATGATACTCAAAAATTAGGTAGATAAACGAGCCCCATCAAACAATGAAAGAGCCTATCAAAATAGGAAACTACATATGATATGTTAAAAACACAGTTGAGACTATATTAGACAAAATGCAATAAAGACATCACTGAAACAAAAGATACAGAAGAATATTTTATTGTAGTCTAAGTGAGTGCAGCGGGCAAGGGGTTTGCCTCACACATGGTGGGCCTTAGTTTGATCCATGGCATCCTATATGGTCACTGAGCCCTTTGGGAGTGATTTCTGAGCACAGAACCAGGAGTAAACAAAAAACAAAAAACCAAACAAACAATAAATGGAAACAAAAAAGAATATCTTAAGAACATTTAGAACCTGATGATCAGAAAGTCTTAAGTAGAAAGAAATTAGGCAAGAACATTCTAGATTTAAATATAGTATCTGCATCTATATATTTATTGCAGTTCTGTTCATAATAGTCAAGGAACAGCCCAGTGCCCAAGAACATATGAGTGCATAAAGAAACTGTGGTACAGATACAATGAACTCAGCTATAAGAGAGTATGTTTGAAGTTGGGAGTAAATTTGAGACATTATTAGTGAAGAGTCACTGTCATTGGTGGTAGATATTGAGTTGAAATATTAAGTGCCTGAAACTTTATTGCTAACAGTATTGTAAATTACAGTACCTATATAAAAATAGAAAATATTAACATGCTCAAGTCAGGGAACCAAAAAATTAAGTATTAACATAATTTCTCAAACTAATCTTACTACACACATATGTGGACATGCAAACTTATACAGTGTAAAAGAGACAAAGTCTTTGTGTTCATTGGAAATATAAAATATTTGAGAAAGCAAATCAGGAAGAGAAATATATATCATTCTATAGAATCATCACTTTTTTATATTCCTCAATGGCAAAAAATATGATAGAACGACAAGTACTATATTGACAAATTCATCTGTTCTGATGGGTTAATTACAGATACATATAAAACTCTGAAAAACTGATGATCAAAAATTGAATTCAAGAAAATATTATTACAAATTTAAACTGTTTAATAGTGCTAGAGCATAACCATATCAAAATTTTGAATTTTGGCTATAAATAAAATAAAAAACAATCATCAATAAATGGTTTTCAGATATTTTCTTAATTTTTTAAAATTTCTAAAACTTTGAAGCACTGTGAGAAAAATTTTGCCATCATGTTCCAGAAAAAAATAATCGCCACATATATAATATATATTATATATACATACATATACATATATAATCCCATATATTTCATTCCAGGCTACTCTTGGTAGACGTCTCAGAAAAAAAGGAGGGCAGATTCTCCTTTCTGCATGAATTATAGTAGCTCAATGCCAACCGTGAAACCGTATGACATAAAGGGCCAGCTCCAAAACTGAAATTATATAATATGAACATCTAAATCGTCTGAGGTGAGATTGGACTACAAAGCTGAAATCACTGGGCTTTCTGCCCACTCCACCACTGAAAAACCCTGACAACACCCATCTAATTCTACCATCTTCCTACCAGAACAAATGGTCCAGTTCTGTCACCAAGCCCCAGAAGAAAATAATGACCATCAATACTTCCCAGGGAGTCTCTGGGCTAATACTTCTGTGGCCTTCTCAGAATAAAGGAAGTTTACTTTATGCATGAACTACAACAGCCCAATACCACTTCCAATAGTCTCTAACAGAAGGACCCAGCTCCACAACTTAAATTCATCAAATTTCCAGGCCTCCTAACTTTTTTTAGAACTTTAAATCCTGGACACCTAATATTGAATAACAATAATAATATAGTGCCTGAAAGGGGGAAGGCCTAAAATGGGCAGTGCTTAAAAGGGAAAATTATAAAAAAGAAAGATTGCCCATCTTAGAGGTCAGCTGGGGGATAGATGAAAATTAGAGACATTGGTAGAAGGAAGTGGGCATTTATGAAGGATTGGTATTGGAACATTGTCTACCTGTACGGCAATCATGAATAACTTAGTGACCTTGTAATTCATGATGATTCAATAAAAATTAAAAAATAAATAAAAAAGTTCAATGTTAAATTATATTGAAAAGAGTCCATATTGCTTTCCATAGAAGTTAAAATGACTGGGGCTGGAGGAATAGCACAGTGGTAAGACGTTTGCCTTTTACATGGCCAACACAGGATGGACCCCGGTTTGAATCCGTCATTCTATGGTCTCCAGAGCCTGCTGTGAGTGGTGTCTGAGCATAGTCAGGAGTAACTCCTGAGCGCCTCTGGGTGTGACCCCAAAACAAAAACAAAACAAAAAAGGAAGTTAAAATGACTGACATGTCCACTAACAGTGGTGGGTGAAGACTTTCTCCCCAAATCTATTGCAACACTCAATGATGGTTGTCTTCGTTCTTATTTTATGTGTCAATCTCAATTAAGTGTCTCATTGTTGTTCTCAAAATAGTTTTAAATTTTGTTTGATTTACCTGATAATATGTGACAGAGAACATTTTTTCACATAATTATTGGTCATTTATTCGTCTTTTTCAAGGATTCAGAAGCAAAAATGAGCAAATAGATCTTCACAAAGTTAAAAAGATTTTGCTTCATGAAAGAAATGACTAGCAAAATTAAAAGATGCTTCATTGGCTGAGAGAAAATATTTGCATCTCATTCATTAGGCAATGAATTAATACCCAACTACAAAGCAATACCATCCAAAAATGCAGAAAAGAGACGAGCATGGGGCTGGAGTGGTAGCGCAAGTAGTAGGGCATTTGCCTTGCACTTGGTAAACTAAGACCAACTTAGGTTCCATCTCCTGGCGTCCCATATGATGTCCCCCAAACCAGGAGCGATTTCTGAACGCATAGCCTGGAGTAACCCCTAGGTGTCACTGGGTGTGGCCCCAAAACAAACAAACAAACAAACAAAAAACAAAACAAAACAAAACAAAAAAGATGAGCTTACACTTTCTTAGAGAAGTCATATTTTTTCTTAAAACGTAAGTGGAAGTTATATTTGTAAAAATTGGCATTTCTTCTATTCTTTCATACATGTACAAGAGTATGTATACTCTGCCCATCTATGTAGGTTAATTAAAATATGTTAAAATTATGATATTATTTATGAAAATTACAAAAATGGTGGTGGTAACAATCATAATAGTAACTGATAATAGTAGCAATAATTAGGGCCCAGAGAGATAGCACAGCTGTGTTTGCCTTGCAAGCAGCCGATCCAGGACCAAAGGTGGTTGGTTCGAATCCCGGTGTTCCATATGGTCCCTGTGCCTGCCAGGAGCTATTTCTGAGAAGAGCCAGGAGTAACCCCTGAGCAATGCCGGGTGTGGCCCCAAAACAAACAAACAAAAAATAGTAGCAATAGTTCAGGTTTGTCCATGAAATATAGTAATATGGAAAGGTATGAATTTTTCTACTTCCCTATAGTCTTCTAATTAATCATAAATATTTATATTGCCTGAAGGAGAACTTTGATTGTAATAATAGGAATACAGGAGAAAAGATCCCATTCATGCTCATATTTTGTTTTTCTAAAATGGTTTTTATAAACAATTAATATCCAGAGGGAGTAGAGCTTATGAGAGAAAAGAACCTAAAAACCAAAAAGTGACTGCTATCTGTCTTAAAATATTTACAGGAATGTTTTATATATCATATTTTCTGGTGTATAAGACGACCCTTCAACCCATGAAAAACTTCCTAAAAGTCTTAAAAGTAAGTTACTTTTAAAAGTAAGAGGGGGCGGATCACTCATCCCTGAGGCTGGAATAAGTTTCAGCATGCCATATACCGGCATATAAAATGACTCCCGACTTTTAGGAAGTTTTTCATGGGTTGAAGGGTCGTCTTATACTCCAAAAAATATGGTATATATGTGTGGGCGGGATAAGGCAGATTTATGAACATTGCTTATTAATATGGAGCAGAATGAATTTAAGAACTGGTAGAAGTATCACTAGCATATGATTGGCTATTGAAGCAAGAGATTAATGCTGCTTGTAAAACAAGAGATAAAAATTAAAGAAGTTAGTCTTCTTTCTGAAGGCCAAAATCACACACCACATATGCCATCAGTCACCATGTCGGCATTCAGCAGGCTTTATAGATTGACTCCATTCTCAAAAGAGAATAAACCAAGCCATGAAAAATAACGGGTTTAGCAGCTTGGCAGCTAAAAACGTATAAGCTTGGGAGAATTGGACCAAAAACACACTCTGCAGAAGTTTTACTAATTATACCCACCACCCACAATCGCAAGGTTGCCAATGGCCCAACTTCACCACTTTAAACATTGATCATTGCAGAGATCCAAAATTACCAAAGCTCCAAGGAGGCTGGTACTTGGGTTGACATCACCAGGTCTTTGTAAGGTTGAGTGTGGGCACCCTGTCCGCCACACCTTCTCAGACTTCTTGAAGGCCTGTCAGCCAAATAACACACCCAAAATCTGCAGTATCAGTCACAGAGCTTAGAGTTCCTGGATCTCAGCCGCAACTGTGACTGTGCAACAACTCCAGATTTTTCAATACTATCGTCCCAGGAGGTAGACACCATGTTATATGTCAACATGTTATTGAAGTCGCCTCATGTTCAAAAACAAAATAATAGAAAGATCAACTCACAACAAATAGCTAAAAAAGCCTTCTGGCAATGACTTAATGATCTCATTGCAAGTTACAATATTTTTCACAAATGTTCTCTTTGTTGTACTTTTTAAAATAAAACTAATTTCATTATCATTTACCTGTAAACAAGCAAAATAAAATATATTACTTCATGCCCTGCCAAGTGCAGACTTAAGAATGGGTTGGAATTCAGAAACAATGGTGGAGGGAATTTTACAAGGAGTGAAAGAAACAAATATATTATGAGCAACTATGTAAAATATCATCTTTAAAATTATAATTTACAGAAAAGAAGTTAGCTTTAGCATTTAGATTAATGAGTATGGCCTTCTGTAGATGGACAATATGGAAAAAGGACTCCTACGGCTGGAGCAATAGCACAGTGGGTTAGGCATTTCCCTTGCATGTGGCTGACCCGGATTTGATCCCAACATTCCATATGGTTCCCTAAGCTTTCCAGTAGTAATTTCTGAGTGCAGAATCAGGAGTAACCAGATGAGCACCACTGAGTGTGGCTAAAAAACCAAAAACTAAACCAAAGAAAAATCGACAACTTTAAAGGGTCATACGTGAAATGGAGACCAAGATCTAAGTTCAATAATCTTATTGTGATACTTGCTATAGAAAGAAGGTGTTCTGTATGCAAACCACATTACTCTAGAACCAACTCTCATTTTGAACTTGGTGTCTTTACCACCTCATTTATTTTTCCAAACTGGGCAAACATTTAAATTCATATAATAACTATATAAATTGTTGAGTAGAAGCAATTTGTCATCTTTGATTCATAATATAGCATATCATGTGTTGACTTAGAAACTACATAAATTCAAACTTTATTAAAATTGATAATAATCAGCAGTAAGTCTTATTCAATGTTTCACTGAATATTGTCAGCAAAATGAAGAATCATCCCCTTTCATTTTTACGCACTTAGGAATGAAAATAAAAATTCTAAATAAAGAATTAGTAACATTTTCAGTTCTATCTTTAGAAAGCATAGCTATAGAGGCAGGAGTCAAAAATAATAAATGACTTGGAAGTTCCTAACAAACTTTAAATATTATGTTCTAAATATAGACCATATATATCCATAGGTAGAGAATTGTGAATAAATATTATCAGACAAAAAGCTATATCTAGAAATAGTGAATAAATTAAAGATAATCCTTGGTTTATTTATAATGTGATGTCTAAAAATAATATACTATGCAATTCAGAACTGGGATTTTTAAAAATGGTGAATGCTGGGAGTTAAGACAAAATTTTAAGGCAAATATAAAGAAAAAAGAGGTTAAGTATAATTCAAAGCAAACAAATTGTTATGAGCTTTTTCAGGGTCTAATCTGAACACTATAATCAAAAGTTTGGTTACATATGAGTGAAGCAATAAATGATTAAGTGTCATAATAAGGTAAAATTATAATGAAAAACCTCTAAAATTGGCTAAAAAACAAAATGTAATGGTGACACTGGTTACTATAGATTTGGTTACATTAGATTGGGCTGAGTTAAAACATGCTTCCACGGGCCGGGCGGTGGCGCTGGAGGTAAGGTGCCTGCCTTGCCTAACGCTAGCCTAGGATGGACCGCGGTTCGATCCCCCGGCGTCCCATATGGTCCCCCAAGAAGCCAGGAGCAACTTCTGAGCGCATAGCCAGCAGTAACCCCTGAGCGTCACAGGGTGTGGCCCAAAAACCAAAAAAAAAAAAAACCAAAAGAAAACAAAAAAAAACATGCTTCCAAATATAATTTGGAATCCAAAAACTTCCATTTTAAAGAAAATATGACTATTGTGATTATTTCACTTATTTTAAAAATGAGTTATAAAAAGGGGGGGCATAGGGTGGCACACGTGACTGACCTAGGACCAACCTTGGTTCGATCCTCTTGTGTCCCATATGGTCCCCCAAGCCAGAAGTGATTTCTGAGTGCACAGCCAGGAGTAACCCCTGAGCTCCATTGGGTGTGGGCCAAAACCAAAACAAAACAAAAAAAAGAGTTATCATACTAGTCAGTGGTTACAAATGTAAATTTTTGTGAATTCATGATTAAGGGCAAACCTAGTTAAAGTGAGTAACTTAGAGCTCTTCTCTATCATAAACATAACAATAGAAATTGTCTACTATAAAATATTCTGCATGATAAAAGAATACTAATTAACATGATGCAGAGTCTAAAAGAAAGGGGAATTAGGGCCGGGCGGTGGCGCTGGAGGTAAAGGTACCTGCCTTGCCTGCGCTAGCCTAGGACGGACCGCGGTTCGATCCTCCAGCGTCCCATATGGTCCCCCAAGTAGCCAGGAGCAACTTCTGAGCGAATAGCCAGGAGTAACCCCTGAGCGTCACAGGGTGTGGCCCAAAAACCAAAAAAAAAAAAAAAGGGGAATTAAAAACATATATTAATACAATTTTTATTTTATTTTTGGCTTGCGGCAACACCGAATTAGGTACTAAGGAATTTACTTTGGCTCAGAGCTCAGGAAGACCATATGGTGTGCCAGAGATCTAACCTGAGTCTGACATGAAGCACCTTACCTACTGTCTAGTCTCATAAACTCCAGTGTAATTTTAAATCTGACTCAACAGTACTGCCTTCGGATTCATGTAGATGGATCCTGATCTTGGTCCCATGTTGGTGATACCCTGCTCTGACCTTCTTTAGGCACCACCCACCACCATGACAAGGTACCTAAAATTCCAACTATTCTCATTTGTTTTTTGTTTTGTTTTGGGGGGGCACACAACTATTCTCATTTGTAACCTATACTCTACTAGATTAGAACTTTGAGTTGATTCTAATCAACTTTGAGTTGATTCTATTCAACTAAGAAATCTTCACACAGCCTGGGTATATAAAACTTGTATACAAATCAAGCATTTATTGTTTATAAATTTATGTATTTAATTTTTCTTTTATTTAAACACCATGATTACAAAGTTGTTCATGATTGAGTTTCAGTCTTACAATGTACATCACCATCACCCTTCCCACCATGAATGTCCTCAGTTTTCTTTCCACACTCATCTGTCTGCCTTTGAGGCAAGCATTTTACTCCTCTCAGGTATCCCGCTCACTCTGTTTCTCTCTCTCTCTCTCTCTCTCTCTCTCTCTCTCTCTCTCTCTCTCTCTCTCTCTGTCTCTCTCTTTTCTTTTTTTTTTTAGATGGTATTTTATCTAGTTAGCTCTGTTGTAATGAAGGGGGTACTGTGCATATCACTTTCAATTTGTTCAACCCCCAGTTATTTTCCAGTGTGATAAATTCCAACTATCACTGTCATAGCGTTCCTTTTTTACCCTAACCTCACTGCTCCATGGATTTCTCCTCCTGGTCCTCATCTCTATTGTCTCTGGACATTATTATTATCCTTTTAACTTGTATTCCATAAATGAGTGAGATTATTCTATGTCTACCCCTATTTTTCTGATTCATATCATTCAGCATAATATATTCCATGTACAACCATGTATAACTAAATTACATGACTTCATATTTGCTAACAGCTGCATAATATTCCATTGTGTAGCTGTACCACCATTTCTTTATCCACTCAACTGTTCTTGGGCACTTGAATTGTTTCCAGATTCTGGCTATTATAAATAGTAGCATGTTGAACAAAGGCATGCAGAAGGTCTTTCTGTTTCATGTTTTCATGTTCCTATGACATATACTTAGGCATGTTGTTGCTGAAATAGATGAGAGTTTATTTTTTAGTTTTTTGAGGAATATCCGTATTGTTTTCCATAAAGACTGGACTAGTCGACATTTCCCCAGAAATGAATAAGATTTCCTTTCTTCATGCATCTGTGCTCACAATGATTATTCTTGTTTGTTGTGATGTGTGTCAGTCTTTGTGGTGTTAAAAGAAAACACAAGCAAATGGAAACATATAAACTGCTCATAGACTGGTAGGATTAGCATAATTAAAATGGCAATACTTCCCAAAGCATTGAACATATTTAATGCAATCCTTAAATGAATATCCCTGATATTTTTCAAATAATTTTATCAAACACTTCTGACATTCATAAGGAACAATAAACATTCATAAACAGCTAAAGAAATTCTTTGGAAAAATAAGATGGGAGGCATCACTTTCACCAACCTTAATCTGTACTATTAAGCAGTAGTCATAAAAACAGCATAGTTCTGGAATAAAGACCAACCCTCAGATCAATGGGATAGACTTGTATACTCTGAGACTGACCTGCAAGTATATGATCAGTTAATCTTTGATAAAGGGGAAAAAAAACAAAGTGAAGCAAGAAAAGCCTCTTCGTTAAGTAGTTTTGGGAAAAGTTTTGGTCAGCTACATGCAAAATAGTGAGCTCAGACCTTTATTTAACACAGTGCACAAAGGTTAAATCAAAATGAATTAAAGACCTTGATATCAAACTTGAAACCATAAGATACATAGAGGAAATAGAAAGCCTGTCTAGAGTACAGGCGGGGGTTGAATGGGGAGGAGGGAGATTTGGGACATTGGTGATGGGAATGTTACACTGGTGATGGGTGGTGTTCTTTACATGACTGAAACCCAAGCACAATCATGTATGTAATAGAGTTGTTTAAATAAAAAAAAAGATACATAGAGGAAAATGTAGGCAGAGCACTCCATGACACTGAAGCTAAAGGCATCTTCAAGGAAGAGCCACCATTGGCCAAGCAATTGGAAGCAAAGATAAACAAATGGTAATACATTAAATTAAGAAGCTTCTGTCCCTCAAAGGAAATGGTGACTACAATACAAAGACAACACACAGAATGGGAGAAACTATTCACCCTATACTCATCTGATGAGGGATTAATATTTGAGATATACAAGGCACTAGTAGAACTCAGCAAGAAAATAAATCAAACCCCATCCAAAAAAGGAGAAGTAATGAACAAACATTCCCTAAAGAAGAAATACAGATGGCCAGAAGGCACAATGAAAAACAAAGATCCACATGACTAATCATCAGGGAGATGCAAATTAAAACAGAAATGAGATATCAGCTCACACCACAAAATCATACTTTCAAAACAAAATTTTTCCAAGTTTTCCTCCTCCCAACTCAGTAACTAATATGGATTTGCAACTTACATTTCAAAAGGTATTTCTAGACCATGCTTCAACCAAGACTCAGGATTTTCCTTTCCAAATTTTGGCATCCTTTACCAGACTTGTATAGGCCTTGTTTTGGGTGTTTTTCTCAACAAGATGAAATGTATCACAAGGGGGTCCAAGGAGCAGTAGACTGCAGTGTGTATGTGGAAAAGACTGATGGATAAAGTTTCTGAAATCTGCTTCCTGAAGTCCACTACTTAAGAACTGTCCTGGAGTTAAAAGGAGTCCTGAAATGACAAGGTGTCCACATCCTCTTTGTCAAATATTATCACATTCCTTTTAAAACTCTAAGAATTGTGAACCTGATTCTTCAGGTCATTATATTTTATTATATTACTTTTCTTCCAAGACTGAGAGCAAGTTTTTAACTCAATCTACTTAATTTATTATTATTATTATTATTATTATTATTATTATTATTATTATTATTATTATTATTATTACGGTTTTTGGGCCACACCTGGCAGTGCTAAGGGGTTACTCCTGGCTGTCTGCTCAGAAATAGCTCCTGACAGGCATGGGGGACCATATGGGAAGCCGGGATTCGAACCAACTACCTTAGGTCCTGGATCAGCTGCTTGCAAGGCAAACGCCGCTGTGCTATCTCTCCAGCCCCCTCAAACTACTTATTTTAAATAGTTAAATATGATATGTGATCTTGTTGTGGGTCTAGACATGTCTAGAGGCAGGCTGGTCTTATTCAGGCTACTTAGACCCTAGTCTAGGAAAAGACTACAACTACTCCTACTGCAGTGCTCCCATCTGACCTAAAGGGTGATTAAAATTGAATCCACTGATTTGCAGGTAAAGAAAAGTGAGATGAGTATTTTTAGCAGATAGAACATTCACTAATGTTTTTTGGTACATTGACTTTCTCATGGTTAAGAAGATTCTTTAGACTTGGAAACTGCACCCCTTGTTAGAAAGCTGTTTCTGGTGTTAGAACAGCTTTGCAGCCTATGTTTCTACACAGCCTATGAAACTGTTTCACACATGGTTTGAATCTCAAAGACAAAGCAGTTTGAGTTCTCCTTGGCTGGTTTTACCTTCCCAAGAAAATCAACAAAGGTCCCAGAAATTTTATATTTTTGGACATTGAATATTTCAGAAAGATTTTATTGCCTTTTTAATTGAGGTTTTACAGGACTGTTGATAATATGCTTTCAATACATAGTTTTTACACATTACAAGAAAAACAGACTCCCCCCACAGTGGCTTCTGTATGACCTATTGATTCATTCTTTCATGTTATATTTTTAAAAGAAATCTGAATAATGTAAGTAAAATTATTATTTTCAGTAGGACAATACTTAATTATTATTCTTTCAGGGTGCTCAACAATTTGCACATCAGATTACTTTAATACATTAACAAAGTTGTAAAAAACTTGTTACTTTATCTTGTATTCAATTTGGAAAACTGCAGGGCTTCCTTAGTAAATAAAAATTTGACTTAAAGTTATTTTATTTTATTTTATTTTTTATTTATTTTGTTTTTTGGGCCACACCCGGTGACACTCAGGGGTTACTTCTGGCTATACACATAGAAATTGCTCCTGGCTTGGAGGACCATATGAATGCCAGGGATCGAACTGAGGGCCATCCTGGGTCAGCTGCATGCTAGGCAAATGTACCTACCTCTGTGTTGCTGTTCCGGCCTCTATTATTTATTTTTTTAAATAATATTTTTATTTAAGCAGCATGATTACAAACATGATTGTAGTTGGGTTTAAGTCATAAAAAGAACATCTCCTTACCAGTGCAACATTCCCATCACCAATGTCCCCATCTCCCTCCTCCCCACCTCCATCTGTATTTGAGGCAGGCATTCTACTTCTCTCACTCATTGACATTGCCATGATAGTTGTCAGTGTAGTTATTTTTCTAACTGCACTCACTACTCTTTGTGGTTAGCTTCATATTGTGAGCCAGTCCTTCTAGCCCTCATCTCTATTGTCTCTGGACGTTATTACTATAACATCATTTATTTTCATTAAAACACATAGATGAGTGCGACTATTCTGTGTCTATCTTTCGCCCTCTAACTTATCTCACTCGGCATAATAGTCTCCATGACCATTCAAGTATAAGTAAATTTCATGACTTTATCATTACTGACAGCTGCATAATATTCTATTCTGTATATATTTCACAATTTCTTTAGCCATTCATCTGTTGAGGGGCATCTTGGTTGTTTCAAGATTCTGGAAATAGTGCTGCAAGTGCTGAATGAATATAGGTGTGAGAAAGGCATTTTTGTATTGTATTTTTGTGTTCCTAGGGTATATCCCTAGGAGTGGTATAGCTGGATCTTATGGGAACTCAATTTCCAGTTTTTTGCAGAATTTCCATATTGTTTTCCATAAAGGCTTGACATTCCCACTAGCAGTGAATGAGAGTTCCTTTTTCTCCACATCCCTGCCAGCACTGATTGTTCTAGATTTATGATGTGTGCAAGTTTCTGAGGTGTGGGATGGTACCTCATTGTTGCTTTGATTTGCATCTCCTTGATGATTAGTGATGTGGAGCATTTTTTCATATGCCTTTTGGCAATTTGTATTTGTTCTTTGAGAAATTATGTTTTTCTCCCCATTTTTTATGGGCTTAGATGTTTTTTTCTTGTTAAGTTCAGTCAGTACCTTGTATATCTTAAATACTGGCCCCTTATTGGATGGGTATTATGTGAATAGTTTTTCCCATTCTGTGGGTGGCTTTTGTATCCTAGTATCAATTTACTTTGAGGTGCAGAAGCTTCTCAGTTTAAAATAGTTCTATCTGTTCATCTCTGCTTCCACGTGTTTGGAGAGTGATGTTTCCTCCTTGAAGATGCCTTTAGTCTCAATGTCATGGAGTGTTTTACCTACATGTTGTTCTATATACCATATGGTTTCAGGTCTGATATCAAGGTCATTAATCCATTTGGATTTGACCTTTGTATATGGTGTTAGTTGGAGGTCTGAATTTGTTTGTTTGTTTGTTTGTTTTTGCATGTGGCTGACCAGTTGTTCCAAAACCACTTATTGAAGAGGCTTTCCTTTTTCCACTTTGCATTTCTTTCTCCTTTATCAAAGATTAGTTGATTGCATGTCTGGAGAACATTCTCTGAATACTCAAGCTATTACACTGATCTGAGGGTCTGTCTTTTATTTTATATTTTTATTTTTTTTTTGGGTCACACCCGGCAGTGTTCAGGGGCTACTCTTGGCTCTGCACTCAGAAATCTTTCCTGGCAGGCAGGGGGGACATATGGGATGCCAGGATTTAAACTACCATCCTTCTGCATGCAAGGCAAACATACTACCTCCATGCTATCTCTTCAGCCCCGAGGGTCTGTCTTTATTCCAACACCATGCTGTTTTAATGACTATTGCTTTGTAATATAATTTAAAATAGAAGAAAGTGATGCCTCCCATATTCCTTTTCTCAAGTGTTGCTCATGGGTGTATATTGTTCCAAATGAAATTCAGGCGTATTTGATCCACTTCAAAGAATGTCATGGATATCCTTAGAGGGATTACATTAAATCTGTACAATGCTTTGGGGAGTATTGCCATTTTAATTATGTTAATCCTGCCAATCCATGAGCAGAGTATATGTCTCCATTTCCTTGTGTCCTCCTTTATTTATTGAGGTTGTGTTTTGTAGTTTTCTTTGTATAGGTCCTTCACATCTTTAGTTAACTTGACTCCAAGTATTTGAGTTTCTGTGGCACTAATGTGAATAAAATTGTTTTTTTTTTTAATGTCCATTTCTTCTTTAACATTACCGGTGTATAAGAAGGCTGTTGATTTTTGCAATGTTAATTTCGTAGCCTTCCACTTTGCTATATGAACTTATTGTATCTAGAAGCTTATTGGTAGAGTATTTAGCGTTTTCTAAATATAGATCTGCAAACAGTGAGAGCTTGATTTCTTCTTTTCGTATCTGGATGTTCTTGATATCTTTCTTTTGTCTAATCGCTATGGAAGAACTTCCAGCACTATTTTGAATCTGAGTGTTGAATATGAGAAAGGGCAGCCTTGTCTTGTACCAGATTTTAGAGGAAAGGCTTCTAGTTTATCTCCATTGAGAATAATATTTGTCATTAGCTTTTGGTAGATTGATCTAAAGTTATTAAAACAGTCACAGTTATTAGCAAATTAATGAATTGGGAACATATTTGATTTTTATAATGATACATCATTATCCTATGTTTAGGAAACTGGGGCATCTTTTGCCGCTTTTTGTAGTTCTGGTCAACTATAAAAATTGATGCTTTTAAAAATTTCTTTACAAAGGATTGCCCTTTCTTTTTTTTTTTTTTTTAGGGCAGTGATTTTTAATTCAAGCATCATTTATATATATATATATTTTTTATTTTTTTTTAATTTTGTCATATATATATATTATAAAAGTAGGACTGAAATGTGATTCAGGGGTGAAGCACTTGCCTTGAACATGTGAGGTCATGGGTTCATTCCCTGACACTAGGCATAAAAATAGCATAAACAACTTTTTTTTTTTTTAAACACCGTGATTACAAACATGATTATAGTTGTATGATTACAGTCATGTAAAGAGCACCCCCCTTCACCGGTGCAACATTCCCACCACCAATTTCCCAGATCTCCCTCCTCCCCACCCCCCTACACCTGTACTCGAGACAGGCTTTCTACTTCCCTCATTCATTCACATTTTATGATAGTTTTCAGTGTAGTCATCTCTGCAACTGCACTCATCACTCTATGTGATGAGCTGCATGTCCTGAGCTGCACCTACCAGCCCTCATCTCTCTTGTCTCTGAGATATTGTTAAAAATGTCCTTCATTTTTCTTAAAGCCCATAGATGAGTGAAACCATTCTGCGTCTTTCTCTCTCCCTCTGACTTACTTCACTCAGCATAATAGATTCCATGTACATCCATGTATTGGAAAATTTCATGACTTCATCTCTCCTGATGGCTGCATAGTATTCCATTGTGTATATGTACCACAGTTTCTTCAGCCACCCATCTGTTGAAGGGGGATTGCCCTTTCTTAAGATTGGTTTAAGATTAGTGATCATCACTCTTGTTGAGAGATTATCCCCAAAGAAATTCAATTTCGAACTTTACCTTCAATTCCTAGTTCTACAAAAATGTAATTCCTATTTTCCAAATATAGATTTTATAAGCTTTTATAAGATAATTTTATAAGCTTTTTAGTGTGATTTTTTAAATCTACATTATGTCTCATCTATTTTAGTGGGACACTGTAGGCCACAGATATGTTGCTTAGTGCCCCTGGCATGTTACTGGCAAGTCATAGGTGTGATCACCTTGTCTCTCTACTTCTCCCAATATATATATATCTATATCTATACATATATACATATATCTATACATATATACATATATCTATACATACATCATATATACATCTATCTATATCTATATCTATATCTATATACACTCATTGGAAAAGAGCTCTGAGTCAGATGGACTTTAACTCTAAAGTAAGATTATTTAGCTTTATCTACCAAAGATATTAAATTATTCCTTTTTTTTTTTTTTTTTGGTTTTTCAGGCCACACCTGTTTGAAGCTCAGGGGTTACTCCTGGCTAAGCGCTCAGAAATTGCCCCTGGCTAGGGGGGACCATATGGGACTCCGGGGGATCGAATCGCGGTCGCGATCTTTCCTTGGCTAGCGCTTGCAAGGCAGACACCTTACCTCTAGCGCCACCTCCCCGGCCCAGAGATATTAAATTATTTCTTAGTTGATTCAATTGCAACTAGACTTACTATAACATTTTAGAAGTCATAAAAATTGATTTTCTGGGGAAGAGGGAGATTGGGACATTGGTGATGGGAATACCGCACTGGTGATGGAGGGTGTTCTTTACATGACAAAAACCCAACCATAATCATGTTTATAATCAAAGTGTTTCGATAAAATATATACATAAAAATAAAGAAAAATAAAAATAAATTGATTTTCTCTTGGAATTTTATTTGTCATTTTGTCTATGTTTGTCAAAAGAAGAAATATCATGCTTGCTTTTCTACGGTAGCTGGAAATAGCAATGAGAGGCTTCTGATAACTGGACGAAAAATATCTAGGCATTGCAAAAAGCTTATGATCACTCACAGTAATTCTTCTTTTCAGGTTCACTAAGTATAATCCACAATGGTAACCTGGCAGAACACAAAGAAATACTGACATTGTATTTTATGTTATAGTGTATTACTGTAAAGTAACATATTTATATTTAAACCTTCCCAAGTATGTAATACTTAAATTTTCCCTCAGAGAAACACTGAAATGATATCATGGCTTTCCTAACTTTATTAATTATATAAAAAATTTCTAAGAAACTTTTTTTTTCAAACTGACTGGGAATATGTCTCCATCTAAATAAAGAGAAGTACCTGCCTTAAATAGGTGAGGTCTTGAGGGTGATCCCAACACTGCAAATATACATACCTGGACACAAATACACAGAATAATTATAAAATCTACTGAACTGGCTACTTGGAAAGAATCTTATTTCTTTTCTGGAAATTCATCATCATATTAACATGACATTATATTAACATATTATATTAGATTAACATATATTAACATATTAACATGACATTATAAGTACTATGTATGTTAAGTTACTTTATATTGAAGAAAAAGAATAAAAGTTTTAGCTTGTGTGTATAATCTAAGTTATTCTAGTTTTATGTTATATTTAACATTAGTTGAATATATAGAAGTAGCATCTTCTTACTCTTTGTATAATTTTCATTTGTTTTATTGAAAGGTTAATTTGTTTTTCTCAAAGGCCATAATAAAGTTGCTCTAGGTTATTCTGCAGTGACAAGGAAATATATTTAAATGGGGCCATCTTAATAGAAGAACAAATTAAATAACTTAACTCATTGAACCCATGTTTATCAGGTTGTGAAGTATCAGTATAATCTAAATATACTCATGGCTAGTCCAAACAAACTTAAAAAGTTCACAATTCTGTACATATTTCTGGGAACTCTCAAAAATATTATTATACATAAAATATTTTTAACCTATAGTTTTTTGGAAATGCCTGGAACATGACTATATATCTAGAGATTTAGCTTTTTGTATTCTCATATCATCATGTATAGTTTATTAGTAGGCAAAGAGAATTATGTTTTTTCAGGGTTAGAGTGATAGTACAGTGAGTGGGTGGGCATTTATCTTGCATGTGGCTGACATGGATTAGATCCCCAACATCCCATATAATCCCACTCGAGACTTTCCAGAAGTGATTTCTGAGCACAGAGCTGGGAGTAACCCCTGAGCACCACTGGGTGTGTCCCCCAAATAACAACAACAACAAAAAGAAAGGGATCTTCAGTCTTTAATAAGACCATATATGGAGCCTCAACATTAAAATTCCAATCTAAATTCATATGCTGGAATGAGATGAGCATTTATCTCCCACTTCCTTCTGCTGTCTTATGTTCTGAGTAATAATGTAGCAAAAATATCATATGCAACTTCTAAAATTGAATACCACATTTTAATTAAAACATACTCAAATTCATATTTGGGGAAGAAATCATTTTCATAATAAAATTCAGACGTGCCCATTCACCTCTTTACCTGTTATTTTCACTTTCTTACTGTACCATCTACCTATGCTGCTTAGTAGTCAAAATATGTTTAAAGCACTGCTTGTTTTCCTCCTATAAAAGACTTTTTGTCATAAGATCATATAGCAAATTGGACACAATAGACGTCTGAAATCCATGATCATCAAGAAGTACAGATTCTATTTTCTCTAAATGTAGTTTTCTTGTCCTGTTATTTAACAATAATTTTGAAGCTAAACTAACATACTGGAATGACGTAAATACATATTGTTATTTTACATGAAATGTTTTCATCTTCCTAACCATGTCAAGAAATTCTAGTTACATCAGCAGTCTTGGATATTTCCTTGAGATGAGCTAGTTTGTTGCTTGTTTTTTGTTTTGTATTACTAAAAGATTAGAAATGGGAAATGATGCATTGGAATATAGAAAATGTCTGGGATGATGATTTTGAATGAGTTTACAATTAAAAGAGGATAACTTTACCATAAGGGTTGGCAAACTAAAGCTCTTAGACCAAATTAATCTCTTGATTTTATTGTAAATAAAATTTTCTTGAAACATACTCATGAAATTTATTTACTTGCTATAGTGGAGTTTAGTTGTGGGCAATGACAAGTTGTTGTTATAACAATTGTCTGGCCTACAAAGCTTAAAGTACTCAGCCCTTCACATGGAAAGGTTGCCAATTTTTGATATATAGTATAGAGTTACCTGAGAAAACATTTTATAAACTATCCACTAAAGAGACTGAATATATGCTTTTATGAAAAGAAGGAAGTCACTGAAACAACATTACTATACTAAATTTATTTAGCTAGAGTCAATCTGATGATGTGTAAGGAGTTTAGGATTGGAGTAGCATAATTTATGCATATACTAAAATGACAATCTTGGTTTCATTCTCAGTGACTCTGGTTCCTTAAAGAGTTTTTAGCCATAGTGACAATGGACGGCATAGTCCCAGCCTGCTAATTACATTGCCCAGTAAAGAGAAAAAAGGATCTCAAGGAATGTTTTTCTATAATCATCTTTTGCTTTAAGTGGATTGTTAGATATTAAAATAGCTGAAGTAGCCTGGAGAATCTAGCTGAAAAAACAAACAAACCCAGCAGGCTCTAAGTTCAAAAGGTCTAGTGCATATTCACTATCAATCTCTCTATACATATTTTATTTAACCTTCTGTAAATATTGTCATTTGTAAAGTGCTTTGGACAGGCTAATGCATTGTGATGTTTTGTTAATGGAAACAGAGACAATAACACAGAAGGCAATCACAAGACTGGAAGAGGAGGAGGAGGCAGATGAAGGAAGAAGCAGACTGAAGGCAGAGCCCGGGTGTCTGGGAGAGGTGAGGCTGGGACTTTGCATGAAGCTGACTTCTTCATTAGCAGAAACTGGAGCCATGCCAGAGCATTCCAAAGGACTAACTTGGACGTTAGGAACTCATCAGTTTTCCTCCCCCACCCACCCCTTGCTCTCTGCAAGTGGAAAAAAAAAAAAACCCTCATCTTGTTATGTAGTCTCACAATGGTACTACACTTCTTCCTATTACAAAGTCAGGCTGTATAAATGGCACGTCTTATATTGCTCTGCAAGATCACTGAACTAATTTTTGCTTTTGTATTCTCTTACTCTAAGATAGGTCTCAAGCGCTTACAGATTTGATGATTTTTTTCCCCCTCCATGGTGTGTGCAATGTTGGCTCTAGGGTGGATGTAGGTATCTATATCGCTGCTTTCTGTCACAACTAAGGAACAAAACGAAGGTACCTCTGGCAGCTTTCTGGAGAGGCTGAGTGAGTTCCATTGATGAGTCTTTTAAAACTTGACTCTTGTCCTATTTTACTAAAGAGCAACACTGCCATATCTTGCAATAGTGGTGGATTTTTTTTCCTTTTTCTCTCTTCCTCTTTTCTCCCCTCTACTCCCTGCCTCCACCCAGCTTTTTGTTGTTGTTGTTGTTGTTGTTATGTTTCCCACAGCAAAAATTGCCCCCAGGATGGCCTAAGTCCACGTTGGAGGGCTCTCATTTGTGGTGCAGGTGTGCAGGAGCCCTCCTCCGTGTCGTCGCCACAGCAACCCACGCCTCTAATCTGCTGAATATGAAAAGAAGAAACAGAAAGAGAAAAGCCATCCACCCCCTTCTGCTCCATCATGAGTCCAAAAGATGGATACGGTCTCCAAGCATTCCTGATAATCCCCAGCCATCGCCCAGGCAACAGTCACAGGGAGCTGGCACAGACTCTGGCAAGAGAGAGGTCCCCTCCCCAAGTTCATGCCTCCTCTCTCCCCTCCACTTCTCCCATCCTGGCTCTCCTAACGACCCCTCGCAGGCCCTCACCCCACTCCTGGCCTCCTGCCCCACACTGTCCAGCCAGAAGGTCACTGATTCACAGATGGGGATATATTTCATTACATTCTTCTTAAAGGCCTGAAACCACACTAGTATGCTCCTGTGCCTGTATATAAAATGTCATGTGCATATGTGCATGTCTGAGAGTCGGAAGATTTTTTTTTCAGTCCTCTGGTCATCTTTCAGATGAGCTCTTTATGTGCTAAAAAGATCAGGATAAACAGAGAGTATTTCTTCTCCAAGCTAGTTGCTTCAAAAAGTAGTGCCTTGCATCTTGCATTTCATGTGCCTGTTTCTGGGCTTGCAGAGGGTTTTCAAGCCAGTCTAGCCCCATATCCAGCAGTGAAAGCTCTCATTTGTCTTCCTACCATCATGTTGATGCAGCTGGGTTTGACACTGCTTACCTCAGCAGTTTTCTTTTTTCTTTTCTTTTTTTTTCTTTTTTTCAGTTGAAAGACAGAAGGCTTCCTTGTGATCCCAGCCTTTTCCTATCAAATGACACTCAGCCATGGCTTGGGTGACTTATTTACTGGCACCAAACCAGGAAAAACAAAAATGAACGTTCACAACTAATAAATCCTTGAGCTGAGATAGCTATAGCAAACACTAGTGGGATTACATCAAAATGTCCAGCCTGATACCATAGCGCTCCTTGGCAGTGTGCAACCTAATAAGTCAGGGCTAGGAAAAGGGGGTAAAACTGGATAGAAACAGAGAAATGTTTTATATCCTAGTCTTAGACACATTCTCAAATATTGGACTTAGATCATGTGATGTATTTCCTGTGTTGAAGATTCCAAGTAAGAAAAGGAAGAAACACTGTTTTTGAGTCTTTATGATGGGAGATGCCTTAAACCTTACCCTCTTTTCTGATACTGAAAATGAAGTCACACCTATCTTTATCAGGGTAGAGGGCAGCCTAGATGGAGCAGCAAAAATCACAGCTTTCTCAGCTGCACTGAAAGAAACTATTTTTAGAGAGGACACAAGGTCAAGAATGTTTAGCAAACAGAATTGTATGTCATCCATCCCTAGGGAATTCTCTAAGAATGGTCCTCCTCCCAGGGCCTTACTGTAAGTAATGGCATAACTTGAGGGCTAGTGTGACAATATTTCTATTTCTTTTGGAATTGGTCTTCTGAAAAGAAGCAGTTTGTTTTCATTAGTGCAAATACATAAAAATACAACCAAAATGTCACTGATGCTGAGGCAGAGAGATAATACAACGAGTAAGACTCACCTTACCGTGCCAACCCAGGTTTAATCCCTGGCATTTCAGACAGTTCCCTGAGTGCCACTAGGAGTAATTCCTATTTCCAGATCCAGGAATAACTCCTGAGCATCTCCAGGTGTGAACCCAAAAATAATAATAAAAATTTTACTTTGACTAAGGCTTCAGCATTTTTCCCCTAAAATCTTCTACTGAGTAAGTAGCTAGTCTTTCTTCTATCTATAATAAACACAGTTTATTTGGCTTTTGTACATTGATATTTTTTAAATGGGGGCATCAATGCTTCAGTATATGTGCCACAAACTCTTGTATTAGTTCTTAGGCAAGTAATTTAAATCTTAGTGATTGTCCTCTATCTAATACATTTTTAATATCTTTTTTATTTTTAATTATGTGAACAATGATGCAAAGAAAGAGGACAAGATAAAGTTACAGAGTTCTCAGAAGAAATCCCCCTGCTGACACCTTAATTTTGAACTTACAGTTAAAGAACATTAAGAAAAATAAAACAGAACCCATGTACAATTACTTTGTCCCTCAAGACCCCAGATTGTAGTACATTATAACATTTCTTAGCGGTATACAAAGCAATACAAAGCCACAAAATTTATGTAAAAATATGTTTAAAAAATTTATTAGATAGGGACAACTTAACTTCTTGCCCAATAAAAAGAGATCAGTATTAAACTTCTATAGGATGTCTGTTCATATTTTTACATAATAAATATTAGAGTCTATATAAGAATGCCTAAAGGAATCTGAAAAATTGTTGATTGATGATAAAATGTAAAAAATACAGAAATATAGTTAATAAAATAAATATAAATGAAAAAAATAAGCAAACTGAATAAAATGATCTCTTCTTAAAAAAAATCTCAGTGATTGAATACAGCTTTTATTGAATTGATTGAATAGTTTGCTACACTGTACACATGATCATTGTCCCTTATGAGAATCTAGTATTGATTGAATGCTATTTAAAGAATTTTAGAGAAAGAGTATGCTGTATTTGAATCAACTCAAATTCTTTAATATCAAATTTCTAGAATCCTTATTTTGATATCTCTTTATTATTATTATGTCAATATTTTGGTTCAGTATATGCCATACATTATCAAAGCTTTCAGTATTCAAAAATTATAATATAGAAAGGGAAACAAGGGCATACTATATTTATGCACAGTTAAGAAGTGAAAGATAGTTAAGAGTCTGACAAGTAGAAAAGGGGAAGGAAAGCAGGTAAGTGGAAGAAACTTAAAATTCCCAGTTAGTGGACATCATTTTTATTCTCTTTAAAATTCTAAGATTTCTCACTTAAGCAAGATAATATCTTAGATAATATCTAATAGGATATTAGATTTGTATAAGACATAAAGTAGCGGAGAATATTAGTTCACCAAAAATTATCCTTGGCCGTTCTCTCTGTTATGTCATTACATTGGTGTTTTAGCAAAAATTGTTTTAGGGAGTTTCCAATTTAAATCAGTTAATGTTTATCAAATGCTTAGGAGAATATAAAATAAATTGTGCTAAATCAATAAAATAAACTTAGACATAAACTTTAATGACAATTTAAGTCATTAAAGTTAAAGGATGAGTTAATAATAAGTGTTGCTTTTTTAAAATAAGAAAACAAACTGTGAAAATCAAGAGGCAGAAAATTTAATACTGGAGATAAGAGTTTATTTACCTTTAGGTCACTAGAGAGCTTCATTCATATTCTAGGAGTAGTGAGTGTTAGATTGCTGGTGATAGGAACCAGTAAGTATCAAAAAATCTGTGCTACAATAAAATCCATGTTTAATTAGCAAGATAATTTATGTAATAATACAAAAGATAAACAAGAGATTAGAAAATATGGCAGAAAGCCAGCAAAAGCAATATTGTAAAATAAAGGTGAAGGGATGCTATTATGGCTGCTACAGTGGCAATGGTACTGGAAATGAGGACAATTGGGAATATATTCAGGTAAGTTCTTAGAGGATATTATTTGAATTGATGTGAAATATGGTCCCTGAGACATGAAGCAATATGTTCCTTAAGGTCTTTAGTTTGAGGCATAAAGCTTACATGTAATAGCATTCACTAAGCTGAATAATTTGAAATGTAAGATAAGCAATCACTCTTAGGCATGTTGAGTTTATAGTATCTAACACTAAAAAAGCATTCAGTAGTTAATTAAGGGCACAGTATGGCTTCTTAAGAGGTTGATTTTAGTGTCATGCATGCAAGGGTCAAGCATTTTAGACATGTAATAAATAGCAAGAAACAGAGATGTGAAGAAAATATGGATTCATAAACATAATTTGAAAAACACTGGAACAACTTATGGGATCGCTTTAAAGAAGAATAAGACACTGGAAGAAGGTTCATCAAACTTCTGAGAACAAAATCGAAAGACCTTATTAACTCAGAAGTACAATTCCTCCATTCCTGTAGCTTCCAATTCATCATTGGAGCTAATCTACATTTTGAAACTATCAACTAATTCATGATAATGTTGGTTTTGAAACTTCACAAGCTTAAAGACATCTTGGCACTGTCAAGCTTTTGAAACATAACTCAGTGTTTCAACTCTGTAGAGGTCACTAAGAACCTCTCCTGCCTGCAAGCTGTGGATGCTGTCATTGATTAAAAATGCCATCTTTTGCAAAGGCTTGCTCAGCAGAAGGCTAAGCACAGTCTTGATAAGGAAAGGAAATGAATCTTAATTACTACCTATGCTCTTTTCAAGTTGGTTTTAAGAAACATAAGCACTGCCTTTCTTATGGACCTTTTTATACAATTCATATGAGACTATATTTATTCAATGCCTCTGTATAATCAATGTAAGGTACAGTATGTTTGCTTCCCCAGTTATTATTATTGAACAGTGTACTCAATCTCTCAAGACATAATATTTTAAAAATAAGAAAGATAAAATCTGAACTCTATGGATTCATTTATAATGACCTATAATTAGAAACAGTGCTAATTAGAATATAATACCCAAAACTATTATAAATATCACATTCTACCAGATTATTTGTTTTTTATCTTGATCAATTGAATTATCCATGTTCTGTTTTGTCATTTCTTTTTTTTTTTTTTTTGGTTGTTGGGCCACACCCGGCGGTGCTCAGGGGTTACTCCTGGCTGTCTGCTCAGAAATAGCTCCTGGCAGGCACTGGGGACCATATGGGACACCGGGATTTGAACCAACCACCTTTGGTCCTGGATCTGCTGCTTTCAAGGCAAACGCCGCTGTGCTATCTCTCCGGGTGCCTGTTTTGTCGTTTCTTTGTAACATATTTTATCCTTCATTTTTGTTTGTTTGTTTTGGGGTCATACCCAGCAGAACTCAGCAGTTGCTCCTGGCAGGCACAGGGAACCATATGGGGTGCCAGGATTTGAACTTCCATCTGTCCTGGGTTGGCTGCGTGCAAGGCAAACATCCTACAGCTATACTACCTCTCAGGTCCCTATTCTTCAGTTTTGTAAGTAGAAGAAAGCAGTTTAGATATTGGCCCCCGAAAAAAGAATGTATATGACCTTCTGTTTGTGAGTAAGCTCATCTTTGTGACATATAGACAATTGGGAGGACACTGGCAAATGTCAATAGACTTGGAGACCAATAGGGATGCCTAATATGGGAGGCTAAATAAATATCAACTTTTTCTTTCTTAAGATTAAGAAAATAAAGAGCTATGGGACGTTCTAGGGTTACCCTGACATAAAGTTGCCAAAGCTAGTGGTTGTCATTCAGTGGTTTTCTCTTTGGAGATATTTATCAATATCTAGAAACTTTCTTGGTTGTCACAAGTAGAGTAGAATTACTTCATTCTAATGGGTAAGGTTTAAATTCTGTTAAATATTTTTAAATGCACAGGACCGCCTTGAAACAAACAAACAAACAAACAAACAAAATTAGCCCTAATATAAAGAAAGGGGTCTGAAAATCTAATTAAAAGATAGATACAATAAATATGAATTCTTCCTGATAGTATCAAAAGAAAAAAGGTGATTACTGTTTTTGGCCCCTGAGTATAATATTTGTAGTTAATAATGCTCCAAGAGTAACAATTTTGGGAATGGAAAAAATAAGTGAAGAGAGGATGTCACAATTTTATGTCTGTTTTTTAAATACAAACCAGGGAGATCACCAAAGTTCTCTGTATTCTGCACACAGTTGTTGAAGCTAAATTTATATATTCATTATAAGACTCAATTTACTTTCAATTTTCTTTTTAATTTTAAGAAAGTTGCTGCGTGATAGAAACACAATTTTATTTTTTTTAATTTTTGTTTTTGCTTATTTTTGGGTCACACCTGGCAGTGCTCAGGGGTTCTTCCTGGCTCCACGCTCAGAAATCGCTCCTGGCAGGCTTGGGGGTCCATATGGGATGCCGGGATTTGAACCACCGTCCTTCTGCGCCTAAGGCAAACGCTTAACTGCTGTGCTATCTCTCCGGCACCCGAAACACAATTTTAGATATTAGCCAATTGCTAAATTTTTGTTAGTTTTGAATGGGTGATTTTTTAATTTTTAATTATTGCACATATTTATGATTTTGTGTTGATAATTTTACGGGTGTAACAATTGGCTTGTATCTTGTTTTGCCTAAAATAAAGATCAACCCTGGTTCCTTTGTATGTTTGTTTACAACTTGGATTTACCCCCAAACAGTGATGATCTTACTTGAAACCTGGGTGGGTCTGGCTCAAGATAGCCTCAGCTGGGGCTAGAGCAGTGACGCTAGACGTAAGGAGTCTGTCTGCCTTGCAAGCACTAGTCTAGGACTGACCACGCTTTGATCCCCGGCGTCCCATATGGTCCCCCCAACCAGGAGCGATTTCTGAGCACATAGACAGGAGTAACCCCTGAGCGTCAACGAGTGTGGCTCAAAACCAAAAACAAGATAGCCTATGCTATTTGTCCTTATTTCCCCGCCCAAGTGTGGTCTCTGTAATCAATAAAAACAGCAGTTCTGACAGGCAGCTGGCTCTCCATATGAGGAAGAAGACTGCCAGACTACATGTGTTTCACCCTTAGCCTGATTTGAATTATTTTATGTGCAATCCTGATTTAGACTTGTTCACCTGGCATTGGAGATATGGCCCATGGGGTGATTGTACATTTGACGCCTGAACAGTGACTTAGGATCCAGGCACCCGAGAAGACTGCAAGGATGGTGAGTGATTTAACCTCTGGTGGATTATCACCGTGATAGCCCTATCAAACTGGACTGAATGTGTTGTGCCTTTTATTGAAACATCAGTAAACATGGCTCTGTTCTGAATGGCTTCATGTTGCTCTGGTCCATCTACCTGCATTTCCTACTCTAGACTGTTATGTTCCTACATTAGAGATTCTCCTGCACACATACTACAAGAGGGGAAAGGTGCCTTCCAAGTGGTGACAAGTTCTCAATCTAAAGGCTTTCCAGGGCTAATAATTTATTATTGACTACTGGCACTAAAACAGAGAGCCCCCAATCTTCCAAGAATGATGAGCCAGTTATCGTCTCTACAGACTCAGGGAGTCTGTATTAAGAGAAACAATCCCAGGAAGTTCCTGTGTAGTGTTGGTGATGGAGAAACAGTGCAGGTTGATGTCCTAAAAGGGAGAGAGGGGACTAAAAGCTGCTAACGTATCTGGACCTGGTGGAATGCCAGTGAAAGATAGCAGATATGCTCCCAATTGACATAGGTTTCTGTCGATTTGTCCCCTGGTCTCACTGAGCTGCCCCACCTCCTAGGCTGGCAGAGACCCCCTCAGGTGGATCACAAGCAGGCAGTGAAGGGGGAGAGGTGAAGACTGGGCAGCATACCAGACACCATACACCTACCATCTTTTCTGTACTGGAGGCACTTTTTGCCAGAATCATGGCCCCCCAACTTGCAGCACCGTATCAAGGAGACCCCGGCAGTCTAACACAGAAGGTGAAATTGGAGAAAATGGAGGCTCGAAGACCAGCCAAAGTCCAACGGAGGAAAAGCTGCTTTTAGAACTTCTTGTAACTTTCTCCTAGGCTAATCTCTTGACCCTAAATAAATTGGTCACTATATTGCTGGTTAAATTGTGTTTATATGTATGGATCTTATTGTTTTTTTTTTTTATGCCCCACTGCAAACAGAAAATTTTGTATCCAGCTTTAGTGCTTTAATATTAGTTTGCATAATTTCGGGGAAATGCATAATGTTAGAGTTTTAAAAGTTTTCAGCTATCCAAGTGAATTCCCAATTGCTATGATGTTTGATTGTGTATATTATGTATCAATTTATTCTCAAATTATGTCTGCAAAAATGTTCTACTCTCCTTGTCCACAGAAGACGATGGAAAAGGAACGTGGATACTATAGACTCTTATTAACAGTGCTCATTATAAGAATGTTTTAGCAAACTTATTTTTAAACTACATATATCTGCAGAAATGTTCTTGTTATTTTGTTTAGAGAAGTTTATTGATAGAAACTTGGATGTTCTAGACTTGTATTATAGTGATTGATGTAAGAATGTAAAAAATTTGAATTAAGTGTATCTGCAGAAAGGTTCTAATATCTATGTTCAGAGAAGTCGATGAAAATGTGTTGTAAAATGTATAAGACAAAGATATGGAAAAAGCTGATTGTTTTGAGAATAATGTTAGCATTTTAAACTTTGATGCTATTACAGCCAACTTTTTCTATGCCTATGCAAAATAACAATCACTTTTGTAAATTCTGATCTGGGGTTTCTGCCTCTGACAGTGAACTGTTGAACACAGCTTATGTACCCCTCAATTTTTTGAACAAAAAAGGCAGTTATTGGGTTACACCTTGTTTTACTGAAAACAAAGATCATCCCGGGTTTCTCTGTATATTTGTTTACAACTTGGTTTACCCTAAAACAGGGATTGTCTTACTTGAAACCTGGGTAAGTCTGGCTCAAGATAGCCTGAGCTATCTGTCCTTATTGTCCCACTCAGTAAGATAGGGCTATATGAGGATATGGCACTTGGGGTGATTTTACATATAATCACACATCAAAACTGATCATAAGGAGCTGGAGTGATAGTATAACAGGGAAGGCATTTTCCTTACATGTGGCCAACCAGGGTTCAATCCCAGGCATCTAATATGGTCCCCTGATTGGGGCCGGAGAGATAGCACAGTGGCGTTTGCCTAGCAAGCAGCCGACCCAGGACCTAATAAGGTGGTTGGTTTGAATCCCGGCATCCCATATTGTCCCCTGTGCCTGCCAAGAGCTATTTCTGAGTAGATAGCCAGGAGTAACCGCTGAGCACCGCTGGGTGTGGCCCAAAAAACAAAACAAAACAAAACAAAATAATATGGTCCCCTGAGCACTGATAGGAATGATTCTTGAGTGTAAAGCCTGAAGTAAGCCCTGAGTATTGCCAGGTATGGCAACAAACACATAAAACATCTGATCAGATTGCATACTTTAAATATATCTCATATATCAATTTTACAACAAACATATCAAGGTATGATAAATTTGCTGACACTACTCAGTAAATTTAAAAGTAGAGGAAAATCCATGTAAACTAAAAACCATCATTAAAATATTAAAAAATCACTGGCCAATTATACTGATTTTTCTACTTATTTATATATTTATTTTTATATATTTATATTTATTTATATACAAGTATATGCTTAATACTGATGGATAACAATATTGTTAGGTGTACTTTTATCTTGACATGCATATATTGGAGCACTAGATGAGGTCCACTGTTCCATATATGGTTTTGGTCATTACAGCTATGTATTGTGCTTTAAGTGTAAGCACTAGAGTTTTAAAAATGTCTTTCTTTTAGGGACCATATCTGCTGTATTCAGGGCTTACTCCTGTCTCTGTGCTCAGGAATCTCTCCTGGAGGGCTCAGAGGGTATATAAATGGTGCTAGGATTGATCTGGGCCTATTGTATGTAAAGCAAGCACTTTTTCATTCCAGCCTCCACTTAATTTTTTATTAGTCAAGATTGGGTCAGCCTGCCAGGAACAATTTCTGAGCGTAGAGCCAGAACTAACCCCTGAGCGCTGCTGGGTATGCCCCAAAAACCAAAAAGAAAAAGAAAAAAAAAGATTGGATTATAGATTCTATAAGCAATGGAGTCAAAATTGAAATATGACCTCTTGGATTTTGCTTTTAGCTTAATTATTGCTTCTCAATTATATGATAGAAAATTATAATTAGACTAATTGAAACAAACCTGTAATTAAAATATTACTATGAATATAATATAATTTAAATCATATATATATCCTAGACTCTTTTGTACCACCAGAGAAACATTGGGCTATATGCACTCTAGAGTTTTTTTTCTTCTTAGAAACCTCCCTATCACTCTTTCCCAAGAACTTACTTTCAGTCACTAGAGGCATCCAATTTTTATAAAGTCTTATAAAAATGGAATCAAGGAGTATGCACTCTTTATAAGCTGAATTTTTCTGCTCAATACAATAATTTAAAATGTATTTTTGTCTTCCATATATTAGGAATTTATTCCCTTTTCCCCCACAAAGCAGCATTTATTCCTTATATGTACACACCAAAACTTATTATTAACATTTGCTTTTGAAATTTTTTCCAAATTTGGGATGCTATAAATAAAGGCATGATGAATGTTAATATACACATCTTTGTATGAACATATGCTCTTTCTGTTGAATCATACAGTGTGGAGATGGTAGATATATAGATATTTTCCTTCTACCAAAATTCTTACCAATGTGGTTGCTCTATTTTAAATCCCACCATCAGTGTTTGAGAGTTCCAATTGTTCCGCATCCTTGTCAGCACTGTAATTCAAGATGTTCTGTTATAAGCACATAACAGTATTTCAATTAGATTTGAACTTGCATCTCCATAATGACTAATAATGGTGAGTAACTTTTCACATGCTTATTTATTATCTACATACTCTCGCTAGTGAAATGTCTTTAAAACTTTTGCCATTTCTATTTTGCACTCTTTTTAAAATATATTGAGTTTCAGAGTTCTTTATAAATTATATAATTCCTTATCAGAGATATGGTTTGCATACTCTGGCTTTTCTTTTGAAATATTTAATGTGTTTATTTTTTTTAATATAATTTTTATTTTGATCATAGTGGCTTACATATTGTTGACAATAATATTTTAGGTACATATTTACATAAAATCAGGGGGGATTCCCATCGCCAAATTGTCCTCCCTACACCTCCATTTCTGTCCTACCTCCCATTTCCTTTTCCCTCACCCCAGGGCGGCTAGAATATGTAATGTGTTTATTTTAATGTTGATTAAGTCTTGTTTTTTCCCCTCTTTCATTTTCTGAGTCGAATTTTTAGTATGATAGATAAGAAATTGTTTCTAGGTTTGTGGTCACAAAAATATTTTCCTCTGTGTTTTATGGAAGCTTTAAAATGTTAAGTTTAAGTATATTGGGGTCAGAGAGAGGGCAGGAGTTGGGGATACACATATAAACCCTGGTACAACATGGCACTCCCACAAATTACTAGATGTAAATAACTCTGGAAGCCACTGAGCATCTCTGGATCTGGCCCTAGTAGTTTCCAGTACCACCCAAACTAATGTAATACTACATTCTTGGGCCCTAACATTGAATTGTGCTGCTCTTTTGGCAAATTATCATTGGGAATAGTCTTGGGGTCTCCTGAGCACTGCATGGAAAAGACTCCTCAAATAAAATATAGGTTTGTTATTCCTTAACTTTTTTACTTTGGTGTAATATGTAGATTAATGCTTTTAATGCTTTTAATATTTTTAATATTTTCTGGATATTCAAATGTTCTAGCATCATTTGCTAAGAGGATATCCTTTCTCTAATGTATTATTTTTGCTCCTCTGTAAGAAAAACAACTATGCTATCTATGTTGTTTCATTTTTTAACTTCCTATCTTAATGTTAATCTTAAACCAATTATCACTCTATCTTCATTACTACAGATTACCAATAAATATGGAAATTAAGTAGTATAAATAGTCTTACTTTGTTCTTTAAAAAATGTTTACCCTATATTAGGACCTTTGCATTTCTATACAAATTTAAAATTAATTTGTCAATTTCTAAAATAAAACTTGCTGTGGTTCTAATTGGGATTATGTGGAATCTATCACATAAAATATAAGGAAATTATAACTCTCCCAGGATCCTCTGTAAAATAAAATTTCTGATTATTTTGTTTATTATGAATAAATTTGTGAAATATGCATAAATAATCTATAACTTTCTTTAAAATTTCAAAGACAAACTTTATTACCTAAAGTCTGAAACCTTAGTATTTGCTCTAACATGCATTATTACTTGGGCATTATTTTCCTTTCCAAACTTACTTATTTCTTTTGCTCATTGAATCCTGCTTCCTGTTTTTACCAAATCAAAATCTTTTCTAAACATTACATCTTATTTTAATTTCTGTACTTTTTGTATAAAATAATTTAACTTTTCTTTATTGCAATTTAATGTACACTTCCAGAACTGCATAAGATTGTTTTTCAGTTTCAGCAACATGTGTATAACGTAAATATGCACTTACACAACTATCACCTTCTTAAATTCATTTTTCAGGAAGAGTACAACTATTTTCAAACTGGTTCAAGTGATGTTTTCACAGTTTTTGTGCCCTTCATAGGATCTAGTACATATTTTTAATTTATGAGTGTATACTGAAAAGTATATCCAATTAAATTTCTTTTATTATGCAATTAAAGTCTTTGGTGAAGAGTCATCCTTGCTATCTGCATTGGCATTATTGTGTTTAAAGTAACAGTAATGATATTTCTAGTTATTATATAACATTGACTTTTATTTTTCTATTAAAGTTTGTTTGAGGACTAGGGCTTTGCAACAATAAAAAGTTATGTTTTTCCTACTAGAAAAAAAAAGTAATTATAAAAGTGTCTGGCACAAAGCTAAAAGGGAATCCCTCTCCTTTGCTCCTTTGGCTCCAGTTAACATGGGGTTGTAGACAGGAGGCCGGTTAGCAGTAAGTCTCCTAAGGTGTTGCCAAAGAAGTCCTTAACTAGAGAATAGACTCCTTGTAACAGCCACGCTGAGGAATATGAGTGAAACTGAAAAGAGGCACTCAAATAATTCCCTGTACAACCTCAAAGGGCCACCACAATTCCCCAGTGTTTAAGAGGACCCCCACATCCAGGAAAAAAGATTCCAACCTGTGGAAACAACTCCTCGCCAAAGGCCCCAGTCTCCTCATGGGAGGGACCAGCAGGAAATGCCTCTTTGCCTTGCAGTGCAGTTCAACACTTCAAATTCCCAGAGATATTTTTCTGTGGTTTACATAAAGGTGGGGAAATTCTACTTTGGTCCCACACCTTAAATAATTAGCCTTCCCAGTGGTAAATTTTGCAATTAGACCAAGATGTTTACAGTCAAGTATATGGCATGCATATCTGACAAGAGAACTTTTTCCATAATTCAGGTCTAGAAAAATTATCCTTAACCCAGATGTGAAAGAAAAATAAATTGAGAACATAAAATATTTTAAGTCTAGTTCCAGGTTAGGCCAAACCCAATATTATGGTGAACCAGGGCCCCTCTTTGGAGCAAAGTACTTTCCTGCATGAAGTAAATAATGTCTTCCTAAACATGAAAAGTTACTCTCTAGAGGGTATTTTAGTTGCCTAGAGTCTCTGTAAGATTGGGATTGTTTAGTAAGCTTCAGTTGAAACTTGTTTCTTTTTCCATTTCTCAGGCACTTGTCTAACATTTAGCCAATGCTTTTTCAAAAAATAACAAATGCTCAGTTTTTGTTCCTAACAAATAATACAAACTTGGAGGAAGAAATTTAAATTTTTATAATTTAAAATATATTTATATATTTAATTTATGTAATATTAGTTTGTAATACTATGTATGTCTTAACAGAATAGTTCACACCTCTTCAAATATTTGTTACCAGACCACAACCACCACCAAAGCACCAATATTTCACACCAAAGTCCTTCACACTTCACTCCTTTCCATCTTCATATTTCTGTAATCTCAATTCTTACATGGAAATTCAAGGGATTTTGTTTGTTTTGTGGTCATGCCCAGAGGTGCTTAGGGTTGACCCCTGGCTCTTGGCTCAGGATCACCCCCCTTGTGGGCTCAGAGGATCATAGGGAATTTTTGAGATGAACCTGGGATGACTGCATGCAAGGCAAGAACCCCAACTACTGTACTATAGCTCCAGTCCCACCAAGGATTTATTCTGCTTTGGTTTTCTCTATCCTTAGCTTTAGTTTCTTCATATTTTACATATGAATAAAATTATTAAATATTTATCTTTCTGCTGATTTTTCTTATATTTTGTCCAGTTCCATTTATGTTGTTGCAAATAGACCCATTTTAAAAATAAAAGTAATATTTCATTGTTTATATTTTTATCAACCTTTCTTTGTTGGGTATTCATTTTACTTCCATATCTCTGTTATTATAAAGTTCTGCAAAATATTTTTTAACTAGAATTCAAAGAGTATTGCTTTAAGAGATTGAAAAGCTCGAGGAACAAATACCCATATTTTAAAGCATAAATAGGAATCATTACAAGTGCTCCATTGGCTATTTTTTTTTGATTGGCTATTTTTTTTTACCCCATTTCTGCATTGCAGCACAAAAGCTTATCTAGAGGGGCCGGGCGGTGGCGCTCGAGGTAAGGTGCCTGCCTTACCTGCGCTAGCCTAGGAGACGGACCGCGGTTCGATTCCCCGGCGTCCCATATGGTCCCCCAAGCCAGGAGCGACTTCTGAGCGCATAGCCAGGAGTAACCCCTGAGCGTCACCGGGTGTGGCCCAAAAACCAAAAACCCAAAAAAAAAAAAAAGCTTATCTAGAGTGCCCCAATACTTTTAGCTGTGCTGCTAGCAGAGGTCACATGTCAGGTTACAGTCCTTTCACACATAACATAATATACCAAGGTTTGCACTCCTTTTGTTGTAGAGGGTGCACAGTTGCTAGTGAGTGGGAGGACCACATCTGTTTGAAAAACTCATATGGTTCTTGGGGGACATGCAGATGGACTCTGCACTGCTCATCCACATACTTAACAGTGCTCACCATGTTTATTAGTTGAGAGAGACTAAATGTATAGGATACACATCACCATATTAAAACTTCACACTTGTACACAAATACAAAAGCATACAACTATCTCACGAATAATTTTATATGGCTATCTGGATGTACAGAATGAGATAAAGTTTGTTATTATACTATTAAAATTAGTTCACTTGTTTCTTTTGACTTATTATTTGGGCAGGGGGGACTTTTTAAAGTTCAAACCCAGGACTTCATGGATGTCAAGCATGTGTTCTATGACTGAGTCATATCTTTAGTTCCTTTTCTTATCTTTGAAGTGAAATTACTAGAAACATTTGGATTGGGAATCTAGGTATGTATGACCTGGCAGGCCAAATTTTTCCACTTCTCATTTTATTGGTTTGAATCTAAACCTCAGGTTTGAGTCTAAACCTAAGACATGAGTTTGATCTTTCATCCTATATGGCCTCCTGAGCGTTACTTAGAGACCCCGAACATAAGAAATATAAATAAATTAAAATGCAAAATCTAGTATTATTACTTTTTCATTATATTGGACATGGTTGGGGAAAAA
Organism: Suncus etruscus; assembly: GCF_024139225.1. Classification (NCBI taxonomy): domain Eukaryota; kingdom Metazoa; phylum Chordata; class Mammalia; order Eulipotyphla; family Soricidae; genus Suncus; species Suncus etruscus. The sequence continues at coordinate 40,275,426 of NC_064848.1, forward strand.
TATTTTAGCACAATAAGAATGACCTTACTCTAGGAAATTGCTATGATCTCAACAAAGGAATGTTCCTTTTGATAACTATGTGTTAATAATGTAACTCAACTATTCCTAAAAAAGAATTGTTTTTCTATCCTAATCATGATTAAATACTGGGAAATGGCAGGAGTTTCAAGACCCAGTTTTTGTACTTAACAGATTTATAATTTAGTTAGGGCAATGAGTAGATGAACATATAAAGTTCATAATGAGCTTGGATAGAACAACAGTAGACATAAAATTATAGTGACAAGTGAAAGTTAAATTTTAGCTATCTTCTTAGAAAATAGGGTGTCAACACAAAATCTTAGTAGGTTATTCATGAGATGAGACATGAATTTAAGATCATTGAAAAGTGGAGCTTGGAATGTAGTAGAGATAAAATTGGAAGATAATCAAGTTAGTTCAGAGGCTCATTGTTATCATGGTACAGCTCTAAATGATAGGAATTTGACTTAGGATGATAGTGATAAATGAAGGAATGACAGGTGTAGTATAGTGACTTAGTATTACTATGACATTAATATGAACTCTATCACTAAACAGAATATTTTAATGAAAAATAGAAATCAAGAAGTAAATAATAATAAAATTTGACTGATAGTTGTTGGACTTAATAGTTGTTGGACTTAGGCAAGAGACAGTTGTTAGAAGTGTTATTTATTAAGAAACCCAGCTGTAGGAGGAAAGGCATCTTTGAGGTGTATACTATTTTCATAATCCTCTAGATTTAACTACAATGTATGTCTAGATAAATTGTTAATCTAAACTAGATCACTTAAAGTGTCTAAAATAAAACCATAAAAATGACAATAAAATGAGTATAATTTGGAGTACAATTCTATTTAAGACTTTCTCAATACTATGTACTTTTTGTCAAAACTCCAAAATAATACTTAAAAATTAACGCAAGGGGCCAGAGAGATAGTACAGGAAGTGAGGCACTTAGCTTGTACATGCCAAATCCCCATTCAATCCCTAGCATAGTGTGATCCCTTAAGCATTAATAGGAGTGATCCCTGAGCACAGAGCCAGAAAAATACCCTAAAAATCACAGGGTGTGGCACCCAAACAAATATTACTAAAATAATAAATTAAATAATATTTTACTAGCTAGAGAATTAGTACAGGTTTGAAGATACCAGCTTTGTATTCAGTCAATCCAGGTTCTGACCCCCAAGACACAATACAGAGTCAATGCAATTCCTATAGAAGTACCTGAGTCACTTTTGGGGAGTGGTCCTTTTAGTCCATATTCAATAGTGCTCAGGGATAACTTCTGGTTCTGTGTTCATGGATCACTCCTGGTGCAGCTTGGTGTGACAAATGAGGTGCTGGATCAATCATGTAGTATAAACATGCAACTGAGGTAATCATGTAAGGTAAGCAAACTACCTACATTATTATCACTTGGGCCATAACCGTGATGTTTCTTGAATAGACAAAATGCTATTAAAATTTATGGCAATTGATAAAACATTTGAATAACTAAAGGATTCCTAGAGGAGAAATATTTTTTCCTCAACTTTATATTATACCACAAGCTACAGTAATGAATTTAGTTTGGTACTGGAATAAAGACTATCAGAGCAAAAAAAAATTGAAAGCCCAAAGTTAAATGTTTGTGTATCTGGACAGCTAATCTTTAGCAAAAGAATTGAAAGTATAAAATAAAGACATTACATAGACTGGGGGATAATAATTTCCTGTACTCATCTGGAAAAGGGTTGATATCCAAGATATAGAAAGTGCATTTAAAACTGAACAGGAAAATAATCCAAAACTAGGTAGATAATATAAACAGAAATTTCCTCAGAGATGACGTACAGATCATAAACAAATATATGAAAAAATATTATGCATCACTGACTGTTAGGGAAAATGAAAATCAAAACAACAATGAAATGTAATTCACACCAGTGAAACTGACAAACATCAAAAAGAACCAAAACAAACAGTGTTGGCATAGATGTAGAGAAAAGCATCCCACATTCAGTGATAGTTGAAATGTCCCTTGTTGGAAAACAGTAAGTATGTCTCAAAACAAAACAAAACAAAACAAAACAAAAAAAACAACTAAGAATTTAACTCCATATGGCCCAGCAATTTCTTTTCTTGGCATCTAACTCAAGAAATAAAAACTCTACTTCAAAAAGACATCTGTAATTCTATATTCATTGCTATACTTCACAGTAGGCAGACACTATGTGTCCAAGAACAGATGACTAAATTATAAAAACTAATTGGGGTTAAAGTGATAGTATAGTGAGCAGGGTTCTTGCCTTTCATGTGGCCAAATTGGGTTTGATCCCTGGCAACCCATATGATCCCCCAGAAGAGGTCCTTGAGTATTCAGAGCCAGGAGTAAACCCTGGACACTGCCAAGTGTGCCACCATCCAAGTAAAGAGAGAGAGAGAGAGAGAGAGAGAGAGAGAGAGAGAGAGAGAGAGAGAGAGAGAGAGAAAACTATGGTATATACACATAGTTAAATTCTTCTCAATCATTAAAAATAAAGATAAAATTGGACCCAAGAGATAGTGCTATGGATAAGGTGTATGCCTTGCATGCTGCTGACCTAGGTCAGCGCCAATACCATATATGATTTCCCAAGCACTGCCTAAAAGTGATCCCTGAACACAAAGCCAGGAGTAATACCTGAGTATCACTGGTTGTTATTTATTCCCCACCCCAAAAAAGGATAAAATTATGCAATTTGCCACTATAAGGATGGAACTGGAAGGTGTCTTTTTTTAATTTAATTTAATTTTAATTGCTTTATTTAAGCACTGTGGTTACAAAATTGTGCATTGTTGGGTTTCAGTCATACAATGTACACCATCCTTTACCGTGCATCCTACCTATAACCTATGTCTACTGTTTCCTCCTCCCCACCCCACACTCCCTCCTGTCTCTAGGGCAGGCAATTTGTCTCCCCCCCTTCCTTATTGATACTGTAGTTTGCACTGTTGTACAGGAGGGGTACTTGCTTGTTACTTTCTCCACTTTCAGCAAGAGTTTTTTTCTAGAGTGATCCCTTCCAACTATCATTGTCCTAGTAGACCTTTTTTTTTTTTTTTTTTTTTGGTTTTTGGGCCACACCTGGTAGTGCTCAGGGGTCACTCCTGGCTGTCTGCTCAGAAATAGCTCCTGGCAGGCATGGGGGACCATATGGGACACCGGGATTCAAACCTAGTAGATCATTTTCTACTCTAACTGCAAGTCTCAGTTCTTTTTGAAGAGCTGTCTACTCTAGGCTGAGCCTCCTGGTCCTTATCTCTATTGACTATGGATATTACTACCATACTATCTCTTATTTTTCTTATATCCCACAAATGAGTGAGATTATTCTATGTGTATGCAGGATAACTGGAGGGTTTCATGCTGAGTAAAGTCAGACAGGAAGGGCAAGACAATACTTTTTCTTTATATGTAAGGTATAAAGAAACATAATAAGGAAATAAAATATGCCCCAAAACAACCAAATATACAGATTTAGATTTAGCATGATGAGGAGATAATGAATTGAAGAGTGGGGCTGGTTAAATGGGGCACCCTGATACATGGTGGCAGAAAACAGACACTCTGGTGGAAAGTGTAGTGTTGGAACACTGTAGTCATGAAACTATATTATTGATAGTATTACCTAAAATAAATAGTACAGTGATTGCACAGGATTCACCTGAGTTTGATCCCATGTACACCACTCCACAAAGTCCATTGAGCTCATAAGACTGATCTCTGGGGGACCAGTGAGGTAGTACAACTAGTAGGGCAGTTGCCTTGCACTGGCTGACCTGGGTTCCATACCCAGCATCTCATAGTTCCCTGAGCCTGCCAGGAGCGATTTCTGAGTGCAGAGCCAGTAATAACCCCTGAGTGCTGCCAGGTGTGACTCCCAAAACCAAAACTAACCCCCCCCCCCAAAAAAAATAAGGTAACCTGTGAGCAACTCTGGGTATGGTCCCAAAGACAAAAGACAAAAAAAAAAAATATCCCTGGGCACAGAAATAGGATTAAACCCTTAGTAAAGCATGATTTGGCCCCTAAACCAAAATTAAAAAAAAAATTTTTAACATACAATATGGAACCTAGATTTTAGGTACTGGTTTTGGAATTCCTTCCTTGTCCTATTCTTTTTCTCATAAGTTTTGATCAGGGAAGCTGGTTTTCTCCTGGCATTTCAAAGAGCAGTACTTCGTTTCCTAAAGGTGAAAAAAAATTTTTTTGAGAAAAATACTTTTTGTTTAGTTTTAACCAAATGTTTTGCTGAAAGTGCTTTTATGCTGGCTGAAATCTAGACAAAGAAAACTTTTATACAAAATAAACAAAATAGAAATCACTGAGCCAAAATTTCTTTACAGACCATGTTCCTTAGGCTATTTCTGAGAAGTTATTTATGGACGGCTGTTTATCCCCTGGAGGCTGACTTCATCTCTTGGTGTGGTGAAACGAGTCTGTGTTAGTACAGTGGTCTGCCACCTCTGGGAATGGCTGAATGTCAAATATTTACCCCTGTGGGATTAAACAGAAATCAGAAATGTACAGAGAAAATAGAAATCCAATCCAGTGTCCTTGGGAATTAGTAAGATTTCACAGTAAATAATTTTTATAGAAAAAAAAACAACTGATAGGTCAGTATAACTTTTTATTGGAATTGGGGAAAAACCCTTTGAAATAAAAAGTTATTTCAAGCAGAAGGGTATTTCCATCTTAATCCTTTCTCAGTGGTGACACCCATCCTATTCTCTCACCTGGCTCAGAACCAAGCCCAGAGGGAGAGGTTCTAAAATTTTATTTATTTATTTTTTAATTGAAAACGGATGCTGCACCTTGTTTTCTGTGCCTGCATTTTTCATTAAAAAGAGAGAGAGAGAAGAGGAAAGACATTTAACCAAGTATTAGCTTTATACCTCTGCAACCTTATAAAACCTAGGAATAAAAATTGGCATTCAGCTTTATTAAAGATAGTTACACTGAAAAAAATCAAGAAACTCTCAGAGAAGTATATTGTTTTCCCTAGACTTTTAATTTCAAACAGTGTGCCTGCCTCACACATGAAGCCCCCAAGTGAAGTTTTCCTTTGGCATTATATATCCTGCATTGTCAGAAACAAAGCTTCATTTAAAAGGCTAAGTCAAATAAACCCAGCCACAAAAGGACTTATAAAATAATCACAGTCATGAACAGCAAGGAAAGAGGACAGCCACTAAAACCATAAAGGGAATACTTCGGGGGATGACGGTGCTTTAAATAAAGTTCACATGAGCTGTGTAATATAAGATGCTTTTAAAATTCAGAGGATAAAGTGCAGACGAGTTTGTGCATTTCTCTTTCATTTGACAAATCTTTTGGTATTGGGTCTGGATTACATGCCCAAGAATGTGTGCGAACAGAGTAGGAAAGTTTGCTTTGGTTCTATTTTCTACTTTTAAGCTTTTCATTATCAAAGGCAAGAACCATTCATTCTCCCTCAGAGGGAGATGGAAATGATACAAAATTATTATTTGATTTGCCCAATCTCGGAACTAGTTTAAAATACTGCCTAAGAAATATATCCGAAATTGGGGACATTGGGAACCACAGACTGCTGCAATGAATTCTGACCCCTGCAAGAATGATAGTGTTTGGATGATGGTTCATTACGTGAAATTTAGTAGTAAATAGTCAGACTCTTTGGAGGTTGTATAGTTTGACAAGGAGAATAAAATTATAAACAGGTATAACTTTTGACCATTTTAAAAAATATAAGCCCCTGCAGAACTAGAGAACTATGTGTCCCAAGGCACTCTCTAAGCTTCATACCGTCCAGAGAGCAGGGGAGCAGTTTACAAAGTAAGCTTTGTTTTAATTACTGTTGCAAAGTGCCCTGCCATTACCTCCTCCTTTCCATTAGTTTATAACACACACACACACACACACACACCACAGAAATCAAAAGAAAAGTACTAAGATTTTACAAAGCGTTTCCAGATTGACACCACACACATACACACAGAGAGAGCAAATATGCAAATGACAGAGAGAAGAGAGAGACAGAGACAGAGAGAGACAGAGACAGAGACAGAGAGACAGAGACACAGAGAGACAGAGAAAGAGAAACAGAGAGAGAGAGACAGAGAGAGAGACAGAGAGACAGAGAGAGAGAGAGAGAGAGAGAGAGAGAGAGAGAGAGAGAGAGAGAGAGAGAGAGAGAGAGAGAGAGAGAGAGAGAGAGAGAGAGAATCCACAGAAACGAAAAGGACAGGGTTTAAAATGCCTTTGCAGGGTTCCGGAGCAACGCAAGCTGTAAGGCCTCTGCATTGCCCACACTACCCTAGGTTCGATCCCCGGCGTTTCATATGATCCCCAAGCCAGGAGTGATTTCTGAGCACATAGCCAGGAGTAACCCCTGAGCATCACCGGATGTGGTCCAAAAACCAAAAAAAAAAAAAAAAAAAAAAGCTTTTGCAGACTACAGAAAAACTGTTGCTGCCAGCTTCAGGGATGTCCAAAGATTAAGAATAGTCTCATTCATCTATGGGTTTTTTTTTTTTTCGGTTGACTTTTTTTTTATCTTTATTTAAACACCATGATTACAAACATGATTATAGTTGTATGATTACATGATTACAGTCATGTAAAGAACACCCCTCTTCACCAGTGCAACATTCCCACCATCAATTTCCCAGATTTCCCTCCTCCCACCCCCCTACACCTGTACTCGAGACAGGCTTTCTACTTCCCTCATTCATTCACATTGTTATGATAGTTTTCAGTGTAGTCATCTCTCCAACCGCACTCATCACTCTATGTGATGAGCTTCATGTCCTGAGCTGCACCTACCAGCCCTCATCTCTCTTGTCTTTGAGATACTTTTAAAAATGCCTTTCATTTATTGTAAAGCCCATAGATGAGTGAAACCATTCTGCATCTTTCTCTCTCCCTCTGACTTACTTCACTCAGCATAATAGATTCCATGTACATCCATGTATAGGAAAATTTCATGACTTCATCTCTCCTGATGGCTGCATAGTATTCCATTGTGTATATGTACCACAGTTTCTTTAGCCACTCATTTGTTGAAGGGCATCTTGGTTGTTTCCAGAGTCTGGCTATTGTAAATAGCGCTGCAATGAATATAGGAGTAAGGAAGGGATATTTGTATTGTATTTTTGTGTTCCTTGGGTATATTCCTAAGAGTGGTATAGCTGGATCGTATGGAAGCTCAATTTCCAGTTTGTGAAGGAATCTCCATATCGCTTTCCATAAAGGTTGTACTAGACGGCATTCCCACCAGCAGTGAAAAAGAGTTCCTTTCTCTCCACATCCCCACCAGCACTGCTTGTTTTCCTTTTTTGTGATGTGTGCCAATCTCAGTGGCGTGAGGTGGTACCTCATAGTATTTTTGATTTGCATCTTTCTGACGATTAGTTATGTTGAGCATCTTTTCATGTGCCTTTTGGCCATTTGCCTTTCTTCTTTTTCAAAGTGTCTGTTCATTTCTTCTCCCCATTTTTTGATGGGGTTAGTTGTTTTTTTTCTTGTATAGTTCTGTCAGTACCTTGTAAATTTTGGATATTAGCCCTTTATCTGATGAGTATTGGGTGAATAATTTCTCCCACTCAGTGGGTGGCCTTTGTATTCTGGGCACCATTTCCTTTGAGATGCAGAAGCTTCTCAGCTTAATATATCTCTGTTTCCACTTGTTTGGAAAGTGCTGTCTCCTCCTTAAAGATGCCTTTAGTCTCAATGTCCTGGAGTGTTTCACCTACATGTTGTTCTATATACCTTATAGTTTCAGTTCTGAAATCAAGGTCTTTAATCCATTTGGATTTTACCTTTGTACATGGTGTTAGCTGGGGGTCTGAGTTTGCTTTTTTGCAAGTGGCTAACCAGTTGTGCCAACACCACTTGTTGAATAGGCTTTCCTTGCTCCATTTAGGATTTCTTGCTCCTTTATCAAAAACTAGGTGGTTATATGTCTGAGGAAACTTCTCTGAGTACTCAAGCCTATTCCACTGATCTGAGGGTCTTTATTCCAATACCATGCTGTCCTTAAAATTGGGGAAAGTAATGCCTCCCATATTCCTTTTCCCAAGGAGTGCTTTAGCTATTCGAGGTTGTTTGTTGTTCCAGATGAATTTCAGAAGTATTTGATCCACTTCTTTGAAGAATGTCATGGGTATCTTCAGAGGAATCGCGTTAAATCTGTACAATGCTTTTGGAAGTATTGCCATTTTAATGATGTTGATCCTGCCAATCCATAAGCAAGGTATGTGTTTCCATTTCTGCGTGTCCTCTCATTTCTTGGAGCAGTGTTTTGTAGTTTTCTTTGTATAGATCTTTCACATCTTTAGTCAGGTTGACACCAAGATATTTGAGTTTGTGTGGCACTAATGTGAATGGGATTGTTCTCTTAATGTCCATTTCTTCCCTATCATTATTAGTGTATAAAAAGGCCATTGATTTTTTGTGTGTTAATTTTGTAGCCTGCCACTTTGCTATTTGAATCTATTATTTCTAGAAGCTTTTTGGTAGAGTGTTTAGGGTTTTCTAAGTAGAGTATCATGTCATCTGCAAACAGTGAGAGCTTGACTTCTTCCTTTTCTATCTGGATTCCCTTGATATCTTTTTCTTGCCTAATCGCTATAGCAAGTACTTCCAGTACTATGTTGAATAGGAGTGGTGAGAGAGGACAGCCTTGTCTTGTGCCAGAATTTAGAGGGAAGGCTTTTAGTTTTTCTTCATTGAGGATAATGTATGCCACTGACTTCTGGTAGATGGCTTTGACTATATTGGGAAAGGTTCCTTCCATTCCTATCTTGCTGAGAGTTTTGATCAAGAATGGGTGTTGAACCTTATCAAATGCTTTTTCTGTGTCTATTGATATGACCATGTGATTTTTATTTTTTTTTTTTGTTGTTTATGTTGTGTATTATATTGATAGATTTACGGATGTTAAACCAACCTTGCATTCCTGGAATGAAACCTACTTGATCAAAGTGAATGATCTTCTTGATGAGGCACTGGATCCTGTTCGCCAGGATTTTGTTGAGGATCTTTGCATCTGTGTTCATCAGGGATATTGGTCTGTAATTTTCTTTTTTGGCAGCATCTCTATCAGGTTTTGGTATTAAGGTGATGTAGGCTTCATAAAAGCTATTGGGAAGTGTTTCTGTTTTTTCAATTTTATAAAAGAGCCTGGCCAGGATTGGTAGTAGTTCCTCTTGAAAGGTTTGAAAGAATTCATTCGTGAATCCATCAGGGCCTGGGCTTTTGTTTTTGGGCAAATTTTTGATTACAGTTTTAATTTCCTCAATAGTGATGGGGGTGTTTAGATATGCTACATTTTCTTTATTCAACCGTGGAAGGTTATATGAGTTCAGAAATATATCCATTTCTTCCAGGTTCTCATATTTAGTGGCATAGAGTTTCTCAAAGTATTCTCTGAATACCCTTTGAATCTCTGCAGTATCTGTAGTGATCTCCCCCTTTTCATTTCTAATACGCATTATAAAGTTTCTCTCTCTCTTTTGCTTTGTGAGTTTTGCCAATGGTCTATCAATCTTGTTTATTTTTTCAAAGAACCAACTTCTGCTTTCGTTGATCTTTCGGATTGTTTTTAGGGTTTCCAATTCGTTGATTTCTGCTCTCAGCTTTGTTATTTCCTTCTATCTCCTTATTTTTGGGTCCTTTTGTTGAGCACTTTCTATTTCTATTAGCTGTGTCATTAAGCTACTCAGGTAAGCTCCTTCTTCCTTCCTCATGTGTGCTTGCAAAGCTATAAAATTTCCTCTCAGTACTGCTTTTGCTGTGTCCCATAAGATCTAATAGTTTGTGTCTTTATTGTCATTTGTTTCCAGGAACCTTTTGATTTCCTTCTTGATTTCATCTCGGACCCACTGGTTATTCAGTATGAGGCTGTTTAATTTCCAGGTGTTAAATTTTTTCTTCTGTGTCCCTTTGCAGTTCACATCTAACTTCAGAGCCTTGTGGTCAGCAAAGGTAGCTTGCAAAATGTCTATCTTTTTTATTTTATGGAGGTATGTTTTATGTGCCAGCACGTGATCTTTCCTGGAGAATGATCCATGTACATTGGAAAAGAATGTATATCCAGGTTTCTGAGGATGGAGTGCCCTATATATATCTACTAGGCCTCTTTCTTCCATTTCTCTTTTCAAGTCTAGTATATTTTTGTTGGGTTTCCATTTGGTTGACCTATCAAGTGTTGACAAGCCTGTGTTGAGGTCTCCCACTATTATTGTATTATTATTGATATCCTTCAGATTTGTCAACAATTGTATTAAATACTTTGCTGGTCCCTCATTGAGCGCATATATGTTTAGGAGAGTGATTTCTTCTTTCTGTACAAATCCCTTGATTAGTACATAATATCCATCTTTGTCTCTTACAACATTTCTGAGTATAAAGTTTGTGTCATCTGATATTAGTATGGCCACCCCCGCTTTTTTAAGGGTGTTGTTTGCTTGAATGATTTTCCTCCAGCCTTTGATTTTGAGTCTATGTTTATTCTAACTATTCAGGTGTGTTTCTTGTAGACAGCAGAAGGTTGGCTTCAGTTTTTTGATCCATTTCGCCACTCGGTGCCTCTTAACTGGTGTATTTAGTCCATTGACATTGAGAGAAATAATTGTCATGGGGTTTACTGCCATCTTTGTGTAGATGTTTGGTGTGTTTTTTGTTCTGTATTGTCTTTAGAATAGATCTTTCAGTTTTTCTTTTAAGGCTGGTTTTGAGTCTGCAAAATTTTTGAGCTGTTATTTACCTGTGAAACCATGTATACATCCTTCAAACCTGAAAGTAAGTTTTGCTGGGTGCAGTACTCTTGGCAAAGCATTTATTTCATTGAGTTTTGCCACTATATCCCACCACTGCCTTCTGGCCTTGAGTGTTTCTGGTGACAGGTCTGCTGTAAATTTCAAGGATGCTCCCTGGATTGTAATTTCCCTTTTCGATCTTACTGCTTGCAGTATTCTATCTCTATCTGTGGGTTTCATCATGGTGACTAGGATGTGTCTTGGGGTGTTTCTCCTGGGGTCTTTTTTAGCTGGTACTCTTCGGGCATGCAGGATTTGGTCACATGTTTTCTTTAGCTCTGGTAGTTTCTCTGTGATGATGTTCTTGACCATTGATTCTTCCTGAAGATTTTCTTTTTGGGTCTCTGGGACTCCAATGATTCTAAAGTTGTTTCTGTTGAGCTTATCAAAGACTTCTATTTTCATCTGCTCATATTCTTTGAGTAACTTTTCCATTGTCTGATCCTTTGATTTAAGGCTTTTTTCCAATCTCTTCTGCTGTGTAAAGTTGTAATGCATCTCATCTTCTAAAGCACTAATTCTATCCTCAGCTGCTTTTAACCTGTTGGAAAGCTCATCCATTATGTTCTTCAATTCGTCTACTGAGTTTTTCAGACCTGTTATCTGACCTGATATTTCAGTTTGGAGTTTTCTGATTTTTATCTTCATATTCTCTTGATTTTTATTAGTGTTCTGATTTATACTTTCTTTGATTTCTGTGAACAACCTCCATATTTCTTCTCTAAACTCCATTTCTGAAAGACTGCTTAGATAGTTGGCCATTGTTGGGTCATCTGAGTTTCCATCTTCATTCTTTATGGTTGAAGTTGGTCTGCGTAGTCTCCCCATTGTCACACTTACGCTGTGGGTTTTTCTACGTGTTGTGGTGGTACTAATTGGCTAGGTGGAGTGCGCGACTGCGGCGCTCCTCTGCTTCTACCCCTTATAGGTGGGCTTAAGGGGGCCAGCAGAGTCAGCTTTATCCGCAACTCCGGCCCCCAAACACTCACCTCAGCCGAGGCAAGCCATCAGGGGATGAATGCCAGAGAAGATCAAAGTTCCCAGGTTGATGCAAGCCCAGGGAAGCCCCAAAATGTCTGCCAACATCTATGGGTTTTAAGAAAAATAAAAGATGTTATTGCAACAATCCTCAGAGACAAAGAGAGGAGATCTGGAACATCCAGCTTACTTCATGAAGCTCACCACAAAGAGTGGTGAGTGCAGTTAGAGTAATAACTACACTGAGAACTATCATAACCATATATAATGAATGAGGGAACTGGAAAGCCTGTCTAGTGTACAGGTGTGGGTGTGGTGGGGAGGAGGGAGATTTGGGACATTGATGATGGGAATGTTGCACTGGTGAAGGGGGGTGTTCTTTACATGACTGAAACCTAATCACAACCATGTTTGTAATCAAGATGTTTAAATAAAGATATTATAAAAAGACAATCTTTATTTCATCTTTCCTTAGAGCTTCATAGTATTTCATTATGTATATATGCTACAACTTCTTTATTTATATATTCCTTATACGTAACAGTTGTTTTTATATTTCTGACCCCCAGAACTGCTCTGATTCTCAGAGCTGATTCATTTCTATTAGTTCTCAGAAGAGAAGTAAAATAACCTGTGATTGATTTACTTCTAATCGTTTACAAGAAGGAAAGAGAAATTTTTTTAACAAATGACTTTATTAGGAATCACTCCATACCACAGAATTATTGTTGGGCAAAAAATATTCCTGCATTCTTTTATGCTCTTATGATTAGAACATAATTAAGTTCACAGAAAACTTTATTAATGTATATCAAAGAATAATAATTACATATGCACGCATAAAAAAATAACACTAAATTCTTTCCCTCTTCCTTCACCCCAAAGTGGAGCAACTCATTTAAATAATAGGAAACATTTGATTTAAGGTGACAAAATACAGAAAATTGAAAAAAGAAATTGAAGAAGTTAGAATTTGATCTCCATGGCCTGTTTTGGAGGAGGGTGGAGAAAAATAAAGGCTCAATGGAGCGAGTAAAGGATGATGTGCCAGCTTTTTACTCATCATTAGAAAGCTTTATTGGTTCCAGGGTAAGTCTGAAAATTTTTAAAGAGATGGATATGTAGAAGTAATACCTAAAAGGAAAATAAAAGTTAAAATCGTGGGGGGTGAGTAAGAAGTACAATGAAAGAAATGATAGAGTTTAAAATTAATGATTTAAGTTTAGGAAAGAAAAGCATTTGTTTTTAAGCAATTAGCAAAAATTCCAAGCTCAAGTATTTAATTAATTGTTCTTGGGGTTTTCTGTGTTTCTCCTTTCCCCTTTTTATTTTCAGTGTTGTACCCATACTCAAATGCTATTCTTTTTTCTTTTCTTTTTTTTCTTTTTTGGATTTTGGGCCACACCCGACGTTGCTCAGGGGTTACTCCTGGCTGTCTGCTCAGAAATAGCTCCTGCCAGGCACGAGGGACCATATGGGACACCAGGATTTGAACCAACCACCTTTGGTCCTGGATCGGCTGCTTGCGAGGCAAACGCCGCTGTGCTATCTCTCCGGGCCCTCAAATGCTATTCTTAACTTGCACTAGAAATCTTTTTTTAATTAAAAAGAGTCTAATGGAACATCAGTTTCAGTAAAGTTTTGAATTCATGACTTATTGGATCGCTAGATTATAATGTCTATGAAGATAGAGTAGAGACAGTTTATGGCCAGTGACTGAGAATAATTCTGTCAACCCTCATGGAGGAAACAATCTTCAGAGATTCTTACCTTAGCTTCCTCTTTCCCTACACATTCCCTTATAAAATTTAAAATACCCGTAAGGCTTACTTAGCATTAGGTAAAAATTTGTTTTCATCTGCCCTTCTTCCTATGATTCCTAAACAATAAATGTCCTACTTGGAGGACCTCAGTCCTTGAGGTGGTGAGCTCCCTGACCTTGACATCTTAAAGATATGAGCTTTGTCTCTCTTATATCTGTTCATGGCACCAGTGCTTCAAGTGCATTCACCCAGGGCTAGTCTCTAGCAATTACCTTATGTTTATATGATGCAAAAGAAACTTGATATTTCCACATTAGTAAATGAAAATTTTGTGTGCTAAGTATTATTTATTGACAGTTTTTATCTTTTAGTAAATGTCTCTTCTATATTAATATCTTTAATTAAACACCTTGATCACAAATATGATTGTAGTTCACCTTGATTACAAATATGATTGTAGTTGGGTTTTACTCATGTAAAGAACACCCCCTATCACCAGTGCATCATTCCCATCACCAATACCCCAAATCTCACTCCTCCTCACCCCACCCCTGCCTATACTCAAGACAGGCTTTCTACTTCCCTCATTCATTCACATTGTTATGATAGTTCTCAATGTAGTTATTTCTCTAACTGCACACTTAGCTTTCCTCTATCATATATTTGCTGCTGAGAAGTGTAATGAAAACTTGATAAATGTACCTTTGTAAGCCACTTTTTCCTATTTCTAATAGTCCGTTCACAATTAACAATTTGCTTCCACCAAAACAAAAATCATCCCTGGTTTCTTTGTACATGTTTGTTTACAACTTGATTTCACCCAAAATAGAGAGTTTCCTACTTATCTTGTTTTACAGGTCTCAGGCATGCCTGGGTGAAACAGGATAAGCCTTCTGTCCCTATTCCCTTGCACGGGGTGGTCTCTGTAATCAATAAAAAGTGATGTTCTGGTAGGCAGCTCTCTCTCTCTCTCTCTCTCTCTCTCTCTCTCTTTCTCTCTCTCTCTCACTTAATGAGACGGAAAGCTACCTGACCATGTGTGATTCATCGTCCCTGCCTGGTTTGGATTACTTCCTGCAGAAACCCTTTTCTAGATCCTTTTTTCCCAGGTGGGATCACAGCATGTGGAGCTTTTATACCTGATGCCTGAACAGGGATGTGAGAAGAAAGACCTCAACAACAGCGAATGATATGATCCCTTTGTGAACTAGGACCACAAACCCCTCATGGATTAGAGTCATAATCCCCTGGTTGATTAAGGACATAGCCTTAATCATAATATTGTTCTAGCTTTGAAATGAAGGTACTAAGCATTTTACCATACTATTCATTTATCTTGGTGGAGAGGTGACATACATGATGGGCAACTTGATGTAACTCTTAGGCAGCTTGATGTTACTCTTGTGCTTTCACAGGCCAATAATTCATTGCTCACCACTGGTGCTAAATCAGAGAAATAAATATCTTCCAGGACTCGTACATCAGATGAGGAAGACAGTGATCATAAGCCAGCTACTATCTCTTCTGACTCAGAGTCTGAAAATGGCTCAGTAAAAATGCCCACCAATCTTCCTTCACTGAAGCTCCATAAAGACTGCTCTTAACATAGCTCCAGGTGAAGCTCACAATGAACTTGTGTTTTGCTGTTCCTCCATCAACCCATCTGGAAAATAATCAGCCTCCATCTTATGAGGGCTTGAAGATAGAATCACTCAGCTGGTTTCAAAAGGCCTGTGCATCATATGGATCAACGTCCCTGTACTGTACTGAGTACCTTATAGGCTGAAGTGAGAATATGCTTTGGAATCCTCAGAATTTTCATACAATTGCTAGGTCCTGCCTAAGCTCTTGTGCTACTCTAGTGAAGATCCTAGATAGCATATGTAGGCTTGGAAAAAGATTGTGTTGATGCTGAATTTAAAGGGAGTTATTTGAGGGTTTTTCAGGGAAGTTCCAAGTTATATGCAGAATTTCTGGGGGAAACTGACAGATGCATTTCAGAGGCAGGTGACTGGAAAGAAACACAGCATCATCTAATAAGCCAATTAGCCTTTGAGAATGCTAATAAAGTTTTCCAGGTAATCTTTTACCCTATCAGAGAGAAAGAGAGAAAGAGAGATGATGTTAAGGGGTACCTGAGAGCATATTGAAATTTGGTTCAATTAAACATTAGGCATTTATTCATGCTGCTGAGGTTTATTTAGTACAGAAGTGAGCACAGGATAATTGAGGTGGGTCAGCCTATTTCAGCATGAATACAGAACATTTATCAATACCACCTTTTTAAGGGCACCACCTGAACTTTGTCCAAGATGTAGCAAGGTAAAACATTGGGTTAGAGAGTGCCACTGGTCTGGTAAGCTAATGTCAAGAAACTAGAGAGGAGGCCAACCCCAGGCTTCAAAAGTTCAGGGTAAATGTTTTCACTGTGGTAACTCCTGAGGCTCAAAAGAAATTTGATTTTTTTTTATAGACAGCCCCCTCAATTCTATCTTTCTAGGTTTAACCTGGAAGAAAAAGTATGTTTGCTGCTCTTTGTTATCTCCCACTCTATTTATATAATAGGCAGCACACCCTTGTGCAATATTTTGAGTTTATAGTTGCCCTGATAATTAAAGGGAGACTGTTGGCACATGACCTACTGGGCTCTGATCCCCATGTCATAGTCCTGCCCATTCCAAAAAATTAATTGAACTTTTTCTGCCCCTCAGTGAAGGTCTTCAAAGAACTTTAGTCAATTTCTTAGGAGAAATTCCCTTCCCATTACCTGGTTGGAAAAGCCTGGGATTTTTTGTTAAGAAAGATGCATTTTGTGATTTCTTCCATAATTCTTTCTTCTCTTACTCCTAATGCTCCAATATTTTAAATAGATGGCTCTTCATCAGGGAAAAGTGGCACGACTGGCTCCTTAATGCCCACAACAATGTCAATAAATTATAAATTTGCCTAACAAGTGAAACTTGTCATATTTATTTATTTATTTATTCATGTGTCAGGCCCATGTAATGTGGTGAGTGACTCAGCATATGTGGTGAGCCTTTTCCCTGGAATTGTCCTTTCTCCCTAAATGCCCACAACCATGTGGTTCAACAATTACTTCCACAAATACAAATCCTCTTACAATAATGTTCTGAAACCATTTTTTTTGTGGTTTTTGGGCCACACCCGGCAGTGCTCAGGGGTTATTCCTGGCTCCGTGCTCAGAAATTGCTCCTGGCAGGCATGGGGGACCATATGGGACGCAAGGATTCGAACCGATGACCTTCTGCATGAAAGGCAAACGCCTTACCTCCATGCTATCTCTCCGGCCCCCTGAAACCATTTTTATCACTCAATATATTCTGGCCTCTTTAGGCCTAGGGCTCAAGGAAATATAACTGCAGATTGCCTAGTGACTCCTGTTTTAAATCACCTGTAGAAGAGCATTAAGCCTTACACACAAACACCTGCCACCATCAGGTGCATTGTTGCATTCCATAGAGGCAAGCCAGACAGATTGTTCATGCATCTAATTTCTGTACTCCATTGCTTTTCATGTAGCTGAGATAACCAAAGAGAACTGCAGACACATAAATTATGGAAATAGATGTTATGCATGTTAAGCTTTCCCTAAATAACCATATTTTTATATAGTAGTTGACACTTATTCTCATTTTATATGGGTTGTCTCTATGACTAAGAGCTAAAGCTGTGTTTTTCTGTCATGGGTATTTGCCATATCATCACATCAAATAATGGCCCAGACTACATTAGTAAAACTTTTTAATCATTATGCAAAGAATGGCAAATCAAACATGTCACTGGCAACCATTATAATCCTTATGGACAAGACATCATTGAACATCCTCACAAAACCCTCAAAACTTAATTATTAAAACACAGAAAAGGAGGTGTGCCACCACTTGACTTCTTATCCTTAACATTTTCACTAAACTTCTTGAATTTGTCCCCAAGGAGAGCCCCACACAGCTGCCAGAAGAGAAGTAGTACAGTCTGAAAAAACAACTAACTTACTTACTTGGGTAAAATTGACAAAGAATGTATAACATGTAATCTCCTAATTTGAGGAAAGGATATGCTATACTTCTAAAGATGACAGCCGCATCAAGAAACTCTGGATCTCATTCTGCCTCATCAGAAGTAGAAGTAGAATTCTTGCAAATGATAATTCCAAGCCACAGATTCCTGGAGTGTGGGATAAGGAACCCTCCAAGCTGAAGGATTCTCACTCCTCTCCAGATCTAATGCAGGCTATTCAAGAGGAAGGAAAAAATGAAACCAATGGCAATTGGTATACCAAGCCAATATGTCACCCTAAAACAGAGATTCCAAGGCTTAGAAATAATCAGATTTAATCAGATTCAAAATTTCCATCTTGTTTTGGGGGCAACTGGTCCAAGTCTCACTGATCTTCATAACTTAGGAAACTCTTGTTATGTGAACTCAATATTGTAGTGCCTGTGTAATGGTCCATGTTTGGCTGATTATTTCTACCAAAACTATCACCAGGATAATTTTAACAGTTGGAATCCATTGGAGCACAGAGGTAAAGTGGAAGAAGAATTTGGTCTGACTATGAAAGCCCTGTGAGAAAGTGTAGGTATACCAGCTCAAAACACTTTAGGATAATCTTTGGGAAGATCAATGACCAATTTTCAGGATACAGTCAGCAAGATTCATATGAACTACTTCTATTTCTAATTAATATTCTCCATGAAGATATAAATAAAGCTCATAATAAGAAAAGATATAAGAAGAAAAATAATGATCATCTCTATGACTTAAAAGCTGCAGAGCCTTCTTGGCAGAAACACAAGCAGCTCAATGCATGTATTATGGTTATGCGTTTTTAGGGTCAGGTAAAGGTCTACATCAAATGCCTCACCTGTCTCAAAAAGTCTCAGACATTTGAGACTTTTATGCATCTTTCTCTGCCACTGGCATCCACAAATTACAGAATTGTCTAAAGTTATTTAAAAACAAAAACAAACAAAACAAAACAAAAAATACCCTGATAGTTAACAACAAATTTTAATGCAGTCACTGTAGAGTTCAGTGAGATTCTCTAAGGAGGATAGAAATTTGGAAGTTACTTGGGCTGGAGCCATAGCACAGCAGTAGGACATTTGCCTTTCATGTAATTCCTAAAAGTCTATTTTTCAGTTTAAACATGTCTGCAAAAACTAAAGTTTTTGTTTACTGACATATACTGGAAAGAAACTTGTATGCTCTGGACACAAGCTAAAGTGCTCAGTACTCTTACTTTTATTACAGTGCTTATTATAAGGATGTTTAGCAACTTATAAAAAAAAGATGGAACTGATTTCATGATATGCTTAATACAAGATGTGGAAAAGCCTATTTTTTGATAAATATGTATGCATAATCTTACCTATGTTGCTTTTATAGCCAAGTCTACCCTCATGAGCAGTGATTCCTATGAATTATCTATTACAGTAATTGGCTTAAAATTTCCTCACTACCTTACTTGCCAACTTTATATTTATGAAGCACTTTAACACATTCTCATTACCACCATAGATGGGTCAGTTTTATAACTATAACTTATTGATAAATCAATTGTGTATGTTTCCCACCCCTCCTACAACTCAGCAAAAACGTTTCTATTGTGTCTCTATGCTCACTTGTTCAAGATTTGTGCTTTCCCTATTAAATCTCTTTACCCCTACAGTTCAACATCCCTTGTGTCCTGAAACACCATCCCACTCCCACAAGCCTGTACTGCTGCACCCTTTCAACCTCTAGTCTCCATGAACTATTGCATTAAACCAGAATTGGCTTTTCCAGTGGGAACTGGTTCAGGTACTGGCCTTGGCCAGTGACTCCATCCAGCAGCTGTAGGACATTTCCACTGCCTCCCTGATTGCCACCAACTGACAGATTACCTCATTAACTGAAGCAGTAATCAAGATTCTACCCATTTGGATTTATTCAACAGACAGCAGAAAATATATGTATTTCTTTTCTTTCTTTCTTTCTTTTTTTTTTGGAAAATGCCCTACCTAATATGTGGCTCTGACTCTACCTTTTAACTTTATTATTGTATTTTTTAAAATATCTTTAAGCACCATGATTACAAACATGTTTGTAGTTAGGCTTTAGTTATAAAAAATAATACCCCCCTTCACCAGTGCAACCTTCCCACCACCAATGCCTCTCTACCTCCTCCCACCCCTGCCTATATTCAAGACAGACATTCTATTTCACTCACTCTCTCACTCACTCACTCACTCACTCACTCACTCTCTCACTACCGTTGTTATAATAGTTGTCAGTGTAGTTATTTATCCAACTGCAGTCACTACTCTTTGTGGTAAGCTTCATATCATGGGCTGGTCCTTCCAGCTCTCATTTCTCTTGTCTCTGGGTATTATTACAATAATGTCCTTTATTTTTCTTAAATCCCACAGATGAGTGAGAATATTTTGTCTATCTTTCTCCCTTTGACTTATTTCACTAATTTAATAGTTTCCATGACCATCCATGAGTAGGAAAATTATATGACTTCATTTTTCCTCATGGCTCCATAGTATTCCATTGTATATATGTACCACAGTTTCTTAGGAACTCATCTGTTGTTAGGTAACTAGGTTGTTCAGATTCTGGCTATTGTAAACAGTGCTGCAATGAATATAGGTGTGCAGAAGGTACATGTGTATTTTTTTGGGGGGCACACCCTGTGACGCTCAGGGGTTACTCCTGGCTATGTGCTCAGAAGTTGCTCCTGGCTTGGGGGACCTTATAGGATGCCTGAAGATCGAACTGTGGTCTGTCCTAGGCTAGCGCTGGCAAGGCAGACACCTTACCTCTAGTACCACCGCGCCAGCCCCTACATGTGTATTTTTAATGTGAATTTCTTTATTGGGATATCATATTGCTCCTTTTTATTTCTTCAGTAGAATAAAGGGATATGTGTAGTTTTATAAGTGTTTCCTGGGGGAACAGTGTTATGATACCTAAGTTACAGGAGTTATAGAGTATGAAATGTTCTGAAGTAATTACTACAGCTAACCCTGGCATCCAATATTACCTTATGGCAATATCTTCTTCACCTTTTTTGCATAGACCCAGTAAAATGGGGGAAATCTTATGAAAGAAATATTCCCTGTCTATTTTGGATAGGAACTCCAAGATTTTTATGTTGCAGATGGGTCTTTAATCCTGAAAATTTGTCACACTGGCTTGACTTAAGCTTCTATTGCTCCGAGATTGACCATACAACTGCCAAGCTTTGAGTTCATCAATGGAACCAGGGTTGGTTTTGAGTTACCTGATGATGAGGGAACCAGAGGCAAATTCTGTGCCACCCTGGAGATGTCTCCATCAGGCATTGCACTTGAATACTTTGGGCTCACAAAAGCCCTAAGACATTGCCAGGGTATCTTGAAGCATGCCCCTGCATCACACTGACAGAGGCTAGGAGCAGAGTCCTGACTCCTGGAGCGGCCGCCCAGCACATAGAAGAGCCACATTAAAAAGTGTAAAGAGCCTCATATAGCTCGCGAGCCGGGGCTTGCCGACCACTGGTGTATGCAAATCAATGGTGTATCTCCTATACTGACTTTCTGGTCCCTCATATAATTCTATGTAAGATATCACACACATTAATATGAACACTCTTATTGAGGAAAACGTTTTGTTTTAATATGTTTTGGGTCCCTAACTGGTGGCATTTAGAGTTTACTATTGACACTGAATTCAGAGATCACTCCTGACAGTGCTTGGGGACATAATTGGTTTAAGGGATAGAGCCAGCGTCAATTGAGTACAAGGCAATTTTGCTTCCTGTAATCTTTCTCTCTCTTGTCTGAGAAACTTTTCAAGTCTAAAAAACAAAGCATAATAGCCTCTCTCTTTGTTACTTTGCTATTTTTTTATTTCTTTCCTGCTTTTCCTCTATGATGCATATGACATATATATTTCATATATATATGAATATATAAGATATAATAATGTTTAAACTGCTTTCTACTTTACTCAAACTCATTAGCATTTCCTTTATTTTAGAAAAATCTTTGAAATTACAGTTTATGATGGTTATGAACTATTCCATCACATGGGTGAACAATCATTTCTGTTGTTGGACATTAAGGCTGTTTCTAATTTTTCACTCATAAATAGAGCTATTGTGAATATCCCTGCACATAAATCTTTGTCTGTATTTGTTTATTTCCTTAGGATGGATTCCTAGAAGTGGAATTATTGTGTCTAATAGCATGCATTTTTCAAGGCTCTTTATACTCTAAAACTTAGTAGTTTGCCAGAATATTTATGTCATTCTACACTCCCACAGCATGATAGTTAACAGTAAAAGTTTCTGTGAAAAGTTTGGTATCCTTAGACGAAGGGTCCAGAAGAATTTTTTGCTCTAAATTTTGTGAAGATGTTAGCATTTATAAAGAATTATTATATAATATTCTGTATTAACATTTTATACATCATCTCATAGATATTCTGTGTCTGCTATAAATTTGTACCATTTTGCCATTTGAAAAACTAATTATTTGAAAGTTATAAAGATGTTACTGGTTTCATTTCTAAAAATTATATTTTAAAGTATTGTCTTTGAACCATACCTGGTAGTCCTTAAGGGCAATTCCTATTGTAGCATTCAGTCAGTGAACAACATTGGTACTTAGTAAACAATACATTACAACAGATCATCCAATATAGGGTCACAGACTTATTTATGTTCCTGCATGAAGAGAAAGGACTTTGGTCCTCTGTTTTGCCAACACTTAACTTTTCTATTCTTTATTTCATGATAGTCATTTACCTATAATCTATGCTAAGCAAGAAATGCCCTGTATTAAAGGCATTATTTTTAACACAGATTTATTTATACCTTTCTCAAAATATGCTATTTTTTCCTAATCTTCTTGCTATTTCTAGTATATACCTTTGTACTTACTGTTTTCCTTCTGAGTAATTCTTTTACTTATTCATTCTTTTATTTTATTTGGGTATCTATTAGATATAAGCCTTTAAGAGCAAATATTCTGCCTCTTTTCCTAAGTGTTATTTTTGTATTACTATAAAATTATATTATAATATTTTTACCTAACATTATTATTTGACTTCATGTAATATATTTTTCTATTTAGTACATTTTCTATTCAATGTTATATATTTTTCTATTTAATATCTTCTTCCCTTAACAGGCCCTTCAATGCCAATAAAAATATAAATTCATGATAGCAGGATATATCTGCTTTATCTAATACTATAACCCCAACATGTCCTGGTTTCTGTCACAATTATATGAATTATAAATATTTGATCAATGAATGACTAGATGTCTTTCAAAAACTGCTTATCTGTTAAACTTGCTAATAAAATTATTTAATAAAATAAAATAAAAGGAAGTTGTATCTTTTTCTAATATCATAGCCTATGCTTATCTGTTAAATTTGCTAATAAAATTATTTAATAAAATAAAATAAAAAGGAGGGTGTACTCTTTTTTTTCTTTTTTTTTTGGGGGGGGGGGCACACCCAGCGACACTCAGGGGTTACTCCTGGCTATGTGCTCAGAAATTGATCATGGCTTGGGGGACCATATGGGATGCCAGAGATCAAACCATGGTCCATCCTAGGCTAATGCAGACAAGGCAGACGCCTAACCACTTGCACCACTGCTCCGGCCCCTGTATCTTTTTCTAATATCATAGTCTATGTCTACCTTATTCTTGGATAATGTATTTTTTCCCAATGAGATAAGAAAATTAGGCACAATCAAGGCTAAAAGGAAGAGCTCTTAAACACCATTTAATGAGAAGAGTAATTTCTTACTTAATATATAAATTGTAAATTGATCTCCATCAATTTTAAATACAAACACTAAAAAGTTTTCTATTAATGCAATAGTTTTGCATCTTACTGGGATCAGGATAATTTTTTACTTATGTCTGATGGCTCTTGTCAAGAACCTAACTCTAGTATAGATATATGATGACAGGTATATTGGGAACAGTGGGGATCCAGTAGGATGAATAGTATTTTCAATATTTGTCATCTCTCTGTTCCTTGTTCTTTGTTGATTTGAGACTGAATTTTAACTAATTCATGCTCCCTCATTCACAAATAATTAAATACTTCCCAATTAGATAAATAGGCATCATATGTACTTGAAATGGAGAGATTTAAATACATCGCTTTTACCTGGATAACTAACTGGTAGGTGAACAAATTACTTATTTATTCAGATCTAAGTTTGATTTATCAAAGAAATGAGAAGTAACACTAAATCATGTCTTATTTATTGTAATTTATATATTCTAAGATTCTTATATATGGTGGAGCTTCCCAGATATTTTCTATGAAAAAAATTTTTTTTTGTTTTTGGGTCACATCCGGCAGCGCTCAGGGGTTACTCCTGGCTCTGCACTCAGAAATCGCCCTGGCAGGCATGGGGGACCATATGGAATGCTGGGATTTGAACCACCGTTGTCCTGCATGGAAGGCAAACGCCTTAATTCTGTGCTACCTCGCTGGCCCCAGAAATTATACATTTTATAATTATTCTAAAAAGGCATAGGGATCAGGAGGGTTATAGCAGTTAGGAATAAGTAAATCCGGGAAGATTAGAACATAAAAACATCTATAATATCCAAACTGTACATAACCATAGTAAGTCATAATCTATATTATGCTATTACTTTAGCTTATTGTATGAATCGTTTGTTAATTTTTTATTTGTTCTTAGAATGAAGTAATTTTCTTGAAAATTTTACACTTGTTTCTCTTTACATTCCTCAGAAAAATAATAATATATTTTAAAATTTAATAACTGAAGATCTATAATTATTTAATAAAAATATATCATGGTTTGTAAATTAACATGTGCTACTCTTGTGATTTCACATGTTAATTTCTGATTATCATCCATAATATATTCTCATTCAACAGCAGTAGTAAAAGAAATTAATTGAGCCATTGTTTTATATTTCTACACCAATTCTTTATTCTTTATGTATTATTTTCCCTCTAAATAGTCAAAGCAATCCTGAGACAAAGAAAAGAAATAAAGGATCATGCAACCTCAACTTCAAGCTGTACTGATAAGCTATGGTAATCTAAACAATATGGCATTAAAATAAAAATAGACACACAGATCAGTAAAACATAAATGAGAATTCAGAATCAACTCCTCAGCTATATTATAGGTTAAGTTATGACAAAAGATTCTAAGAGCATAATATGGAGAAAGTCTTTTTAATAGGTAGTGCCAAATAACCTAAATATCGAAGTACCCCTCAAAATAATAAAATGAAAAGTAACTGTATTTATTACTATTACCAAGCCTTGTTCAAAAGATATCTCAAATTGAGTTAAGACTTTGCTATTACGTCCAATACTGTAAAATTCATAGAAAATAACACAACAAAACACCTCATGATACTTGTTTCTATGACAAATTTACAGATTTTACTCTAATGGAAAAAGAAACAATAGAAAAAGTGAACATGAAATTGTATCAAACTAAAAAGTTATGTACAGCAAAAGAAACTATCATTGCATCAAAACATATTCTCCTGAATGAAAGAAAATATTCATATTATATGCATTGAACTAAATTTAAAAGGATTCAAGATTCAAAAAGAACTTACAAAACCCCACAATAAAGAACAAAGCCAGAGTGGCTCTGATGATCCCTGGCACTACACAGCCTGAGCATCATTAAATCCTTGGGCTTTAGCATGAATCTATACAACCAAGTTGTATAGATTTGAACCAATATTCTAAGTTTTAGACTTGGGACCCTAGAGAACTGCTTGGGAAGCTTTCATACTCTCCCTTTTACAAATTATCATAAACAAAAAAAAATCTCAACAGCATGAAAATGAACAACCCTATCAAAACATCGGGAGAAATACTAAATTGACTTTCCTGTAAAGCTACACAGAGAAAATAAGTACATGAAGAAACATTTATTCCTGTGAGTGCTACCTGTAAATGTCTGTCTACTGTCCTCTTGCGTGAAACTCTTGGGAGAGGGGCAAAAGAGGCTCCAGAAAACTTGCTCTCCCAGAGGCCATTTTCAGGGCGGGACTCCAGAACATAAAAACCGGCAGGCTTTTGCAGAAGCCGGGTCCCCTGTTTGGGACATCAGGTGGGGAAAATCCACGAATCTACGCCTGCCCAGTGGGGCCCAACTGTGAAAACCTGTGAGTGCTACCTGTAAATGTCTGTCTACTGTCCTCTTGCATGAAACTCTTGGGAGTGGGGCAAAAGAGGCTCCAGCAGAGCACTTAGACTCGCTTCGCAATGCGGCCGTGCGCTCTTTCTAAGAAAAGAACACCATCGCAATAAGAAGAAAAAATCACACTAAGAACTGTGCTATATCACAGAAGCAAGCATTTCTCTCCATACTGTCTTCTCTGTTGCATGCTTGGGCCTAAGATTTGATCCAGTGTGAGGCTTCATCCACGGAGGACTCCCCTCCCTTAGAGGCAATACAGCCCATCAAAAGGGCGAACCAGAGGAGTGTGCTGCCTGCATCATATAGCCAATGAATACCACCACAACACGTAGAAAAACCCACAATACAAGTGTGACAATGGGGAAACAACGCAGGCCAGCATCAGACATAGAGAATGAAGATGACAATTCTGATGACCAGATAATGACCAACCAACTAATCAACCTCTCAGATAAGGACTTTAGACTAGCAATATGGAAGATGCTCAACGGACTCAAAGAAACCATGGACAGAGTTGAACAGAACACTAATTAGAACCAAGAAAATATGAAAACAGAAATCACAAAACTCCAAACTGAAATAACATGTCAACTAACAGGCCTGAAAAAGTCAGTAAACGAAGTGAATGACAAAATGGATAAGCTCTGAAACAGGGTATCAGAAGCTGAGAATAGACTTGGTGCTGTGGAAGATGAGATACATAACAATTCCATACAGCAGGAGAGATTGGAAAAAACTTAAAGCAAATGAGCAGACAATGGAAAAATTAGTTAAAGAATGGGAACAGATGAAGATAGAAGTCTATAATAAGATCAATAGAAACAACTTAAGAATCATTGGAATCCTAGAGACCCAGGAAGAAAACTTCCAGGAAGAATCAACGGTCAAAAACATCATTAAAGAGAAACTTCCAGAGCTAAAGAATATATGTGATCAAATCCTGCATGCTCGAAGAGTACCAACCAAAAGAGACCCCAGAAAAACCACCCCAAGACACATCCTAGTCAAAATGACAAATCCCTCAGATAGAGACAGAATTCTGAAAACAGCAAGATCAAAAGTGGAAATTATGTTCAAGCAAGCATCCTTGAGATTTACAGCAGACCTGTCACCAGAAACTCTCAATGCCAGAAAGCAGTGGTGGGATATTGTGACAAGACTGAATGAAATGAATGCTTCACCCAGAATACTATACGCAGCAAAACTCACTTTCCGGTTTGACGGAAGAATACATGGTTTCACAGACAAAAAGCAGCTCAGAAACTTTACGGACACAAACCAGTCTTAAGAGAAAAACTGAAAGACCTAATTTAAGACAAGACTAACCAAAAGACACACCAAATTTCAATATAAAGATGGCATTAAATCCCAGGACAATTCTTTCTCTCAACGTCAATGGACTAAATGCACCAGTCAAGAGACACAGAGTGGCTAAATGGATCAAAAAACTCAATCCAACCTTCTGCTGCCTACAAGAAACGCACCTGAATAGTCAGAACAAACACAGACTCAAAATAAAAGGCTGGAGAAAAATTATCCAAGCAAACGACACCCATAAAAATGCTGCAGTGGCCATACTAATATAAGATAATGCAAACTTTATACTCAGGAAGGTTGCAAGGGACAATAATGGGCATTTTATATTAATCAAGGGGTATGTAGAGCAGGAAGAAATAACTCTCCTAAACATATATGCACCGAATGAGGGGCCAGCAAAATATTTAATACAACTGTTGACAAATCTGAAAAATAATATTATTAACAACACAATAATTGTGGGGGACCTTAACACGGCTTTGTCAACACTGGATAGGTCAACCAGACTGAAACCGAACAAGAATATACTACACGTGAGGAGAGAAATGGAAGAAAGAGGCCTAGTGGATATATATAGGACACTCCATCCCCAGAAACCTGGATACACATTCTTCTCCAATGTACATGGGACATTCTCCAGGATAGACTACATGCAGGCACATAAAACATACCTCCATAATATCAAGAGGATAGAAATTTTGCAGACTTCCTTCGCTGACCACAAGGCTCTGAAATTATTTGTGAATTACAAAGGGACTCAGAAGAAAAACTTTAACACCTGGAAGTTAAACAGCCTCATACTCAATAACAAGTGGGTCCGAGATGAAATCAAGGAGGAAATCAAAAGGTTCCTGGAAACAAATGACAATAAAGACACAAACTATCAGAACTTATGGGACACAGCAAAAGCAGTACTGAGAGGAAAATTTATAGCTTTGCAAGCACACATCAGGAAGGAAGAAGGAGCTTACCTGAGTAGCTTAATGACACAGCTAATAGACTAGAAAGTGCTCAACAAAAGGACCCAAAAATAGGAAGACAAAAGGAAATAACCAAGCTGAGAGCAGAAATCAATGAAGTGGAAATCCAAAAAACAATCCGAAAGATCAACGAAAGCAGAAGTTGGTTCTTTGAAAAAATAAACAAGATTGATAGACCACTGGCAAACCTAACAAAGAAAGAAAGAGAGAAACTTGGTAACTCGTATTAGGAATGAAAAAGGAGAGATCACTACTGATATGACAGAGATTCAAAGGGTAATCAGAAACTACTTTGAGAAACTCTACGCCACTAAAAATGAGAACCTGGAAGAAATGGATAAATTCTTGGACTCTTATAATCTTCCACGATTGAAGGAAGAGGATATAGCATATCTAAACACCCCCATCACCATTGATGAAATTAAAACGGTAATCAAATGTCTGCCCAAAAACAAAAGCCCAGGCCCTGATGGATTCACGAATGAATTCTTTCAAACCTTTCAAGAGGAACTACTACCAATCCTGGCCAGGCTCTTTTATAAAATTGAAAAAACAGGAACACTTCCAAATAGCTTTTATGAAGCCTACATCACCTTAATACCAAAACCTGATAGAGATGCTGCCAAAAAAGAAAATTACAGACCAATATCCCTGATGAACACAGATGCAAAGATTCTCAACAAAATCCTGGTGAACAGGATCCAGTGCCTCATCAAGAAGATCATTCACTTTGATCAAGTAGGTTTCATCCCAGGAATGCAAGGCTGGCTTAACATCCGTAAATCTATCAACATCATACACAACATCAATAACAAGAAAAATAAAAACCACATGGTCATATCAATAGATGCAGAGAAAGCATTTGATAAGGTTCAACACCCATTCTTGATCAAAACTCTCAACAAGATAGGAATGGAAGGAACCTTTCCCAATATAGTCAAAGCCATCTACCAGAAGTCAGTGGCATACATTATCCTCAATGAAGAAAAACTAAAAGCCTTCCCTCTAAATTCTGGCACAAGACAAGGCTGTCCTCTCTCACCACTCCTATTCAACATAGTACTGGAAGTACTTGCTATAGCGATTAGGCAAGAAAAAGATATCAAGGGAATCCAGATAGAAAAGGAAGAAGTCAAGCTCTCACTGTTTGCAGATGACATGATACTCTACTTAGAAAACCCTAAACACTCTACCAAAAAGCTTCTAGAAATAATAGATTCAAATAGCAAAGTGGCAGGCTACAAAATTAACACACAAAAAATCAATGGCCTTTTTATACACTAATAATGATAGGGAAGAAATGGACATTAAGAGAACAATCCCATTCACATTAGTGCCACACAAACTCAAATATCTTGGTGTCAACCTGACTAAAGATGTGAAAGATCTATACAAAGAAAACTACAAAACACTGCTCCAAGAAATGAGAGGACACGCAGAAATGGAAACACATACCTTGCTTATGGATTGGCAGGATCAACATCATTAAAATGGCAATACTTCCAAAAGCATTGTACAGATTTAACGCGATTCCTCTGAAGATACCCATGACATTCTTCAAAGAAGTGGATCAAATACTTCTGAAATTCATCTGGAACAACAAACAACCTCGAATAGCTAAAGCACTCCTTGGGAAAAGGAATATGGGAGGCATTACTTTCCCCAATTTTAAGCTGTATTACAAAGCAATAGTTATAAAGACAGCATGGTATTGAAATAAAGACCCTCAGATCAGTGGAATAGGCTTGAGTACTCAGAGAAGTTTCCTCAGACATATAACCACCTAGTTTTTGATAAAGGAGCAAGAAATCCTAAATGGAGCAAGGAAAGCCTATTCAAAAGTGGTGTTGGCACAACTGGTTAGCCACTTGCAAAAAAGCGAACTCAGACCCCCAGCTAACACCATGTACAAAGGTAAAATCCAAATGGATTAAAGACCTTGATATCAGCCCCCAAACCATAAGATATATAGAACAGCACATAGGCAAGACACTCCAGGACATTACAGGCATCTTCAAGGAGGAAACTGCACTCTCCAAGCAAGTGAATGCAGAGATTAACAGATGGGAATATATTAAGCTGAGAAGCTTCTGCACCTCAAAGGAAATAGTGCCCAGGATACAAGAGCCACCCACTGAGTGGGAGAAACTATTCACCCAATACCCATCAGATAAGGGGCTAATCTCCAAAATATACAAGTCACTGACAGACTTTACAAGAAAAAAACATCTAATCCCATCAAAAAATGGGGAGAAGAAATGAACAGACACTTTGATAACAAAGAAATACAAATGGCTAAAAAAACACATGAAAAAGTGCTCCACATCGCTAATCATCAGGGAGATGCAAATCAAAACAACGATGAGATACCACCTCACACCACAGAGAATGGCACACATCACAAAGAATGAGAATAAACAGTGTTGGTGGGGATGTGGAGAGAAAGGAACTCTTATCCACTGCTGGTGGGAATGGCGTCTAGTTCAACCTTTATGGAAAGCGATATGGAGATTCCTCCAAAAACTGGAAATCGAGCTCCCATATGATCCAGCTATACCACTCCTAGGAATATACCCTAGGAACACAAAAATACAATACAAAAACCCCTTCCTTACACCTATATTCATTGCAGCACTATTTACCATAGCAAGACTCTGGAAACAACCAAGATGCCCTTCAGCAGACGAATGGCTAAAGAAACTATGGTACATATACACAATGGAATATTATGCAGCTGTCAGGAGAGATGAAGTCATGAAATTTTTCTATACATGGATGTACATGGAATCTATTATGCTGAGTGAAATAAGTCAGAGAGAGAGAGAAAAATGCAGAATGGTCTCACTCATCTATGGGTTTTAAGAAAAATGAAAGACATTCTTGCAATAATAATTTTCAGACACAAAAGAGAAAAGAGCTGAAAGTTCTAGCTCACCACAGGAAGCATACCACAAAGAGTGATGAGTTTAGTTAGAGAAATAACTACATTTTCAACTTTCCTAATAATGAGAATGTATGAGGGAAATGGAGAGCCTGTTTAGAGTACAGGCGGGGGTTGGGTGTGGAGGAGGGAGACTTCGGACATTGGTGATGGGAATGCTGCACTGGTGATGGGTGGTGTTCTTTACATGACTGAAACCCAAACACAATCATGTGTATGTAATCAAGGTGTTTAAATAAAATAAAAAGAAAGAAAAAACATTTATTATCACTTATAATTATGCATATTTAAATTAAGTTCAGAATGAGATAATACCTCATCCTTTTGAGAATTAACCATAAATAATCACTGGTAGGGTTTTAGAATAAAACCTTTGTATATGATAGGTAGGACTATAAACATATTTATTGTCATGGAAAACATTATGAATAATACTCAAGATATTAAAATAGTTCTACCACATAATTCCATAAATTCACTCTTGGGTATATTTCCTCACAACAAAAATATCCCTAGTTCAAAAAGGTATATGCAGGGCCCGGAGAGATAGCACAGCAGTGTTTGCCTTGCAAGCAGCCGATTCAGGACCTAAGGTGGTTGGTTCAAATTCCGGTTTCCCATATGGTCCCCCATTCCTGCCAGGAGCTATTTCTGAGCAGATAGCCAGGAGTAACCCCTGAGCTTCCCCGGGTGTGCCCAAAAACAAAAACAAAAAAAATATTGCATTAGTTACTTTTTGCAGCAGTCAAGATGTAAAAATAACCTAATTGAGTAATATGAAATGAATGCATAAAGAAACTGTGGCACATAAACACAGCTTTAGAAAACATGAAATTTTGTCTTTTGCTGCAACATGGGTGAAAGTGTAGGATATCATGCTAAGCAAAATAAGTACCTGAATTTTATTGCTGCTTTTACCCCATTTAATACCTTCAGCCCTGTCAAGAATGATCCTCTAAGTGCAGAGAGTTAGATCTTATTCCTGAGCACAGCTAAATGTGGACCAAAAAACCAAAAAAATAATTTATTGAAACAGGGGAACAGACAAAATAAAATAATAATAATAACAATAAATAATAATCCCCAGAATCTGACCACAAAAACAAGTGGGGCAAGAGAGGGTCAATGTGAAGAGTGTGTTTACAGGACAAGAGTAGAAATATATTACTTTGTTGATTGGTATGGTGCAGTAGCATATTTTGAAAAGATGAGAAATGGCTTCCCCAAAACTTTTGTCTTGTAAACTAATAATAACTTATAAACTCTTAAAGAGTGTTAGTATCATTCTGCCTCTTGAAAACAACTGGTTCCCTTTTCCACATATATTTCTCTAAAAACATAGAACTTTGTCATTAACATTTTCTCTTATTAAGAATATCTTTTTTATTTTTATTTATTTATTTATTCTTTTTTTTGGGAAAAACCCAGTGATGCTCAAGGGTTACTCTTGGCTATGCACTGAGAAATCGCTTGAGGACCACATGGGATGCCGATGATCTAACCCAGGTCCTTCCGGGGTCAGCCGCTTGCAAGGCAAACGTTCTACCACGGTGCTATCACTCCAGCCCCAAGAACAAATATTCTTTCCAAGGTGTGGCTTAGTTTAAAACCTTTGGCCTTGAATGTGTGATAGGTTTGAATTCCAGAATCATAAAACTAAAAGACCATAATAATAACAACTAAAAGAAATATTCTATTGGTCTCTAGGCCTGATAAAGTTTAAGAAAATTTTATTAATTTTACATGGTAGTTTTTGTTGTTGGTAGTGGCTGATTAATTGAGTCTGTACATAAAAATTGCTTGATTTTATATAGTCATATAAATACACTTCAATTTACACTTGAAGAAAAAGAATACTGACAGCAATGATAAGGACTCCTACAAATGCAATAATTGTCAGAGATAAGTGGTACTTGCTTTTACTAGATTGTATCTAAGTTTTCTGAAAATCAGCATACCATAGTCTCATCATATTCTATTGTGTTAATATCCTGTGGCATGTCGCCAATTTTTATCAATCATCAAGCTTTCATTGACTTTTGTTGCTAGTTGGAAAGAAATAATTTTCTATTTCTATTCTATTTCATTCATTTTTACATCGACCTGGGAACTGTAAGTGCTTGAATGGGAAAATCAGTTTTAAAACTCACACAGATGATATAAGAAAACCAAAGGCAGCATATTAATGATATCCAGAGACAGTAGTGCTGAGAAAACAGAAGAACCAGTCTATAATAGGGAGCTTGCCACAAAGAGCAGTGAGTGCAATTAGAGTAGAGAAGGTCCACTATGACAATGATAGTTGGAAGTTATCATTCTGGAGAAGAACTGTGTACTGTGTACTGAAAGAACTGTGTACATGACATGCATGGTATCCTTTAATTAACAATAGTGGAAATGACAGTGTCAAAAAGGAATCTAAAGAAAAGAGAGAAGGTGGGTATATGAGAGAGAGAGAGAGAAAGAGAGAGAAGCAAAATGCGTGTCCCAGGGATAGGTTGGGGGGCAGTGAATGGGAGGAGAACAGGAGACATTGGTAGCAAAAAAGTGCACTAGTGAAGGATGGTGTACACTCAATTATTGACTAGAGTATGAACAATTTTGTAACTATGGTGCTTAAATAAAGATTTTATATTTTAAAATTTGTTAGAAAAAAACTTACACAGATGACTTGGTCTCAAATCTTCTTTTGTCATGTGGGGTCTTCCAATCAATGTTCAGAAAACCTTGGCTCTCCTATTGTTATTCTCAGTCAATAGGGTCAGAGGATATAGATCTGTTTCAAGCCAAAGAATACAAGGGATTAATCAGACTATACCCACAGTACTAGAACTTCCAAAACTGTTACTGCCATTGTTGGGTATGTGGGAGACCTTCTGCATGGTAATTGTATACACATGCCTGGACCTCTGTGGAACCTCTGTCACAGATTTTTTTTTAATAATTTTTATTTTGACCAAAGTGAATTACAAATCTTTCACAGTAATATTTTAGGTACATAGTGACATCGAATTAGGGGCATTCCCACCACCAATGTTGTCCTCCCTTCATTTCTGTTCCTGCATGCATCCCCCCAGGCTGCTAGAATAAGTGGTCCCCTCTGTGTCTAGCTTGTTGTAGATTGGGTATCAATTCTGTTGTTGGCTTTGAATTTGGTGTTTAAGTTTGATCAATTTTTTATTTTTACTCAATGTTCATATGCCTATTTGGTCTTGGCACAACCATTATTTCTCCCTCAATTTATGAGGCAGAACAAGATGATTTAAGTTATGTGGTTCTGTTTGAAGAAAAGAAAAAAAGGGAGGGGCAAAAATCCAACAAACAAAAACCAGGAGGAGTCCATCTAGAGGTTATAAATATCAATTTAAGAGGAGAGGGAAAAAAGGAAGAAAAACATAACAAAAAAAAAGTCCCAGACAAACAAGAAAACAAAAACAACAGAAAAATAAACAAAAACCAGCAACAACAAAAAAACATAAAGTCAAAAAAAAACAAAAACAAAAAAACAAAAGCACCACAGCAATAAAATCAACAACCAAACAATAACCATAATCCAGAAATTAAAACAAAACTAAAAAACAAACAAAACAAAACAAAAACAAAAACAAAAAAATAGTGCCTTTTTTTTTTTTTTGCATAGGCACAGCAAATATTGGGGGAGATTAGAAAGGGAATTCTCTTGGCCTAAGAGATACAGGGTTTTTCCGCCCTTGAAGCATACTGTCATGGGAATGACTACAGACTCCGTATATTCTCTTTTACTCTCCTCTAGATCTTTTCGTGGTGTCTGGAAACCTTCCACTCAGTCGTGGGTGATAAAAATCAGGCCTCTGTAACTAGAGATCTTGGTATTTTCACAGGTCATAGGGTGGAGTTTAGGATGGAGTCTTTCTTTACGGTTCTAGAAGTTCTGTTCCATCACTGCTGTTTTCATCAGTCTTCTGTAGTTGGTGGTCTTGGTTTTTGCACCGATCCTAAGATGAAGCCTAGGATAGAGTCTTTTATTATGTTTCCAGAAGTTCTGCTCAGTTGCAGTTGTCTCAGTCAGACCTCTGCAATTAGAGATCTTGGTTGTTGTACAGATCGTGGGCCAAAGCCTAGGCTAGGGTCTTTTTTTTTTTTTTTTTTTTTTTTTTTTTTTGGTCCCAGGATAAGTTCTGCCCAGTCATGGTTGTCAAAGTTTTCTGTAGTTAGCGATCTTGGGTTTTACACAAATCAAAGGATGACATGTCTTCTGATTTCATCTTATTGTTAGGTGATGATAACCTGCTCTTACCTCAAGTTGTTGCCGTTTCCTCATTGTTAGGATGTCATATCAAAAGTGGTGCACATTGGTGTCAGAGCAGTATTAAGAATGTCCCAAAGAGAGTTTGATTCCTGGAGCTGTTGTGGAGAGCCGTGTTGGTTCTATGTCTGAGATCTAGGGTTCAGCGTTGGACGACTGCTGTCTAATATCATGGAGTCTAAATTGGGTACACATGGCATATGTTCAAGATGGGAGGCATCCCTTTATTGTAAAATATATGGGTTTTTATGCCTAGTAGGTAAGAGCTTGTTTCTATACGTAAAATTTCCCCCTTATTTTAGTATGCCTTTGCAAAAAGAAATGGTGCTATATTATATTGCTGGTGCATTTGGGGTTGAGAGTGTCAGGCTCCATCATCTCTGTGCCCTGGTTTTGACCTGAACTTTTATCCCAGGCAAGACTTTTTTTTGTAGATTTTTGTCTCTGCCACAAGTTTTATTATTATGAAGGGGAAATAGTATTGAGCCTGATTTTCAGGCTCTGTGTTTTGTAGCAAAGCTCTGGTGGAGCCCCAGGAACTTGTGTGGTGCCAGAGATTCAATTGGATTGCCTACATGCAAAGGTCAGGTTATTCCTAAATGCTTGTACAGTCTCTTTGGCTCCTGTAGATCAGTTTTTAAACCTTATTAATTTTGAACTGTCTTCTGAATTCTAATATATAATAAATAGTATTGAGACTATCTGGAATAGTAGATTAATTATTGTCACACAAATTTAACATGATATTAAACTGGAAATTAAATAGAATAATATCTGCTAAACAGTATTTGTTTCAAGAATGCACCTATAAAAATAGGTCTTCCTCCTTGAACACTTGGAAGGAAGAAGGACTTTCAGAACAGCAATTTATTTTAGTTATTTGGGAGATGGTCATCATTTCAGAAGTAGGAAGAACATAGGATGGACTTTCAAAAAAACAAAAACAAAAACCTGAGGTGTGCCTAGGTTGTTTCACAAGTCAATACTGTGATTATGTTCTGGTTTTAATTTCCACATATTATAAGAAGTGCACTGTATTATTATATTCCCAAATTAAATAGCTTTTTCTATGAAGTTCTTCATATACACATACACATATATTATGTAAAAGTTTATTGGAAAGTAGAAGAGAAAGAAACTCCTTAGCCTTGGAAAAACTTAGTACAAGGCTAAGTTCTATAAAACATATTTAAAACCTGAAAATAATTTTGCTATTTTCAAAACCTTTTACTTTCCAATTTCCCGATGCTTCAGTAGTACATCTCTGGATTTTTTTCAGACACTCTTTTCAAGTTCTATGTTAAGTTATCCTGGTTAGAATATATTGTCATCTTTTAAACACATTCTTCCAGTATAAAATTGCAGGAAATTCTCCTGATTTATATGCTTCTACTTTTCTTATTGTGGCTGAAAAGATAATTACATCCTAGAAATAGCTGTTTTTATTTTAATATCTACCCTTAATTTCTATATATTACGTATACTTAATTATCTTAACCCCTTTTCTCTTCTCCTAATTATCAATTACTAACAGTGATATGGTTACAGTACTCCAATCTGCCAAAAATATGATTAAAATATGCATATCCTTATACTTTCTCTACCTTTTGGATATAGAAATCTACGCTAACAAAGTCAGGAACTTGCCAGATGCTTTGCTTTTAGACAAATTATATTTCCAGTAAATACTTCTCATCTTTCCTAGATACTCCAGCTTTAGTGAAATGCTATCACATATTCAGTGGCCAATCAATACAAGCTTTAATAATAGTTAAGAGAAGGGGTAATTAAAATAAAAACTTAAGTCAATATCTTCTTAAAGAAGATATTCAGTCTGCCAAAAAAAAAGAATGTCTAATTTTTTCCATCCTCATTGATTGTAGCTTTCAGAATAATAAAAAATTTTAAATGAAATATTTTATATTTAAAATTTTTCTGACAAGGTATAAAGTAAAGGTTGATTTTATGATCAAGAAGTTCATAACAAATCATTTTGACAATTTTTCTAGGGCTCCTTCTTTTTTTTAAAATATCTTTAAGCATCATGATTACAAACCTATTTGTTGTTGGGTTTCAATCATAAAAAGTACATGCCCCTTTACCAATGCAATCTTCTTGCCACCAATGCCTTCCTCTTCTTCCTCCTCCACCCCCTGCCTGTCTTTGAGGCAGGTATTCTATTTCTATCACTCACTAACATTGTCATGATAGTTGTTGGTGTAGTTATTTCTCCAACTTCACTCATCACTCTTTGTGGTAAGTTTCATATTGTGGGCCAGTCCTTCCAGCCCTCATTTATATTGTCTCTAGGTATTATTACCAGGCTGTCTTTTATTTTTGTTAAATCCCACAGATGTTACAACTATTCTGTGTCTCTCTCTTTCCTCTGATTTATTTCACTCATTATAATAGTTTCCATGTTCATCCATATATAGGAAAATTTTATGACTTCATTTTTCCTGATGGCTGCATAGTATTCCATTGTGTATATGTACCACAGTTTCTTTAGTCACTTGTCTGTTGTTGGGCATTTTGCTTCTAGACTCTGCCTCCTGTATAAGCTTTTCTGTGACAACTAGATCTGACTTGTAGGAGGTCCCTGAAAGGTTATTTTAACTAATCCTGTGCTCCTGAAGCACAAGAAACAGAGCTTCAAAAAGAAAATACAGGGGCTGGAGTGATAGCATAGTTGTAAGGCATTACCTTGTATGCGGCTGACCCAGATCACAACCAAGTTCAATCCAGAGCCTCCTCTATGGTCATGCAAACCTGCCAGAAGTTAATTCATAAATGCAGAACCAATTTACCCCTGAGCACTGACAGATGTGGCTCACAAACAAAAACAAAAAGAAAAAAAGAAAAAAACATACACAAATAAATTAAAATAAAAAGGAAGAAAATACAAAAACAGAACTGTTTGCTATTGCAGAAACAAATGACTTGTGAATCTGAATAGTAGGTACTTGGAAGTAAACTTTGTGACTTTTATCTGTCTCATGCATTGGTCTTTGTCTAAGACAGTGATTGAGACTGAGAAAGTCCTGAAACTAAAGTAATCCTAGAAATGTCACACCCATGAATTTTAAAACAAAAATCATAGTAGGAAGAAACTTACCTCTGACTTTCTTATTTCTTACCTTTGAGCTCATGACATTTTCATATCATAACTAATCTTAATTTCCTTGTCATCAATCTTCCCCAAGTTTTCAATCAAAGTTACTGTCCCTACTGCAAAACTCAGATGCCTGCTTCTTGCCAACAGGACACATATTTGGCGATTGGTCTTTTCTTGCCTTTTTCATTTTCCAGTGCAACGATCTCTTATGTCACCGACAAAAGGAGATTTGACAGTGTCTAGAGGTGATAATAGATCAAATTGTAAGGCTGTCCATGTAGTAAGTATAATCTTTTTTTATAATTATCTTTATTTAAACACCGTGATTACAAACATGATTATAGTTGTATAATTACAGTCATGTAAAGAACACCCCCCTTCACCAGTGCAACATTCCCACCACCAATTTCCCAGATCTCCCTCCTCCCCACCCCCCCACACCTGTACTCGAGACAGGCTTTCTACTTCCCTCATTCATTCACATTGTTATGATAGTTTTCAGTGTAGTCATCTCTCCAACTGCACTCATCACTCTATGTGATGAGCTCCATGTCCTGAGCTGCACCTACCAGCCCTCATCTCTCTTGTCTCTGAGATATTGTTAAAAATGTCTTTCATTTTTCTTAAAGCCATAGATGAGTGAAACATTCTGCGTCTTTCTCTCTCCCTCTGACTTACTTCACTCAGCATAATAGATTCCATGTACATCCATGTATAGGAAAATTTTATGAATTCATCTCTCCTGACAGCTGCATAGTATTCCATTGTGTATATGTACCACAGTTTCTTTAGCCACTCATCTGTTGAACGGCATCTTGGTTGTTTCCAGAGTCTGGCTATTGTAAATAGCACTGCAATGAATATAGGAGTAAGGAAAGGATTTTTGTATTGTATTTATGATCCAGCTATACCACTCCTAGGAATATACCCAAAGAACACACAAAAAAAGTAAGTATAATCTAAAAGAAAGTCAATGTCTATTATATAATAAAAGAATTCTGTGGCCCTGTGATTTGGACTTAATGCCAGATTGAGGACTCAAGACAAGTAGTAAAACTCCTAACATGACTGGACATCCCATTTTGGAGGATGCTAGGGTTAAGGCAGAGGACTGTACTTCTCCACTTGATCACAGTAGCTATAAACAACCAGACTGCACAACACAATTTTGATTGCCAATCAAAAATGTTAATTTTTTGAGATCTTAAATTGTAGTATATGAGACAAGTTAACAGGAATAATTTGTATATCTATAAATATTTGCATATATATTTGTCCTTTTCATCTATTTGCATGCACTGATCCTCATCTAAGACAGAATAAGATTGAAAGAGTCTATGTATAAATATATATGAGACTGAGATGTATATGAATATACATACATATATATATATATATATATATATATATATATATATATATATATGTGTGTGTGTGTGTATGTGTTTGGGGGCCTCATCTGACATGTTCAGGGCTCACTCTTAGTTTTGCACCTGGAGATCACTCCTGTTTGTGGGGGACTATATGGGATGCCAGGAATTAAAACTGGGTTGGCTGATTGTATAGCAATTGCACCACAGTGTACTGTCCTTTCAGATCTTATATTTTATACATTGGATATAAAGAATTCAGATATATTATTTCTGTCCGCATCATTCTTAAATTTCAAAGTCAATATTTTCTTTTCTGTACTTTTATGCATGGGGTCCAAAGTCATGATATAATCAGAATGGT
Source organism: Suncus etruscus (assembly GCF_024139225.1). Classification (NCBI taxonomy): domain Eukaryota; kingdom Metazoa; phylum Chordata; class Mammalia; order Eulipotyphla; family Soricidae; genus Suncus; species Suncus etruscus. The sequence goes on from NC_064848.1 coordinate 40,315,612, forward strand.
GCTTGTCTTACACATGGGTGACTTGGGATCATTATCCAGTCATCACATATGGCTCCCTGAGCCTGGCCAGGAGTGATCCCTGAGAGTAGAACCAAGAATATGTCCTGAGCTCCCATACTCCCTGAGATTGAGAGTAGAATCAGGAATATGTCCTGAGCTCCCATACTCCCAAATGTATTCATAGGAGAGCTATCTGTTTTCCTAACTAAAGAAACTAATGAGCAGTTTTGTTATCCTAACTACAGAGACTTTCCACATTGAAACTAACACCAGATTAATTTTTATCTGCAAGCATATTTTATTTCTGACATGGAAAATTAGTAAATTTTAAATTGAATATGCCAATTATTTTGTACCAGAGTTTTCTGTAGTCTGATGAGTTTTAGCAAAAAAAAACAATTTTTCAAACCATTTTTTGCAAATGCCTCTTGGTTAATGTTACCTTTCCTTAGATATTTTTCTTTAGAGTCACTGTCAGAAACCCTTAAGTCCAGATTTAGCTCTTTAATTCAAATTGGGACTAAATTTAATATTGGATTAACAGGTCATTTGTTGTTTAATGATGTAAAGTTCCAGTAAAAATCATGGCTCATGGAACCTTAAAATATACTTAAGACAACATTTTGAAAGGTAGAAATCTTATTTTCCTTCATGGACACTAGAAATTATAGTTGAATGAGTTTTTGAATATAAATAGAACTTTTTCTCCTGACTAGAGGTGTTACCCTCCATCTGGCTAACTTCCCACTCAGGTAATTATACTAGGCCTTTAGAAATTGCCCCTGAAGTTCTAATTAGACACAATCTTCCCTGCTTCCTGTTGTAAACTGCTGCTTTGAATCTTGCTCTGAAGTGTATTTCAAATCCATGCCCATTCCCCATCTTCCTGACTATTCTTGTGACTTGGCTAATGAATGCTCAAAATTAACACTTTGTAGACTGAAGGAGGCTATGAAAGTGCAACATTTTAGCATCAACTTCATCACTGACGTTTCACAAGGGCTTCTGTAGTTAAACTAAGTGAGGTGAAGATGGAAACAATAAACATTCGATGACAACTGTGGTGCATACTATTAGGAATATTGCTTATATTTCCCCTAAATTATTCGCTAGCACCTACCAGGCTCTCTAGAAGAGGGAGCTATGAACCAGATGCTGAATCACTTAGCAAGTGTGAATGATGATTTTATTAATTAATGATGATTTTATTAACAGTTCACTGTATAAGGGTAACACCTGCAGCAGTGAATTATCTTAATCAGCTTAATAGAATATTTTTTAAATTGCTTCATTGAAGAACATAAAGTAAGAGAGAGTTTTCTGCTGAAATGTGAGGAAGTGGAACAAAATAATGAAAGGTGCATGTTCTCAAGTTAAAAATGATCTTATTGCAATATATGTATATAATTATATATATTATGAATGCTAGCTAGTTATAGGCTACACTATTCTGTAAATTTAGGAGATAGTTTCAGGGAATGTGACTGTCACTATGTAATTGCTTTGTTGAAATAATTTTAAAGTTATATTGGAGCCACAGATGTAGCTTGAGGTGCTACCATCTCAAGTACATGCTCTGCATATATGAAGCTCTATGTTCATTCCTGGCATGACATGGCTCATCAAGCACCACTGAGTATGATTCTGGTGGTCTTTGAATACTGCTATGTGTTGTGTCAAAACAACTAGCCAAAAATAATTAAGACATACCTGTCAGTGTACATTAGAGGTAATAGCTTTAAAGTTGCCTTGCCAGAGAAGTTTATATTATATATATATATATATATATATATATATCAATATTACTCATATTTATTTTTTGTATTAAATGTTAATTATAAAGAGTTCTAGTAATGGATGGATGGATGGATGGATGGTGAGGCCTTTCTTGGCTCAGCCTGTCACCTGCAGCCCCATAGGCCTACAGGTCTGTAGGTACAGGGTGATGGTGAAGAAATGATCCACAGGCAGTCAGAAGAAGTCAGGAGACATCCAACTTTATTACAAGGTCCTAACCGCCATGTTCATATTTTTCACATGGCCTCTGAGCTAAGCAGCCTCTCTGCATCCATCCTGTGTATCTGATTTTCTTCCTTGCAACATCTCTCCTCTCACCTCTCCCTCCAGGCCACTCTTAATTACCAACCATCAACCCCTCCCAGCTGTGGGAGGGTCTCATCATCCAAGTAAGGTTAACATTTGGCTTTGGAGAGGGGTAACATTTATTTTCTTCTAATGAAATATTACTCTTTACATTTAAATAATTTATTTTATTTTATGTGTTTTTGGTTTTTGGCCAACCCTCTGGAGATGCTCAGGGGTTACTCTGACTCTGCACTCTGAAATTATTCTTGGAGGTGCTCAGGTTCATTCCAGGTGATGCTGGGAATTAAACCTAGGTCAGCTGCCTGAAAAAAAGGCAAGCACCTTCCCCACTGTATTATCTCTACAGCTTCCATCTAAATAATCTATTCTTCTACAAAATTCTATGCATCTTATAAGAATAATGGAAGGAAATATAACAATATACTTTTTCAAAATAATCTCTGATATTTGTAAAATGGTTTGAGTCATAACATTGATATATTCTAGGTTAACAATTTTAAAATCTCTAGTTTTGGTCACTGGTCAAATTTTTCATTTTGTCCAATTAACTTCTATTAAGTTTCAACTTTTGGACATAGCATTTTAGTACTTAACATTACGACAGATTTGAAGAAAGGTATCAAGGAGTCACTTCAGCATTGAAAAATTTTTACACAGGAATATGTACTAAGTAAGACTTTCTAGATAAAATATACAATGGGTTATTTCTTTTCTATAAATCTTATCTCAAAAAGAATGAATATATTTTAGTCGTGATTATTTTTTGTGGTTAAGAAATATTTTTTTGTAGGTGGGGAGGTTTTAGGATACATTTGCTATGTTTAGGGACTACTCCTTGGCTCTGTGCTTGGGAGTTATTCTTGGTAGTGTCAAGGAACCATCTAGTGTCAGTTCTAATTACGGTCAGCTGCACACAATGAAGCCCCTTATCCCTTGACACTCAAGGTTTGGATTTTTTTTATATTTAAATGACAGACATTTATTAGAATATATAATGGCAAATCTTACACAGTGATATTTAAGGTACACAATGGCAAATCTTACACAGTAATATTTAAGGTACATGATGGCAATAAATGAGGGCCTTTCCACCAGCAGTGTTGTCCTCTCTTTATCCCTGTTCCCAAGCATATATCCCTTATCTCCCTCCTTTATCCCCCAGAATGCTAGTGCATCTAAAAACATATATGTTAACACTAATGTAAACCTTTTATTTTTGCAGTTCCAGATATTTTTACTAGTGGTTTTTTAAAGGTTTGTAGTCAAAAGAGCACTGTAAAAACAATGTTAGTGTAGCTATTATAGTTTGCATGGGCTCACCAAAGTATTGGGGTCATGGAAAGGAAAAACTTTGGCCTAAGTACAAGGAGACCCTACCCCTGAAGTTTCCTGACATAAGACCATTTCTAGGCTCCAGGCAAACTAGTTTGTCCAATCCCGGTCATTGTCTATAGTATCCATAGAGTTATATTTTTCAGTCTCTGTTGTTGATAAAGTTCGGATTTTTAATTCAAGCATATTTTCTTACTTTCTGCTAGAGAAAAGTGTTGGTTTATCCTATATTTATAAAGTTGGTCAGTTTAGGATTAAATTATCACAAAGTCAAAACTGTCTATTATTCTATAAGAACTTAAGTAATAAAGTATAAACACAGGTTCAGAGAAGTTAATTGGGCATCAAAATTAATATAGGGCTGAGCAATAGCACTCGGATAGGGCATTTGCCTTGCACATGGTCAACCTGGCACTCACCAGGGTTTGATCCCTGGCATCCATATTGTCCTCCAAGTCTGACAGGAGTGATTTTTGAGTGCAGTGCCCGGAGTAACCCCTGAGCCACTGGGTGTGGCCCCCCAAATAAATAAATAAATAAATAGAAAGAAAGAAAAAGGAAAATATTATTATAAATTATAATCTGGTAAAGAATGTAAGTTGATGGACAGTAAAAAGGACGGAAATTATTGAGCCAGATGCTGCTTTCATCATTCATTAGAAGTTTATTCTACTTTCTTCCTCTTTCTTTATAGCCTAAGATTTCTAAATCAGGAAAAGAACTTGTTGGTTACTCTAGAGATTTGGCATTTACTTTGTAAATATTTACATCATAAAATTTATAGCTTAACTTTAGCTGAGTTGTTGACACTCCAGTATGACACTTCAAAAAGTTCCTTCACTTGGGATCAAGGCAACTAATAAAAAAAAGAAAATATTTGAAGAAAAAGACATGATTATAATGGATTTAATACTTCCAGTACCAACATCAAGTAGGCTTTTAATTCATACTGTTAAAATATCAGGGCAGTTAAGAATCCATATTTCCATGGAGAAAGCACTCATCTACTTGGGAGGCAGCATGATGTAGTGGAAAAATCCCAATTTAGAGGTTCATAGACCAGAATTCATATCCTAGCTCCTGTATTTAATAGCTCTGTAAACTTGGGTAGTTCTTCTCTGTTACATTTTTCTCATTTAAAAAAGATCTACTCTGAAGAATTCATGAGGGCTGTATGTGATGATAGCAACTACCTCAGTGAGTGCCTTCTAATAAAAAATGATACTGGTATGGATGTTTTCTCTTAATTAAAATGGAGTTATTTTACTTTATAGTATTAAGTGTCTTTATTTGGTAAGTCTATCAAGACATTAATACTTCTAAACAGCATATCTTTTTTATGTTTTTTTAATTTTTATTGTGATCAAAGTGCATTACAAATCTTTCACTGCATCATTTATGGTACATAGTGACAATGAATGAGGGGCATTCCCACCACCAGTGTTGTCCTCCCTCCGCCCCTATTCCCAGTATGTATCACATATTTCCCTCCTCTACCCCCCAGTATGTTAGTGCAACTGGTCTCCACTTTACAGCTTGTTGTAGATTGAGCATCCATTCCACCGTCATTGGAGATAAAAAGGATAAGAAAAAGGGGACAAAAAAATTTGGTGACAACTACCAAAAAAAGAAAGGAGAAAAGAAAAAAAAAAGAAAGAAAAATGGAAGAAAAAAAGAAAAAAATGGACCCAGCAAATAAAAATAAAAACAAATCTCTAAATAATAACCACAAGTGTGAAAAAGAAAGAGAAAAGTGGAAGAACAAAGAGAAGGAAAATAAAGTAAAAAACTAACAAATCAACACAAAACAAGAAACAGTATGAGTGCTGGAGTGGTAGGGTTTGGCGTTCCCCCACTTTTTTTTTTTTTTTTTTTGCAGAGGCACAGTAAGCATTGGGGAAGAAAGGGAATTCCCGTGGCCTAAGAGATTCAGGATTTCTTCATCCTTGAAGCATACCATCATGGGATCAACTCCTGGCCCCATATATACTCATTACCCCATCCCAAAGGCTATTTTGTGATGCCAGGAAAGTTTCCTCTCGGTTATGTGTGAGAAAATCAAGCCACTGTAGCTATTGATCTTGGTATTTGCGCAGGTTATAGGTCAGAGGTTCCTATCCATCTTTGTTGTGGTGTTCAGTCTTCTGTAACACTTTCTCCCTTAAACAGCATATCTTAAATAACTGCCTCACGTTATATTTAAAACACAGCTGACTTTTAATTATATTTTCTTTCAATTGATATCTGTATTTCCCTCAGTTGCTATGTTACTATATTCTGCTTTTCTTTCTCCCTGTCATAGAATCTTTAAATGATGTTATTCTAATGGCACCATTAAATGAAAAGGATTTCAAGAGTAGGAACTATACTGTTTTCACACAATATGGTAATGTTAATAAATACTAATGAAATGAGCAAATAAGTGAATATAAAATTATTATATGTAGCATATTAATATAATGATATGACTCATTGGTGTATAATGTACTTGGAAAAACTATAAGATCAAAATTTAATTATATAACCATAGAAGCAAATTAATTGAATACATTGTTTTATCTTAGTAGCATTTAAAATGGTTAAATATAAAGGGGCTATAGATAAGATTTGCATGTGGTTTACCCAGCCTTGATCCCCAGAGAGGAATACAGTCTCCTTAGTATTGCCAGAAATAATCCTTGGGCTAGAGCCAGGAGTAAGTATTGAGCACTGGTGAATGTGCCCCCAAGTTATATTTAAATATACATAAAAGTGAAGTAGGAAATGATGATCTCTAAGTTCCTGCCATTCAACACCAGGAACCATTATCTTCTACAGAACTTGTTTTATCTATGTGAACTTCAAACTAAAGAAAAAAGTGCTGTAGAGAGCATGTTTTCAACGCATGCTGTCCTGGCATGCACCACTCTTAAATTACAAGATATTTGTATTTCCATTTTTTTTTAAATTTTATTTTATTTTTAATTCGTTTATTTAAACATTGTGGATACAAGGTTCTTTCTAATGCAGTAGGTTTTTTTTTCACAGTTACAAAGTTATTCATCATTGAGTTTCAGTCATACAATGTACAATACCTTTCACCAGTGCACATTTCCTGTCACCAGTGTTCCCAGTTTCTTTCTCACTCACCTCCTTTCCTGCATGCCTCTGCGGCAGACATTTTTCTTTTCTCTCTTTCTGTGTCTCTGTCTCTGTTTCTCTTTCTTTTATTTCTTTTCTACACTGTGGTTTTGAATATTGTTAGTGAAGGGGTATCATACATATTACTTTATCTCCTTTTAGCAACCAGTTCTTGTCCAGAGTGCTCCTTTCTAACTATCATTGTCATAGTGGTTCCTTCTCTGCTATAACTACACTTTCTTAATACTTGTAGCATGTTTTTGGATATTATTACCATACTATATTTTCTTTTCTTTTTCTTTTCTTTTTTTTTGGTTTTTCGGGCCACACCTGTTGATGCTCAGTGGTTCCTCCTGGCTAAGCGTTCAGAAATTGCCCCTGGCTTGGGGGGACCATATGGGACGCCGGGGGATCCAACGGTGGTCCTTCCTTGGCTAGCGCTCACAAGGCAGACACCTTGCCTCTAGCGCCACCTCACCGGCCCCACCACACTGTATTTTCATATCCTGCAAATGAATACAATTATTTATGTCCGTCCCTCTGACTCATCATGCTCAGCACAATAGTATTCATATCCACCCATGAATAAGCAACTTTAATGATTTAATTTTTTCTAATAGCTGCATTGTATTCCACTGTGTAGATTTACTACATTTTCTATATCCACTCACCTGTTCTTGGGCACTTGGATTGTATTCCCATGTTCCTTGAAGCACTATGCACAATAGCCACATCTGAAAATTACGCAAGTTACCAATAATAGAACACTAGATAAAGAAAATATGGTTCACATAACAATGGAATGTTACTTGGTTATAAGTCATGAATTTTTTTACTACAAAGATTAACCTGGAGAACATCATGTTGAGTGAAGTTAGGCAGAAGGAGAGAGACCAATACAGAATGATCTTTCTCTTATATAAATATAAAAGTTATACTGTTAGAATAATGAATAGCCAATGACAATGGAAACAAGGAACATAAGAACTGCTACTCAGTATAATACATGATACCCAAGAGGTCTAGGGGGTAGGGCAGGGAGGGGGCCATGCCTGTGGTGCAGAGAATTATTCAACATTTAATCTAGAGTAATAGGTGGTGTTGAAAGATGGTAAAGTGATATGTATGAGATTCTGTTAGCAATAGTACTATTAACCACAGTGCTGAAACATATGCATGAATATAAAGTGCCCCTCTTAAAGACAGAGTGGTGAGTGGGAGGAAAATAAATGGGGGATTGGTAGGGTAGACACTGGTGAAGTAATGTGTATTGGAACAATGTATGCCAGAAATCCAATCATGAATTAGTAATTTTATAGTGACTAACTAAAATTTATTTAAAAATATAAATTCAGAAAAGATTAAATAACTTAAACTTATGAAAATTCAGAAGAATTTAATTCAGATGACCAATAGTTTAATTTAGTAGAAATTGCTTTTAAAGACTACAATAATAATTATTACGATGGTAACAATAACTCATTTGGGGGATAAGAGGAAGCTTACAATAGAGAAGAAGGGCTACCAGGGGTAAAATGGTGGATGCAAATGAATACTCAAATTTGGAGGGTGTAGTGCTGGAATGTTTTATGCACGAAACACTACCATGAACAGGTTTTGTTTTTGTTTGTTTGTTTATGGGCCACACTAGGTGGCGCTCAGGGGTTACTCCTGACTGTACTACCCCTGAAGTAACGCTTAGGGGTTACTTCAGATATTATTCCTGGCATACTCAGGGGACCGTGTGGAATACTGGAGATCAAACACAGGTTGGCCGAATGTAAGCCAAACTCCTTATCCACTGTGCTATTGGTCTAGCCCCTGCCATGAAAGTTTTGTAAAACATGGTGCCTAAAATAAATAAGATAATTCAAAAAAATTTACATGCCAGGTATAAGTTGATCCACATTCAAATATTTAAGATACTGTTATTGTAAAAAGGGGCTGTGTTGGAGCTATCTTCTCTTTACCTCCCTAATACACTCTCCAATCTTTCTATCTACTCTACCCTGGAAGATTATTTACCTGAATACATTGCATCATCATGTTTCTGCATTCTCTGTCTTCTGCTTGAGTTCCACCATTGGGAGTCCTGAAAGAAGACCAAAGGGAGCAAAGAAAGGGATGTCAAATATATTTACTCTCTTGTCTTTCTGCCTTTAGCTTATCCCATGACTGATTATAGCCCTCAGTAAGTTCACTGCTCCTCTCAAGAACAGAGAGACGAGCTCCTATATGTTTACAGGAGCTTCTAGCTTCTATAATGTTTCATCTCTTTTCTACTACACAATAGAAATATTACCATCACTATTTTACCCAGTTCCCCCAAATATTTTCTTATAATTGTGTACACATTCATAAACACTGATATCCCTGATGAATAAACTTTTTTTTCACATGATCTTGATTTCACAACGGTCTTGCTTTTCTTAGGACTTTTAACAAAGAGTGAAAGCAAACGTGTTGAGTTAATTTTGCTTTTTATAGGTAAAAGTTTTAGAAATGGCCACAAGGTTATATAGAGAGGGAATGATCTACTTTCAAAGAAGTGAATAAAATGCAAGAGAGTAAATCTAAAATAATCTAATAAAACCCAGGAAAAAAATGAAAATTTAAAAAAAAGATAAACTGAAAGAACAAAAAAATAGTGTAAAATACAGTTAAACATGAAACCTCAGCTAGGTGGTTATGATGAACTGATGATATTTTGCTAATCTTTAACAGATACAATAAACAGAAGATAAACCAAACAAAACAAATGAAACAACAAATAAATAAAATGACAGCAAGACAATAAAAATAAACCCCTATTCTTTAACTACTAGAGAATATAAAAGTAGGTAGAAGGGAATATTACTGTGTGAATTCCATACTATTGTGGCTTCTTATTTCCTCTTCGAGCACTTTCAATTTTTAGGAGGCCAGAGATAAACTTACTGCATGAGAAATAGAAGTGATTTGGAATAGTCAAAGAGCACCAGAGAAGGTAACCCTAAAATATACCAATTCCTCAAATTATTGGCTGACTTCTAAGATGTCAGGAAAAAAGTTGATACACTTAATGAAAAACATCTGAAGAGGTGTTGAAATCCATTCAAGTCAAGGAAATTTTAGGAACACAGCTAACTTTTTTTTTTCAGTCTTTTTCTAAGATTCCAATAGGCAATGTGCTAAAAGTAGGGACAATATCATACCACCAAACTACATTAGCTCATATGAATTCTCATACTAGGGAATAAGATCCCTGGCAACTTTTGCAGTTTAATTAAATCAAAGTCAACACACAGCATTCTTTTAATATTGTCTATTTATATATATATTTTTATTGTTGCTTTCATGACAAATAGGAAATGTCTTACAGAAAACAGCTTCCCTTATGTCATAAACCACAGGGAATAAAGGGTTATTTCAGAAGGAAACAGTTAGTTTTGACCTAAAGAGCCAATCATAGAAGTGGAAGGAAGAACTGATAGTGGTGGATTGAAACCAGGTCAAAGATAAATGTTTGACAAGTACATTCCTTTTCCCAAAGCCTAAAGATATGGACATCTTATCCTCAGTTTACCCTTTCCCCGAAGCCTAACCCTTTATTTTGATTCCTTTTATGAGTTTGATAGAGCTTTCCTTCGGAAAGCTGCCCATCAGAAGATTTTATTGTTTATTCTGGCACCCACTAGTGTATGCAGTCTACTCTTTCTTGTCCAATTTTTCTCGATAAAAACCTCTTCTTGACTGTGAAAGCAAGATGGCTACTTTGAGGTCAAGCATATGTCATTGTACAGCCTGCAGACTGGGTGCTCAAAAAAGGTCTGTCTCAATCTTGAAAAAAATAAAATAAAATAAGAAAAAGTTATATTATTTTGAAAACCACCAATAAAATTCCTCTAGGAGATACTCATAATATGCAGAGATATAAATATAAGGCAAAACAATACAGATGGTTGTTAGTTTTGCATTGTTCAATAAATGTCAAAAGATATTAACTGAGGTATGTTTAATTTCTGGGTTCTTTAAATTACTAATACAAATATAAGTTGTAAAACTATTAGATATACATAAAAATAAAACAACTAGCCCTAGATTTACTGACCAGGAAAGCAGGCTTTGTGGAAAAGTAGCAAAGAACAAGCTATAAATATAGTGAAGCAATGGATATAATTGAACTTTAGGAATAAAATTAATATAGTATACGTACATTATGTACATGTTGGTTGCATTCATGTACAACTCTAAAACATATAATTTGATATCATAATATAATTTTAACTCATTAAAAAAAGGGTCGTGAGAGAATAGTACAGAGGGTAAGGTGTATAGTTTGCATATGGCTGGTCTCTCTTTGATCCCTATTACTATTGATGATCCTCCAACTATCACCAGGATTGATCCCTTAGAACAGAGCTGGGATTACTACACTTAAAATGCTTTAAATAATTTATTAACTATTAGAGTAAGTGAACTTAATATATGACTATCTGTACTTTCATTCTAAAAATAAATTTATACATATATTTTAAAATCTTTATTATGATTATTTTCAGTTTTGGGGGGCCTGACCTGGCAGTGCTCAAAGCTCATTCTTGGCTTTAATCTCAGGATCAATCCTTGTGAGATAGAGAGACTGAATGGGGTACTGAGGATTGACCTGGGTCAGTAGTGCAAGCAAACACCCCACCTGCTGTGCTATCACTCAGGCCCTAAATTTATACTTTAATAAAATAATTATCAAACAGTACAGCTAATATTTGAAAGCAAAGAAAAAATGTAAATTAATAGTAGTATACTGTTAGAAGTATAAAATGGTGAGAAGTCTGGAAATCGAGAATTACCTATTACATTTCTTTTTTTTTTTTTTTTTTTTTTGGTTTTTGGGCCACACCCGGTGACGCTCAGGGGTTACTCCTGGCTATGCGCTCAGAAGTTGCTCCTGGCTTGGGGGACCATATGGGACGCCGGGGGATCGAACCGCGGTCCGTCCTAGGCTAGTGCAGGTAAGGCAGGCACCTTACCTTTAGCGCCACCGCCCGGCCCCCCACCTATTACATTTCTAATTGAATAAAATAAGATATTATTCAGCAACTCTTAATTTTAGGCATCTTCCTAAACATGAAATTTAACTTCCTAACATAAAATTTAACTTATTATTTTATAAAAGTTTATATTATAAAATAATATAAAAGAAATTATTCAAAATGGCCATAATGAAAACAGCACAAATTCCCATCAATAAGAGGAATAATATTATCATATGACCTTAAGGAAATACTACAAAGCATAAAGCATACTTTTATTGTACTTGTTATAACCTCACAAATATTATTAGAACAAAATAAGATAAGCGCAGAAGATGATAATACATAATTATAAGTACTTGAAATAAAGATAAGACAAAACTAGCTGGTAATAGCTGATATGAGTTACTAGTTAGTATTAGAGAGAAGTACAGACTTAAAAATGTATTAGAAACTTTCTGCAGGAGTATAATGTCTTATATTTTATGAATAACTATACTCATAAGACACATATTAAGATATCATTAAATTTAAAAGTTAAATCTGTTTTTTTCGCATTTTATTAAAAAGAATTAAACTAATCAAATAAAGAATGTGGATAAAATATGAACAAGATATTTACAATTAGAATTGAAAGAACTCATCTATATTGTATTTATAAAAATCAGTGTGAAATATAAAATTACAGAGAGATTAAATAAAATGTATTAAATGTTCATAGTTAAAAGAGTTAAAATAATAAAAGAAAAGCAACCTTAGGAAAAAATGTGCATGAATATGTGTAAAATCTTTATTCACTAATAATAGCATGCCTCATGTATAGAGAAAGTGTATATATTTTCTTTTCTGCATATAAATGTTTACCTGTATTATTGAAAAATAAATGTCATCTAGCTTACATTACATAAAAATATTTCCACACAGGTAACACACTAACATTTGAAAAACAACATTGCAAATTTATTAGAAAAATATGTAGAAAAATACTTTAAATATTTATTAAATGAGATTAAGGCAGAACCTGCAAAACAACCTAAATAAATTAGTGCCCTTAAAATGTAGTTAGTATATTGGGGCTGGTGAAATAGCACAGGAGATAGGATGAGCCTTGCAGAGGCATTCATTGGGTTTGATTTCCGGTAACTTGTATGATGCCACCAAACTCCTGAGCACTGCCAGGAATAAGTCCAGAGTGTAACCCCTGAGCATCACCCAAAATAAATAAATTAAGAACAATTAAAATAAAATAAAATGTATATTAAGTGTAAATATGAGTAATCATCAGGTACATGAGAGAAAATTTTCTTCTAAGTGACAAAGGATCCATTCTAAATTATAATTTTAAAAGACCACTGTTATTGCTGATTAGAATGTAGTAAACATAGATTTATGATGTTGAACACCTGAAATTTATATAAAATATAATGCATTCTTAGTTAAAAATAATGAATTTTAAATTATAGATTACAAACAAATATAAGGAACTGGAGAGATAGTACAGGAAGTTATGTACTTGCTTTGCATGCAATCGAAGCTAGTTCCATACCTGTCACCACAGATGGTCCCTGAACACAGTCAGGAGTCAACTTTGAGAACAGAGCCAAAGTAAACCCTGAGCTCTGTAGGATATGGCCCAAATTCCACTTTTCCAAAGAGTCCAAATATAAAAATTTATCTAAAAATAAAATATAGAAGCTCCTCCTAAAATGAATACTAAAATGACAGAGTACTTAAAACAAAAGTGTGAGGCATAGGAGAAAAAAGAAATGTAAAAAACTTAAATTGGTATGTCTAATTAAAGTATAAAAAGATGACAAACTCACTGGTAGTCAGTAAAAAAGCAAATTAAAATAATGAGAATTCATTTACATGCTTCAGTTGGGAAAAATTATAAATTCTGTTAACACAAACTGTGTGGAAAGACTAAACTCATTTATTTTTAGCATAAGAGTACTTAGAAATAATTTGTAAAGAAAGTTAGCAAAAGCAAGTAAAATTGGGCATTACATATGTTATGCCTTAAATGGGAGGTATTATAATAGTACACCCCCCTCAAATGATAATATCCTAATTTATAAAATCTAGAAATATGTCACTTTTCCTGGCAAATAAAGAGATATTGAAAATATGTCACACAGTCCTGTTTTGGACAGGTGATCTTGAATTACTCAGGTAAACACAATGCTATCACAAGACATCTTGCAAATAAAAAAAACAGAAAAGTAAAATAAATAAAGTAAAACTAGATAAAAAACAGAAAACACAAGTAATGCTGGAAGTCAGATACAGAGTCATTCAATTGCTGTCTTTAAAGATGAGAGTGACTTGGTCCCAAAAGTTGGAAAAGACAAGATTATGGTGCTGGAAGAAATTTGAAAAAAAAAAAGGGACCCACATCCACTATTGGTAGAATATTGTCTGGTTCATTCTCTATGGTTAACAGTATGAGACTTCCCCCACAAATTAAAAACTGAACTTACATATGATTCATAAATTTCACTTGGCATTTAACCCAAAATGCAAAGACACTTTAAAAAAAGACATCTGCATTCCTTTATTCATTGCAGCACTGTTAAAAAGGGAAATGACCCAAAGAACTTGATTAGATGAATGTATAA